>NW_004524681.1:2830834-2953355 GCF_000260255.1 Octodon degus
TTCCAATAAGTGACCTGCAGGTGGGAACGTTTCCAATAAGTGACCTGCAGGTGGGAACGTTTCCAATAAGTGACCTGCAGGTGGGAACGTTTCCAGTAAGTGACCTGTAGGTGACTGGCCAGATGTGCACAAACTTACTGCATGTATTGTGACCAGTGCACATAGTCGTGGGGTTTGTGTGCAGGGGACCACACCTGCTAGCACATGCTTTGCTGCTGAGCAATAACCTCAGGCCCACATTTCAGTATTCATCATAATTTTTCAAAATAATTTTATTGAGAAACAAATAGCAATGAGACAGTTTTAAATCCGATTACTAGCACAGTTTCAATAATTAATACATTACATATTGTTATCTTAGTGATTATTCATTGTACAAGATGCAGACATGATATCCTGTCCACAAACACTATTAGAACAAATCTCTCTATTCATTGAATTAAGAGAATGCAGCTGTATATTGATCCGATTTTGAATATACAGATACAAAATGGTCATTCATTTGTAACCCCCTTTTTTGTTTAGTTTTGTGACAGAAAGGTATTCCATTGTCATTTAAATATTGTAGGTGCATGAATTCAGCAAAATATTCCAATATAGTCCAGTAGTGTATAATAGTAGTGGGCTTTCCCTAAGACTGGCAATGTCTGAAGTTGTTGACTTGAGCCTTTTACAGCTCAGTATATTAGTATGGCTTTACTTTTTATACTTCGTTTCTATACTTTTCTGCTGGATGGTTAAGACCAAGATAAAGCAAGACCTATATAGCAAGAAATGTAACTTTTGTATCTGATAAGGTCAGTCAAGTACCCTCAGGATTTATCCTGAAACCCTGTACCGCAGTTTGTAGATCCTTTGTCAGTGTCAGCCATGTGGATGAGTCACGGCCATTGCTGGACTAATTTTCTCTCTGTGAAAGCCTGAGAGAATGTTTTCTCTTCAGGTGACTCTTCTTAGGCACACTCTACATCACTTCAGCATAATTTTGATGGAGGTAGTTACTTTGAGAATTCCCATTCATTCATTTATTTGTATTTTAGTACAGCTTCTACAGGGTCTACAGAGTCTCGCTACATAGACCAGGCTCATAGTGACCTGCCTGTGTTCAGCCCCCCAGAGCTGGGATTACAGGCGAGTGCCCATTTTCAATCGCTATCTCAGCGTGCCCTGGGGGCGGGGCCGACACTGCGTGCCGGGGTTGAGCCCTGGCCACTGCATCTGCCTAGGCAGAATTCCCTTTTACACCTTAACATGTTCACAGAAAATATGGGCTATCAGGAATTTATTTCAGGGCTGGTGAGATGGCTCAGTGGTCTAAAGCACCTACTTAGAACAAGCTTAGCAAAGCACAGGGACCACGGTTCAATCCCCCAGCACCACATGCCAGCCAGCCCCGCCCCCTGGTGGGCTGAGCTGGCCACACACACACACACACACACACACAAATAAATAAATAAATAAAATTAAAAAAAAAAAAGGAATTTATTTCAGACTGAGGTAAATTCTTTTAAAAGTAATTTAAGTAATTCTGTTGACTGATGCTCAGGTTTGTGTCTTTTTTTTTTTTTTTTTTTCAATTACAAAAATGCTCCACTGGGTGTCTTTTTCCATCTTTTTTGTCAATATATTACTGTGGGAATCACTCTTAAATATTGATTTTTTTTTAACTTAAATGGTATGCATTTAAATTTTACATTCTTCTGGGGTTTTTTTGTTTTTTTCGGAGCCAGGGTTTGAACTCAGGTCCTTGTGCTTGCCAGGCAAGCACTTATTCTACTGAGCTATCTCCCTGACCTCTGCATTTAAATTTTAATGAAACAGCTAAATTGCCCTTATCAGAGGCTTTTGTGTCCACCAGTATCTTCATCACTGTTGCTAACACAGGGCATTAGCCTTTGCCGGCCTTCTAGGGGAGGAGCAGCATCTCCGTGTTTAACTCGCGTTTCTCCAGCTGTTAACAAGGGGAAGTGTGCATCTGTATTCACTCTCTTCAGGTGTGGACACTCCTCTGTGGATTTACCTGTCCACCCTTTCCTCAGTGGCTTGCTTTGACTCTTGTGATTTCTGGGATCTAGGAGCTCGGTGAGAAGAAGGTGCCTCTGGACATGTCACTGTTCCTCAAGCTGCAGAAGCGGGTCACGGAGCTGGAGCAGGAGAAGCAGGTGATGCAGGACGAGCTGGACCGCAAGGAGGAGCAGGTGCTGCGTAGCAAAGCAAAGGTACACCCCGCCCCACCCTGTGTGCTGTGAAGGGCCCCCAGCAAGAGCTTTTTGTCCCCCATGCCATCACTTCCATGCTTTCGTCTAGTAGTTTGGTTAAAGGCTAAACCGTCTTCACTGTTTCTGTAGAGCACAAAATATGAAGTTCTTACTTTATTCTTTCCCCAGGAAGAAGAAAGACCACAGATCAGAGGTGCAGAACTAGAGTATGAGTCCCTCAAGGTAATGGGAAGCTTCTGGCCAGGACTTTGGCTATCTGGCTTTGCAGGGCACCTGTGCAGACCCTGTCTCTCTCAGAAGCCCTTCGATGGGGCTTTCCCCAGAAGCCCAACAAAAGGGTTCTTCAGTATTACTGCTAGCTGCGTGGCTTCTTATAAATTGTTTCAGTCACACCAAAGTCTAGGCTTCGGGAACAAAAGAAGTAGCTTCCATTTGAGGGCATAGTAACCTGGGCTTAGATGCCCCATCTGCTGCCTCAAAATCTGATTGGATATTAGGGGACAGACCAGTGGCTCAGGGACCAGTCTGCTCTACAGGCCTCCCTCCTCATGTGCACAGGGACAAATAAAGGCCTTTGTGTGCTGTGATTGAAGCCCAGAGTCGCAGAATCAGATCCCTGGTTCTCAACACTTTGGCCTTTGGCTCTCCGGATCAGCTTTTCTTGGTAATCTGTTAGAAAGGCACAGTTGGGGCCCTGTACTACTAGGCCTATGGAATGGTGACCTCTGGCAGTAGAGCTCAGCACCCTGAGCATTAGTGAGGGCTTGAGGTGATTCTGCAGCACATGAAGGACTGGAGACCTGTTTCAGAGCTTAGGCCACAAAGTAAAGACCTTTATGTGTTTTTTACTACAGAAATGGGCAGTAAAACTCTGATTGTGGTGACAGGATATTGGCTCAGGAAGGAGCTCTGATCATCATGATGTAATTGATCAGTTTAGGGTGCAAATGGTCACTTTTTTTTTTCTTTTTGTCTTTTTGAGACAGGATCTTGCTATGAAGTTCAGGCTTCCATTGAGCTTACTTTGTAGGTCAGGCTGCTATCAAAGGATCTTCCTGCCTCAGCCTCCAAAGTGCTAAAATTATAGGCATGCACCACCATGTGCAGCATTACATTTTCTTAGATTAGAAAGAATTTTTAGTAGTCTTGATGTATCTCAAAAGACCCGATATGGTGCTGCAAACCCAAGACTGTTACTTATTTATTTATTTATTTATTTATTTATTATATTTTAGGGAAGGATCTACAGGGTGTGCAGGGTCTCACTACTAGATCAGACTTGTAGTGATCCGCCTGTTTACAGCCTCCCAAGAGCTGGGGTCACAGGCGTGTGTGCCACCACGCCCAGTCAGTTGCCTTCTCAGTGTGCCCCGGGATCAGACCCTGTTTGTTTTGGAGGAATAGTAATTACAAGCGCCTCGCTAGCACTGCCCTTGCCTGTGTCCTGCGACCCACGGCACCGCAGTGCTTTTCTAAGATAGACTCGCGTGCCTGTCCACCTGCGTGCTTCCTGGCTGGTGCCTTGCAGCTGGGTTTCAGTGCCCCTCCATTCCGTCCTGGGCTCCTGCCCTGTGGTGTGCATTGTGTGTGGAGTGGGCCGGCTGTAGGCATGAGGAGGTGGTAGGTGACTGTGCCGAGGGTGAGGGTTCCTGTGTCACTCAAGCAACTAGAGGAGGTGCCACTCAGCCTTCCCATTCCCACAGTGCGGCCACCAGCTTCCCAAGGGTGTCACACAGGAAGAAGTTAGGAAAACACATTATGTATTGTCATTGAAACACTGGAGGGAACTTGTGTCAGTTTAAATGATGTAGTAAATTTTTTAAAAATTATAAGTTGAAAGCTTAAAATTTCTATGTCACAAAAGAACTAAGAGGCACTACTAAAGACCCCAGGATGGCAGCCATCCGGCTCTTGCTGGACACGCCCTGAGCTGGACACTTGGCCCTGCCCAGGTGTTTATGTGCACGCAGACCTGGGTCCCTTAGGACTGGCTGAGCACACCCATGGGAGGCAGCAGTGTCTCCGGGCTGTCAGTGCTCCCTGAGAAGACTGGATGTGTCGTGCTGCTGGAATTTAGGTTGGTGGTGCAAGCTGCCATGAGCCTTGCTCAACTCGACTCCACTGGGTGCAGACGCCCTCCGTGCACAAAGCAGTTCCCAGCCAACCTAGGGAGCCACTCGTGGTAGCGCTCCAGTGTCCTCTTCAGCAGAACTACATGTGGGGAAGCCCAGCTTCCCAGTGGGGCGGTGCGGGTGACAGCAGTGGACTTTTCTTTATTCATTCAGCGCCAAGAACTGGAATCAGAAAACAAAAAACTGAAAAATGAGCTAAATGAGTTACGCAAGGCCCTCAGTGAGAAGAGCGCCCCAGAAGTGACTGCTCCAGGTGCACCGGCCTACCGCGTCCTAATGGAGCAGCTGACCACCGTGAGCGAGGAGCTGGATGTGCGCAAGGAGGAGGTCCTCATCCTGCGGTCCCAGCTGGTGAGCCAGAAGGAGGCTGTGCAGCCGAAGGTGAGCACCGCGCACGGGCCGGGGCTTGGAGCTGGGCCTCTCCTCCTCACCTCTTCACTCTGGCCTGAGAGAGCCGACACATAATTTTCACTCTGATTGAGGGCTCAGATTTTTTTTTTTTTTTTATAATTGCAGTGTTACCTTAAGTGGAGACAGCTCAGAAGAGCACTCTCCATTTTGGCTGGGCCGCGTAGGGGTCACTTGTGCCAGGGCGCTCTCTCGTGGTCCTCAAGGCTGCTACTGCAGCTAGGACTAGGGAAGCAAGGCTGTGCTTATTTCCTGTACAGACTGTTAGACAAGAGGGCGTCAAGGGGGTCGGAGGAGGGTATGAGGGAAGGCGATAGGGTTATGGGCAAAGTATGCTGCGTGGATGCAGGCGTCACAGTGAGGCTCGGTGTCTGTGGGCGTTAACATATATGTGGTGTAATGTGTGGCCATAGATTATCAGAGAAGGAATATAAGATTCCTATCTGGTTTCTAGATGACAAGCTGATAGTCTTTTTTTATTTACAAATAATAATTTGTAAATATATTTGAGAAGAAACTGCAGGAAAAGGAAACTGAAGCAAGTGGCAAAACGGTCAAGCTAGTAGGGTGCACAGTTTTGGTGTCATACATACTCGCCCCGGGTGCCCTCCTGCCCCTAATGGCCGGGCCCTGCTTAGCCAGCTCCCAGGCTACACATGGCTTCAACTTTCCCTCTCCTCAAACAGTGCCCCCCACATTAATGAGATTTCCAGACACCTCAGGGATATTTGTCCCCCCTAATTTCCACTTTACAGGGCAGTGCTGGGCACAGTGCCCCTGAAGCAGCATCCTCCTAGTGGATATGACTGAACGCACTCAGGCCTAGGGTACAAGTTCACCCAGGGGCCGGAGAAATGGCTCGTAGAATACGCACTTCCATGGCAAGTGCAAGGGCCTGAGTTTAATCCCCAGTTCAAAAAAAAAAAAAACCAAGTTCACCCAGGCTCACTACCAGGAGGACCATTCTTTGACATATTCAAAACTGTTATAAAACTGAACCACTACATCAACTTGAGAAAGAATTGCAAGCATTTGTCCCTAAGAAATAAAAGGCACCATCATATAAATACTGATGTCCATTATATCTTGGCTTCATGGACATTAATTTCTTTACAGGTTTAGTTTTAGGAGAAAAAGATTCATAGTTGTTACTTATTTATTGGGTGTAGTGCCTCACTACACAGCTTGCACTCGTAGTGGTACTCCTGCCTCAGCCTCCCCTGTGCTGAGATTACAGGCATGTGCTACCATGCCCAGTCTCAGTGACTGGCACAGCATGCAGTGCCAGGGATCAATTGCCAAGCTAGCTCCCCTGCCCCTGATGGTTGTTTTTTAAATTATCTTTCATCTTGATTTTTTTTTTCCTGTACTGGGGATTGAACTCAGGACCTTGCACTTGCCAGGCAGGTGCTTATGCAGCTGAGCTATCTCCCCAGCCCAGCTTTTATCTTGTTATAGTAGAGTTCATTGTTGAAATTTATTCTTGGAACTAAAGATTTGTTTTCTCATTTGTGCTTGCTAACTTGTGATTTTCAGGATGACAAGGTAAGTATAAAGTTTTTCAGTTTTTATTAAGTACTTGTATTTAATCCTTTGGTTTACAGGCTCCCTGCCCCCAGTATATGCAGTTGGTACTGTCTTACCACCGAGTCTGATTTGTTATATACAAGTTCATTTTCTGTTTGATTCCCATCCTCTTTTGAAACCAGTGGGAAAAATAGAAATTGCCCTGGGTGCCAATCTGAATCATTGCAAGTTCTCCAGGGCTTCTAGCTCATTGTCAGCGCTGCAACTCTGCAGTAGTTACAGGGCCACGTGCAGGGTGAGAGAGAGCCCTTCCCTGAGGGTGCCTGCCCGGGCACAGATGCTGCTGACTGCCCTCTGCCAGCTGGGACACTGAGTGCCCTTCCTCCCTACCTTTGCTTCTCCTTGTGTACAGCTTCCATGGCTGGGTTGGAAACAGATCCTGATGAGGTTGCAAAGTCAGATTTCTATTTTAGCAGTTCTGGAAACAGAAGCTAGTGCCTTGTGCATGTTAGGCAAGCCCTGAGCCACTGAGCTACATCCCCAGCCTGTCTGCCTATAAGACACAGCCTCGCTAAGTTGCTGAGGCGGGCCTCAAATTTGCAACCTTTCTGCCTCATCCTACCATGTATCTGGTATGACAGGCATGCACTGTAAAGCCTGGCCCTATTGCATCTTTTTTTGAGCTACTGGGTGAAAGATACATGTTGCAATGTGCAATATTTCAGAACTTCTGGTCTCTGAGTTTGGAGAATCAAACACCCGAACTCTGAACAGTGAGTCACAAATTTCCTAGCGCTGTGGTCCAGTTGCATCTCCATTTCTACTTCTTGGCTAAAGTAGCAAAAACTGGCTGCTTATTCCCTAGGAGAATAGCATATAAAGAAGCCTAGTTTTCTCTTCTAACTAATTAGACCAAGTTTTATAGTTTTCCAAACCTCACAGTCAGTCTGTGTGCCCTCAGATAGTAGAGCAGGCAGGTAGCATTATTTGCTAAAGAAACTTGCATCTTTGAAAGATGATTGACAGGTCTTAAAAATTTGAGTATTGTCCTTGGTGTAATAGAAAGGCATTTTTTTCTCTCAGAGAAATTGGGAAAATAAATATGCATAAATATTTATAAAGACATAGTTAAATGTTACATTGGCATTTATGAGAAAGTTTTTTTTAAATTTAGTAAAACATACCTTCTTATTAGTAACTGTTACTAGGCTGTCTTTTCTCCCCTTGCAGGATACATTTATAAGTTCACGGAAGGACAGCATTAAGAGAGGTGGATTTTTGCTTCTTATACACACTGAGAATCAAAGCAAACATTCTCACTGGCTTCAGAGTTATCTTAGAACTGGTCTCTAAGGTGAAGCCTGTAAAGTCCATTTCACTGTGAGCCTGGCTGCAGAAGAGATGTGGGCTGAAGGTCAGGCATACCCTGCTCAAGCAGAGTGGGCTGTTGGGTTCTAAAGTGAGTTAGTGTTTAGAAGCTGCCCTGCTCTAACAAGTTAGAAGGGACCTAAATAGAAGCAGGATTTTGAAACTACAATGATTTCAGGCAAATTAGACTAATGAGGAAAAAATAAATTTAAAAATATTAGCAAAACTATATTGGCAAGAGTTCTTTCTGTATCAAATCATTGGTAATTCTGACCTAGTTGATGTTTACTCAGAGGCTTATATTCCATGCTATATTGTGGCAGAGGGCAAAAGAAATGGCAACAGATGGTAGATGCTAAAAAGAGGCCACATCAATCCCATTTGTATATATTATGTGAAGGGAAATACTTTTAATTTTGCTAAAGCATATCCTTTGAAAACTTACTTTCTTTGTACTATTTTTAGTGGAAAAAAAGAGCTTTATATCAAATTTTCTGTTTACTTGGGTGTTTGATCATTCTTACTGATCAGAAAGTAGTAGGAAGAGCAGTGCTGTTCTTTCCCTTAGACCATTGCCTGGTTATTTTCCTAATGTTCTGCATCCACGTGTGCATATGCATTTTTCATGTGATGCAGTGACAAAGATCCCAGCAGCACTCAGATGTTCTGCACCTTGTGGGAGAATGCGGGTGTCCTCGGGTGGGGGCAGCGTGTGCCTCGGGCCTGAGGCCCTGGTGGGGTGCAGGTGTGGAGAGCAGACACCCGCCCTGCCGAGGAGGCCGTACCGCCTGCAGCCCAGGGACTCTGAATTGAGTCTTACTGTGGAAATGTGTCCATTTTGCTTTCAGAATACAATGACAGATTCCACAATACTTTTGGAAGATGTACAAAAAATGAAAGATAAAGGTGAAATTGCACAAGCATACATTGGTTTGAAAGAAACAAACAGGTAAGTTTATTCTTGTATTCATTTTGGTGTAATTGTATTGTTCTTTGTTCTCTCACAGTAAGTCAGTGTGTTTGTTCATTGCTGTACTCGACATCAGCTGATCTTCAGAGAGAATCCAGAGGTTCCACTATGCTCCCAGTAGGGTCCCACGCATAGCGCTAGGGAGCTTTGTGGACGAGAAGCGTCGGAGGTAACGCTACTTACAGCAAGGGAGGACGTCTTTGTATATTTAGGGGCTTAGCTTCGAGATGCCCCCTTGAGAAGAAAATCCATTGCTTAGTGTGACTGCTCGATAGTCCTTTCCATAATATGGGCAGTCTTCAGGACAGTGGTGTGAAGGTGTTAGTGGCACCAGCAGTTGACCCTTGTGTGAAGAGAAGTGATGGGGTGTCTAGGGCCAGACCGCCCTGAACGAGCCCGATCTCGTCTGATGTCAGGAGCTAAGCAGGGTCAGGCCTGGTTGGTACTCGGATGGGCGAGGTCGCAGGGAATGTGGAGTCACATCAGTGGTGCCCTACTGCTCTCAGCCATGGCTTCTCCTGTGGGAGAGTAAAAGCTTCTGTCGTCTGCCCTACTGCCCCCCACTTCCTAACTCTGAACTCAGGACTGCATGCTGCACTGTTCTGAGTGCACAGAGCAGTGAGGGCCACAGAAATACAGTGCTGGATCTGTGTACTGTCTGTAGGGAC
This sequence comes from Octodon degus, assembly GCF_000260255.1. Lineage (NCBI taxonomy): Eukaryota > Metazoa > Chordata > Mammalia > Rodentia > Octodontidae > Octodon > Octodon degus. The sequence continues at coordinate 2,840,127 of NW_004524681.1, forward strand.
TGTGCACCAGGATTTGTACACATAAATATTTCCCTAACGGAAGATGTTTGCCATGCAGAAAGTATTATATGTCTAACATTCTTACCTAGGCAAGGATGGAGAATGCTTTTAGAAGTATATGGTTAAACTGAAACTTTAATCTATGAATATAAATTAACAGCATCTCTTTACATCTACTAATGTGTTATTATGAAAGCGCTGTCTCGCACTCCTCATGCACCTACCTGGCCGTCCGATCCAAGGTAGGCAGGGGGTGCTCTCCAGCCATGCTCTGTGCAGAGCACTGGGAGCGCAGCAGAAAGGCTGGGTGCGCTGTGCCCTCAGAGCTGGCAAGCTGCAGGCAGCCTCAGGAGGTCTCGCATCTTTTTCCAAAGATAGTGGTAGCCATGGGCCAGGGTTAGTAGGAGGGGCTGTGATGAGACTTGAGTTTTAGAAAGCTAGCCCTAGCTATTACATTAGAGAACAGGTCATGACAGAATCAGATGGAAAACGTGAAGGCTAGTAAAGAGGTTTTCCCTGTAATCCAGTGACTGGCTTGTGGCAGGTGGGGCGGAGGGTACGGGGCTTTCTGAGAGATACATGAAAGACGAGGGCACAGCCTTGCGGTGGCTCTCCCGAGTGGGCGAGGGTGGGGAAGCCACTTCCAGAACAGCAAGTGCAGAATGGTGGGGTAGATGTGCACACCCTAAACACAGAAGCCAGCAAGACATCCACGCAGAGAATCCACTGGCTAGACCTGCAGCCAGGAGAGGTGTGGGCTGAGGCAGACGTGTTTACAGTATCACGGTATAATAAAGCCACTGGAACCTTGACACAGATGAACTCTCAGGAGAGATGGGAGGGGCCAGCAGAAGGAGGTTCCCTTAAATCATGTTCTGTGAACGGGTGATAGTAAGGCTGGACTCGTGGCCCAGTGGCGCCTCCTTCGCCTCCACAGAATCCTCGCCTCCATCTTCCTCAGTGTGGGTGTGTAGGCCCTGAGGGCTCTGGGGGCTGGACAGGAGCTTAGCACACCTCAGAAAATACTGTTTGTGAAAACTGTTGTCTTTTCTCCCATTGCCGTTAATTACACTACCTTTAGTAAACAGTAACCTGTCTCCAATGCTAAAGGCAATTTCTACAAATCTTAAAATTTTTAAATGTTTGAAAAAAGATTTTTAAATCATGTTATAAAAGCTGGGAACTTTGGATATGTTCTTATTTATGTTACTTTTGTAAGAACTTTTTAAATGAGAAGTCAGATCTTATTGAACTAAAAAGAGTTCTTCCTCAGAAGATTTAACCTCCACTTGAAATGAGTGGTGAGGATTAGCAGACAGCGGCTGGAGCCTTCACTCCCTCATGTCGTCACCGTGAGCCTGGCCTAAGTGCGGCGTGCAGGGTGAAAGGCTGTCTCGCGTGCTCTCTCAGTCATTTCTCATTTTTTCTGGAAGAGTATTTTGCTCTAATTTCTGCTTACTTACATGTGAGATTTCGTACCCATTTAAAACTAGTACCTAGAAATGGTTCCCACAGTAATGGCTTGGTCGTGTGTAATTAATAGACGCGTTCTTGCTCACATCGTAAGATGCTGAATACCGTGTGCTGCTCCTGGCCATCATCATCTCACCGCCACCCTGTACCCTTGTGTTTGTGTTGTTTTTCCTTCCGCATGGAGACCACCTGCTCTGGATTGCCATGAGTTGAATGAGGACGGAGAGCTGTGGCTGGTTTATGAAGGGTTAAAACAAGCCAACAGGTTATGTTCGTCTCCTCACTCACGAGGAGTGTTCGTTATGCGCTGCTCTCTTACTAACAGCGGACTCGTGACTTTAACTCCTGGTTCTTGTGCACTAATTACCTTCCTAAGCAACTTTCTTCAGTAAATCTTAGAGCACTCGGCCAGACACCTCAAAACCTTCTCCACAAATAGATACCATTAAGGCCAAAACTGCTTGATGGTGAATACAACAATTACTTCCCCAGGAAATGCTGCTGCCTAGAGTTTTTGAATATCTAAAAATTGTATCGCTCTTAAAGTTGAGAGGAAAACACTCAACTAGAGCACAGATTACTGACATGAGTTCCTAAGGCTTAGTCCTTAAGGCAGCAGCTGCTTGTTTGTCCTAGAGGTCCCCCAGTAGGTCCATGTGCCGGCGGCACTGTGGCCACCTTCTCATACATCTGGTGCTGCCTGAGTGCAGTGTTGCATGTGTGATGTGGTGTTCTGTGCGCTTATTGTGAAATCCAGATGCAAGAAGGAGCAAGCCAGGTTCCTCGTATGTTTACAGTGCAGGAAAACCACCATACCACACGCTTTTCGTATGTTTCAGGGAAGAAAGCAAAATTGAAACAGCACCCTCTTTCTAATAGATATTCATCTGCTTGTGACACTTGTGTCATATCTTAAAAACTACATTTTAGTGATTAAAACACAAAAACACTTAATGTGCTGTTTGTTCGAGGGTCTTCTGCTTGTTCTGCTTTGTTTTAATGATAAACCACTGTCATTAACTTCACGTTGTTATTGATCCGACTCTTTTTCAAATCGTGCAGTCACTAGAATGTTTCTAACTTGCCCTTAACACTTGGCTTGCGCCAGTGAGTTTTCCCCAGCAGTTGGCAGCCAGAGCAATTAGAGGAAAAGAATGATTTTCTCTTCTCACACTGGTTAATTCCCAGCTATGGCTTTGCTTTGTGTCGGGAAGTGAGAGTAAGGGTGGGTGCATGGCAAAGAGGAGCCACACCAAGCCTGGGGCCCCCCACTGCTGTCCTGGTCTACTGTGGGCACAGCTGTTGTCCTGCTACTCTGTCTTAAGCCATGTCTGGTTAGGTTGTTACTGAAGTGTAGGTTTATGGGAAAGAGACAGAGAGAGAGAGAGAGAGACAGAGAGAGAGAGAGAGAGAGAGAGAGAGAGAGAGAGAGAGATCAGAACTAACTGCCTGGATTTGGGTCAGTTTGTATACCTTCCATTGTAGCACTCAGCTTTTCTGTCCTTCAGAGATAAGAGTAGAATATAAAAGTGGGATCATGTTCTTACCTGTCCCTGGCGTTAGTAATGGTCCTCCTTGAAGGCAGAGGCCATTCATGAGGAGGTGATGATCTTGCTCTGTGTAGTGCAGGTATTTTGTGGCAGTGATCCAGACTTCACCAGCTGGAATGCTAGCTTGTAAAAATAGCAGACCAGACCAAAGTTATGTCTTTAAATTTTTAAAGTTATCATTTCCTATGAACTTTTCAAAGGAGCTAAAGCCCTTATGTTTCTGGAGGATCTCAGAACTTCATCCCCTTTGGAAAGTACAGATGCAAGAGTATTTGTTTGCATCTCTGACCCCAGTTTGAGTTTCTTGACTTCGATGAAGTCAGAAGATGCGTGAGTACCACTTTTCCCACTCTAGCAAGAGCACATGAGACCTCACACCCGCTAGGCAGGGACTTGGGGTGTCCCCTCCCCTTCTTACTGGTGTGGCTCCCTCGCAGGCTCCTGGAGTCCCAGCTGCAGTCGCAGAAGAGGAGCCATGAGAATGAGGCTGAGGCCCTCCGTGGGGAGATCCAGAGCCTGAAGGAGGAGAATAACCGGCAGCAGCAGCTGCTGGCTCAGAACCTGCAGCTGCCCCCAGAGGCCCGCATCGAGGCCAGCCTGCAGCACGAGATCACTCGGCTGACCAATGAGAACCTGGTGAGGAGGGCACAGCCCCACTGGGGCTCCTGGTTTCCTGGTGGTGGGTTCCCTGCTCCACACTTGGCACCCCCTACTCTTGCTGAAGCAGGAAGGAGAATGGGAATGTGTGGTCTGAGCACTCTCCGGGGGGCTTGGAGATCCCGGACCCCATGCTGGGCTTCTGGTGGCTCTGGACCCAGGCAACCCACACCCTTCATCAGCTGTACACACAGGCTCTGCCTTCTCAGTAGGTTTCTTACTGATTATCACAACAGAGACGGGGGCTAACTGTGTTTCCGTCTGGTCCCTAGGCAGCCACTGAGGCCAGACCAGCCTCTGCCCCTTGTGGGCAGTAGGGTTGCCACTGAGGTTGGCACACCGAGCGAGGGCTTCAGTCGGCACTAGTAAGACAAGGGTTGCGCATTTTTACCCATCCAGGCAGTGCTTAGACTGTCGATGAGGGTGTTTTCCCTTGCCAGATTTTGAACACTGGCGGGGAATCTTTTTCTTTTCCGTTTCTTTTATTTTTTTTACCTGAACAATTTTCCAAGCTCTTCTGTCTTTCTTTTTTTGCAGTACTAGGGATTGAACTCAGGAGCCTGCATGTGCCAGGCAATTACTTATTCTACTGAGCTATCTCCCCAACCCTCCAAGTTCTTTCCTTCTCAGTAACATAATAGCTTTTATTATAGATGTGCAGTTTTAAATGTCTTTTAAGTTGGACAGATACAGTTACTGCAATAAAAATCATTGAATAATTGTAATTCTACATGCCTATATAATATCTATAATATAGGGGCAGCCTGATTTTGAGAAAAGTTTTTGTATTGTTGGTGACTTATGCCTTTTTTATATTGTTCTTAATGACCTATAATAAGATAGTTGGAATTTTTCTGAAGATTTAACAATCAGAAAAATTGACATTACTCTGTAGTGTTCATGGGTACACAAGTAGTTTGCTCGGATCATTCACTTGGTGTTCCGTTCACAGTTGTCTCTCTAGGCCGGGCTCCATGGTGGGGTTGGGTATTTGAACTTTTTCCAGTTGGTGGGGAATTTTCTGAATCATAAAATATTTTTGGAATGATGTTTCATTGCATTTGCATATATTGTTGCTTCCACTAAACTAACAATGCTTTCATGACTGAGAATTGATAAATGCCTGAATCATAATATTAACTGGTCATTGTTCAGATTCTGTGCTCATAAATTATTGTCTGGAAACCAGGTGCTTGGTGGGTCTGTGGGCTATAAATGCTTCTGGGTGGCTGTTCCAGCACTAAAGTGAGGAGCACCTCTCCTGAGTGTCCACAGTTCTAATATTTTGTCAGTTTTTCATAGCTAACATGGAAACCGCATTCTGAGTTGGAAGAGACTGGTTTATGAGTTTGAGTTTGGGGAGCACTTTACAGATCACCACTTCTCCAGCCACTATACTGACTACTAATTCAAGAGTACGGATGAAAACTTCCGTACAGGAAATGATCTACTTTTCAAGCTCATGGCTTCAGTTTGCACTGTGCATTTCCTTATGAGGCACTTGGCAGAAGATTAAAGCAGCCCAGATCTGAGTATTCCTGGAAGTTTTGCCTTACATAACATCCACCTACCTCCACCACCCAGCACAGACATGGGAGGTTTTCTCCCTCTTCCTGAGCAGGCACCCCCCGCACCACCCCCTCAGTGAGGGCAGGCACAGCAGCACAAGCTGCGCTCACCCGGAAGCTGCAGCAGCTCGAGTGCATGAGAGGAGGCAGGGCCTGGAGCCAAAGGGCAGGAAGCTGAGACCAAGGCCCGGCCCAGTCAGAGGGGACACCCGTGCTATGTGTCGGCTGCGTGAGGGTCCTGGCTGGTGCCTGTTCCCCCTGAGGGTGCAAAAAGTATTTGTAACTATAGAGTTAAGACCATCTACACTAGAGAAACAAGGTGATGGTAGGTGACAAATCTGAGCCTTGGAGTAGGTGATTTCATTGTTTGTGTTTCACGGTATTTTTTAATTGGTTTTGCTGAGAGGTTGCCTTCCCTCAAAGATACAAGAAAACAAATATCCATTGTGCCTGTTTTTTCAGTATTTTGAGGAATTATATGCAGATGATCCTAAGAAGTATCAGTCATTCCGGATTTCACTTTACAGACGGATGATTGTATGTACAGCCAGCGCTTCTCTGTCTTCTGCTCTCCCTCGCCTCTGTAACGGAGGAGCACACTGCGCCCCCTCTCCCCGGGAGCCTCCCAGAGCTCACACACCTGTTTCTCCTCACAGCTGTCTCATAGCCAGCAGTGCCACCTCTGTCAGCGTCCACCTCCACTGTCACGCTTGGCTCGTTATTAACACCAGGCTTACAGTGTGATGGAAGCAAACGTGTTTGAAAGATGAACTAAAATCAAGAGAAATAGCGTAACATTTCATTAGAAATTATTCCCATCAGCTCATGGGCGTGGTGTCTAAACCCGTGTGTCTGCCCTAGAGGGCGACGAGTGCTTGTGTTTGGACGCATGCTCTTCTCCCACCCGGCGTGGCAGCCGCAGCTGCCCCAACTCCCCACTGCCTGAGCCCCCGGTCTGCACTTGCCCACTTCCCTCTTTTTTTTTTTTTTGGCGGAACCAAGGATTGAACTCGGGCCCTTGTGCTTGCCAGAGAAGCGCTTATTCCACTGAGCCATCTCCCCGGCCCCTCTTCCCTCTTAATAAGGTGTTAAGTGCTTGTCCTCTGCCACAGTCCTTTGTCAGAGTCAGTGATCGCAGATTCCTATTTTTGTTTTTTGCAGTGGGTATTCATATTTACGCCTTTTTTTCTCTGTGTCAGAGCAAAGTTTCATGAGTGATTTATACAGGTGCTTTAGCTTTTTACCCAAGAAGAGACCACTTTTTATCCTGTTCTCCAGTTATTTCCTCCACTTACCTTTTAAATCCTGCAACTTCTCTTCGTAAGCTGCAAAGCTAAGGTGAGCATCTCTGGGCAGTGTGTCTCGTAGAGACGGTGCTTCATGTATGTATGTCAGTGCTGCCTGATTCCAAGCACATAAAAGCTTCCAGCAAGCCTTTGGTGCTCTCAGTCAAAATTCGTTTTTGCCCAGTTCCCCTTTATAAAAGAAGCCGTTCTGCTGGAAGAACAGCGGCCTCAAGCATTCAGTGGTTTTGCCTGAGTGTAGCTGCCACAGAGGACTGCAGTCAGCCTCAGCCATCACACTGTGAAGAACGTCTTAACTCATTGTACGTTTTAACCTTTGGCTTTCTTCGTAGCTGTTCCTCCCTTGCCTGCCAATCTTAGCCAGGTGGTGGCTCCACCAGCGAGCTTTTCTGGAACTTCTGTGGCAAACTAACAGTGATGCTTATGTGCCTCTGTGTCTCCTTTCCCGTGATGCATTTCTGAAGGCTTACTTTGAACTTTCTGTATATTTCTCATTTTAATTTGTAGGATTTGATGGAACAACTGGAAAAACAGGATAAGACTGTCCGGAAGCTGAAAAAACAACTCAAAGTATTTGCCAAAAAGATTGGTGAACTAGAAGGTATTTAAGCGTGTTTTTCTGACACTTGCCAAAAGTTGTTTTGTGTTGCTGTGCTAGTGGCCTAATAGAGGTTTATGTAGAAATGTTAGGAACAGTAACAAAAATGACTTTGGGCAAAGCCAACCTGTAGATACAAATTTTCATTTCTAGATGAAGAAAAATGTTCTTTCCTGCTGGTAGCAAGTTGCAAAGGGAAGACATTCATTCAGCCAGCCTCTAAGGTGAATCTTCTCAGTGCGCTGTATGTGCGGTGGCCTGGCAGTTAGGAATGTGGATTTGGAGGCCATGCTTCTTAGAGTCAAATCGTAGCTTTTTCCTTACCAGTCTTACAACTCTGGGCAAGTTCCTAAACCTCAGCCTTTAGGAACTTGGCTAAAGTCTCAGCCTTTCCACCTGTCAAATGGGAAGGATTGGTGTCTACCGGATAGGCAGCACAAGGACTGAATGAGTTAATGTGGGTGATACACTCCGAATTGTCCCTCATAATAGTAAACAGTAAGTACAACTTAGCTGTTAGTATGAGCTGTCCTTATTAAAGGTACGAAGAGGGATACTCACAACCTAATGGAGAAAAAGGGAAATAAAGAAAAAATAGGAATTATAGTTGTAAGAGAATAAGACTTCTTAAATATCTCATGACTTCCATACGATGGTAGGAATGCCTCTTGAGAAGCCCTCAGCGATCACTGTCATCGTTGTCAGGAGCGAGCAGGGCAGTGTGTCTTCTGGCCCTCTTTGCTCCTCCGAGCTCCTGCCAGTGCCAGGCAGAGCCAGGCTCCATCCAGACCCCGGGTGTACAGGACAGCAGCAGTGTCGCGCACAAAGCCCTGCCCCTGAGGGAGAGCGTGTGTGCGCGTTTCTGGGCACACTGCGGCATGTGCACATCCGCCTCATTAGGGCAGCGTGGCTCTCCCTCCTCCTGTGGGCTGCATTTCATTAAAGACTTTAAAAAGCCAACAGACTTAAAAAAAAAAAAAAAAGTACCAACATGTATAATTTTTAGTGGAAATTAGGTAACGAAATGGGGAGTATCTTGAGGTCTGATCTGCCCCGTGCTGTATCTTAATGCAGGAGCAGGTGTTGCATCAGAGTTTCTATAGTCTAGAGACTGAGACCTCACAGCCCCCGAGCATCACAAAGGAGCAGAAGCCACGTGAGAACACCAGGGCCTTGTCGCAGCATGGCAGGAAGAGCCAGCCTACGGAGGCCTCTGCCTGTAGGCCCTCACCTGACTGCTGAGTTAATCTGAGGTCCAGACCTTCCTGGTGCCAGAGTGAGGAAAAGGAAATGTTTTGTAAACAGTCATTCTGATGTTCCTTTCCAGGACAGCGAAGTTCAGGCTCACTTTCCTGTTGAGCTTATGAGTAAGAGTCTAGGGAAGGGCAGCAGGGCTCATTTTCTGTCTTCCTGGGAGGATGTTAATAGAGATGTCCTATTTGTGCTGCTCTGGCCAAACACCTCCAACCGGGGGCTTCATTGGCAGGAGAAACCCATTCTCCCAGTTCTAAGGCTAGACACTGAGGTCCGGCTGCCCACAGCCCCGTGTGTGGGGAGGGCCTGGCTCCTGCTGTCCACGTGGGACCTGTCCCTCACCTCCAGAAGGGACTGCCCTAGGGAACAGCACTCAGCCTCACTGGGCCCAGGGCCCTTTTGTGGGACATTGATCCCACTGTGGAGTGAGGCCCTCAGGCCTGGTGAGAGAGTGCTTCTCAAGGCCTGCGTCTTAAACACCCGCGTAGCAACCTAAGGTCTCTGGAATGCTTAAAAACTGGTCCAGTGCCCAGGCTTTTCTACTCCAGGCTTTGTATTTTCCTGATGCTACATAAAGGTTGACATTTTATATTGAACTGACACCTGTGAACTTTTATAAAGACTTTAGTCTCAGGGCTGGCCAGGTAACTCAGTGGACTAAAGCACCTGCTTAAGCAGAGCACAGGGACCGGGGTTTGATCCCCGGCATACAGTGCTGACCCCATCCCCAGGGTGCGCTGAGACAGCGACTGAGACTGGGCGCAGTGACACGCACCTGTAATCCTAGCACTTAGGAGGCTGAAAACAGGAGGATCACTATGAGTCCGATCTGTGTAGTGAAACCCTGTAGACCCTGTACTAAACACATTTAAAAAAAAAAAAAAGAAAAAAGGGGCTGGTGAGATGGCTCAGTGGTCTAAAGCGCCTACTTAGAACAAGCTTAGCAAGACACAGGGACCGCGGTTCAATCCCCCAGCACCACATGCCAGCCAGCCCCGCCCCCTGGTGGGCTGAGCTGGTCTCACACACACACACACACACACACACACACATAAATAAAATTTAGAAAAAAAAAAGACTTAAGTCTCTAGGGAAAATTCAGGCAGAAAAATGTTAAAGATGACAGCACATTTTGTCTGGCTTTTTTCTACAGAGCCAAAAATATCCTCATTTGAGATTTTCCAAAAGGAAAGTGAAACTTTCTTTTAAAACATGAGCTCTCTTAGTGAAAATATTCAGCATATTTTATAAATTCTGATGTGCCCATGTTTAACATTTTACCATCTCAAAAATTATTGATGTAAGCCCGGGCTAGTCATTCAAACCTATAATCCCAGAACTATGGGAGGCTGAGGCAGGAGGATTGTGAATTCCAGCTTAATTGGAGCAACTTAGCAAGACCTTATCTCAAAATTGAAAAAAAAATTTTTTTTAAGGACCTGGAATATAGGTCAGTGCAAAGATGTTGGGTTTAATCTCCAACACCACCAAAAAGAATAAAAAAGAACAGTTACTGGTATATGACAAATAGCTTAGTTGGCAGTGGTTTTCCTCTTTTAGTGCACATAGAATGGCATATCTAATTAGTGGCATATTAGATTTTTGTAAAATCAGTAGATTTAAAACTTCTTCTTCAGGTTATAGAGTCCAAATATATGCATTTGTCAGTAAACCTAGTGTGTTTCCTCCCAGTTTGCCCTCTTGGAGTCATCTCTGTAGCCTAGGTGACCAGGAACATACCAAGGAGTCAGGGATTTTATCAGACACTCAGCATTGTGCCTAAACTGACCCTCGGCTTGCTTAGTAGAAGATGGCCCAGTTGAGTTGCCTCCTCACCACGTGGAGGAGTGCATCTTAAGGCCTGCTGGCGCTGTCCCGCTCACTGTGCCCAGGTGCACAGCGCAGTCTGTGCAGTGAAAACCTGAGCCTCTGTAGCCATCCCCACGGTGGGCGTGGTGCCTTCACCTGCACCGGCTCGTCAGCACTGAGAGCTCCGTGTGTGATGCCGCCTCACCCTGTGGATGGGTGTCACTGAGTCCCAGCCACCCAAGTGAAAGCCGCAGGTGCTGGTGTTCCCTGTTGTGGCCTCCCCTGCACTAACCCAGAAGCTGCCCTGGAGGCACACAGGACCACTGACCTCTGTGGAGTCAGCACATTGAACTCCTGGTGTCGGTGGCTCTGATGTGCCTTTTGCTTGCCAGCAGCCCTGGAACTGCCTGTGCTTAAGTGCATCTCCTAAGGGCTCCCTCTTCCCGCAGATAAAAGCCTCTTGTGAGCGTGCATCCAGTCTCAGTGGTACCTCTTGCTCCTTCACCTTGCCTGTGTTTCCGGCTCAGCTCTCCATTAGGAGAGGAAACTGAACACTTGTTTTTATCCTTAGCCTAACTTTTCTCCAGTCACTGCCATGGACAGTAGTGACCAGCTTTTGTACCTGGCCGGGCTGTACCTGGGTGAATACAAATCAAAAGCAGGGTATCTGGCTCTCTATTAAATAGTAATAATAGTTATTCATATTAAATGACAGTTTTTATTTTCCCATGCTTTCTTTGGGAATTGGCAGTGGTAGGAGAGACAGTGGGTTGCCCTTTGAGACCTTTCTGGGAAATGATCTGTATTGAGGTAGTGAGTGTGCAGAAACTGTGCCGTGAGTGTTCCGCTGCTCAGAGCGACTACATTCTTCAGCTAATGGTGTGCTCACTGTCCTGTTCTGGAATGTTGTTATTTTTCCTTCTATAGGTTAAAGTCCTTATGTGTTTAGTAATTTCTGATTGGTAGAAGTTAGTTCACCAATATGTTAAACTATCTACTCCTGAGACATTTACTGTAATAAAGTGAATCTTGTTGCAAAAAGAAAAGCAGCTTTCAATCAGGTAAGGTTATTTGATATTACTAATGTCAAGCTCTAGTGGCTGTCAAAGTGATATTTGCTATCTGTCCACCCAATTTTAGCAGAAAAAGTATTTTAAGAGAGGACAATGAAGTGGTCTGTATGGTGAGTTTCTATTGTTAGAGTTCGTTTGAAGGCTTAGGGACGTGGAAATCTCGCTCATCCTTCCATCTGACGAGACCACTTTCCTCTCCCTTTTTGTTTCTCATGAAGTGGGCCAGATGGAGAACATATCCCCAGGACAGATCATCGATGAACCTATCCGTCCAGTCAACATTCCCAGGAAAGAGAAGGACTTCCAGGGAATGCTGGAGTATAAGAAGGAGGACGAGCAGAAGCTTGTCAAGAACCTGATCCTAGGCATGTACTGTGTGGCAGGTCTTCCCAGTGTGGGGAGAAGGACGCTCACTGATTCTTGAAGCATTTCACACAAGGGTCAGCAGTCCTCCTTGTGAACTGACCCCCGCCATGCTGTCACTCGGGTACAAGGGAGGGACTTGCGCCCAGGCCCTACCTGTCACGACCTGAGGCCAGGCTTTCTTAGCCTGTCTGTGCTGGCATCAGCCAGAAAGCTTCACAGAGCTTTCATCCATGGCTCTTGACAGCACAGGTCTCCAGGGAGTGGGGGTGGCCGTGACCAGTATTTTTTCATAAAAGACTCAGCAAAGAAGGGAAAGATGGTGCAGATGAGCAGGGTGGCTGCAGCGCATCAGAGGGCGTCAGGCTGTGGGCGGCCCCCTGGCTCTGTAAGGGGGCTTTCAGAAAGAGGTGGCAGATGAGAAGAGTGACACCCAAGAGCCGTGAGCTGAAGCACATGATGCCTCTCCCACAGCCTCCCCCAGTGCCAGGTGGCAGGGGCGTGGCTGGCAGTTACACTTGCTTTAGCACCCCCAGGTTGGTGGTGTCAAACTTAGACTGAGGATGGGTACAGAGGCTGCACCTGTCGCATGATCTTCTCTTGGCAGAAATGTTGGGGAGCCACTGGTTCAGTTTGGGGGTAAGAGGAGTAATGGGTGAAGGCAGGTACAGTGTTGAATATAGAATTGTCAGAAAACACTATGTGATAGATGTGCTTTGGACAGAGGCCAGAGGAAGTAAGGGAGCAAGCCATGGTGCTCTCTTAGGAACCTCTGCGGCAGAAGAGCGAGCTGCCCATCAGCCCCTTGAGAGCACGCCTGACACCTGGAGCCACCACAGGGACAGCCACATGACTGGAGGAGGGGCTAGGCAGGAGAGGAGGCGGCCAGGCTCAGGACACACTGCGGCTTTGGGGCTTTGCAATAAGTGGGATGAGAAGATGCCTGGAAGATCCACCAAGCGAGCGACATAATGGAGCCCCGCTTTCATGAAGGAGCGCCCTGCTCCATGCAGTGTAGGAAGCACATCACAGCAGTTCGGGCAGGTCCCAGGGCTGGCAGCTGGGTGGTTTCTAGAAAAGGAAGGCAGAAGTGACTGCACGTAGGATGTATCTCGTAGGCAGAGCCAGCAGAGCTGTTGATGAATCAGATGTGTGGCATGAGCAAAGAAAGGGGACAGAGAAGGTAGCCTGTGATCCCAGCCCTGGCTGAGGCAGGACGAACGCAGGCTCAGACCTGGTTTACGCTGTGAGGCCTTGACCGACAAGTGAACAAATGAAAAAGGATCTAAGAGATGGTGCGATTTATAACCTGAGAAACTGGGAGACCAGAGCTGCTGTAGTCTGTCTAACATAGGAAGAACCAAGGAAGAAGAGGTTGTGTGCGGAATCTGGATTGTAGTTTGCAGAGGGTAGGAGACATGCCCCAGTGGGGACATTGAGAGGACGGTGGAGGGGAGCCCAAAGGAAGTCAGGGCAGGAGGCTGCGGTCCTGCATTCTACAGAGGGCCATGGTCAGGATTCTCCCTGAGGCAGCTGCGAAAACTGCGTGGCCTGCCCTTGTGCCTGAGTGTCACACCACTCGCACTTCACCTCAAGGGCCAACCCCACGGAGATGTTCAGGGTTACACGGGTTCGCTTTTTCTTTTCCAGAACTGAAGCCACGTGGCGTGGCAGTCAACTTGATTCCCGGCTTGCCAGCCTACATCCTGTTCATGTGTGTCCGACACGCAGACTACCTGAATGACGACCAGAAAGTGAGGTCGCTGCTCACATCCACCATCAACAGCATCAAGAAGGTGTTGAAGGTCAGTGCGTGGCAGCGGCTCCTGCGAGCGAGCACTTGCAAGGGCGAGGGCAGCCCCGGGGTGCTGTCTGGTCTTCGCGGAGCACTTCCGCTGAGGAAACCCGCCCTGCCGCCTGTCTTTGCGCCTTCTTTTAAAGCAGGGCTCAGGGTGGACAGGGCTCAAAGTTCATTTGACCTACTGCATTTAATTGTGGGGTAGGTTAATTTCCTCCTGGACAAAATGATCTGCCTAAAGGTTTTACCTGGAACTAAAGGGCTTCGTGGAGACTGGGATGGAATGGGGTGTGCCCTCTCGTGGCTGCGTCTCCCGTGATCGGGGCTCCCTGTGTCAGAGAGCCAAGGAAAGCCCTGATGCTCGGCAGGACACGGTCTGTCTCCTCAGAGGCTGCTCCCAAGGAGAAGCACAGACGCTCGGCAGCGCGTGGCCGGAAGGGCGGGGCTGTGGTGTAACCGTGGAAAGTGCACGCAGCTCTGCCGCCAGGTGGAGACTGGGGAGAGGCGCCCCCGCTAGGTGTGCCAGGAGGCGGGGTGGCACTCCCCGCACTCTGCCTCCTGCTCACCTGCTCACCTGCGCGGTGGGCTTCCAGGCCCCCGATCCAGTGTCTTTCATGAACTCTTGTACACATAACAGACAGTTTACTGTCTTTGTCAGCTTGTGCATTCAGGCGCTGTGCGGCCCTCGACACCCGGCCGGTAGCGCCCTCCCGCCTTCTCCAGCAGACATCACACCCTTATACACTAACTCCTCGCCCCTCCTCTGTTCAGTTCTCTCTGTGGCTACCTTCTGCAGTGCTTACCAAAGCACGGAGCTTCCGAGGACTTAGTGGAGCAGTGTCCTTGGAACATAACTTTCTTTCTTGACATATTGATTGGTAGCACTTAATCTGTTAAGTTTTGCACTGAAGTCACAACTGCATAGACAAAATAAGATAAAGCATTTCTCTTTACTCTTGATTGCAAGAAGGCACTTACTCACTGGGCATAGTGGCACGTGCCTTTAATCTCAGCACTCCTGGAGGCTGCTGTAGCAGGGCCACAAGTTCAGCACAACCAGAAGCAATTAGCAAGACCTCATCTCATAATGCACAGTTAAAAAGGGCTGGCTGGGACAGAGCTCAGTATGAAGGCCCTGGATCAGTCCCTAGTGCTGCATATTTTTTTCTAAAAAGGTGTTTGAGTAGTTCTTACCATATTGCTAGCACCCTTGGTCCCTTTAAAACTCATGTGTGTTTTTTGCACAGCCCCGTTTTGAATTGAAGTCTGTTTGTCTTGCATCCATTTTGCTTTTGCCCACTATATTTTCACATGATTCGTGAAACGGCATAATACACCGAGCCACAGGAAAATCCATGTAGTTTTAGCTGGTAGAAGCTTTTTACCTAATAAAGCAAAGACTGCAAATAGTTCTGAGCTCATCTTGTTTTCTCTGTGAAGCAGTCAGAACTGACTTATTATAGTTCATTCATTATAGGGGCCGGGGAGATGGCTCAGTAGAATAAGCGCATCCCTGGCAAGCACAAGGGCCTGAGTTCAATCCCCGGTTCCGCAAAAAATAAATAAATAGTTTGTTCATTATAAAAATATTAGTTTAGAAAATTCAAGAACTTTCTGGGTAGAGTTGGCATTCAGCTTTAAATTTTTTTAAGTTTCCAAAGAAGTAAACGGCCTTTTATTTTTTTTTCTTTTCAAAGTTTTATTGATAAACATATAGCAATGAGACAGTTTCAAATCAAATTGAAAGTACAGTTTCAACAAATAATACACTGCATATATTCTTCTTAGTGGTTAATTGCTGTACAAGATGCAGACTTGTGATCCTATTTACAAACACCATTAGAAAAAATCATTCTATTCATTAAGAGAATGCAACTATATATCTATCCCAACCACTTTGAATACACAGATACAAAATGGACATTCATAGTTATACCCCAATTTTTTTTAAGTTCCATTATTGAATATTATAGGTGTGTAAACTCAGCAAAATATTCTAAAAGAGTCCAGTAGCCCATAATAGCATTGGGTCTTCTGTTTAACTGGCAATGTCAGAAATTATTGACCTGAATCCCCCACAGCTCAACATAACAACATGACTTTACTTCCTATATTTCGTCTTCATACTTTTCTACTGGATGGTTAAGACCAAGGTAAAGCAAGACCTGTGCAACAGGAGTTGTAGCTTTTTGGTCTGAGAAGGTCAGTGAAATGCCCTCAGGATTTATCCTGAGATCCTGTACCTCAGATTATAGAACCTTTGTCAGTGCAGCCATGTGGATGAGTCACGGCCAATGCTTGGCCAATGTGCTCTCTGTGAAAGCCTGAGAGAGTGTCTTCTCCCCATGTGACTCTCCTTAGGCGCACTCTACGTCATCGATCACTTTCCTCTTTGGCCCCATAATCTTCTTGATCAGAAAATTTGGGACACTACCGAGGTACATGACATTACAGTACAAGTTCTCATATGTCCTGAGTCTTAATTGACCTTAGAAGGCTAGGGCCAAAATGTTGGCTTTCCTTGTAGCCCTCCTTTTTCTCTAATTTTGGTCTGCAAACTTAGGTTGTTAACCATCCAGAAGACAAAAATGGCCTTTTATTTTGAAGTAATACAGAGCATCTTGGTTGATGAGCGTGGGGCAGGCAGTGCAGTGTTTGTGTGGAAGGAATGGCAGATTCGTTTGCATAAAGTGCCTTAGAAAAGGCAGAGCCCCCTAATGGGAAAAGGTACCAAGTTACTCCAACATGAAGTCTTCTCCAAGGGTTTCATCAGCCTTATCTGCCAGTTCTTCTCGGTGCTGGGCCTGCTGATGCTTCCTCAGCAAAGGCACAGTTACGCACTTCCTGTTGAGGCTGCCCCAAGGGTTCTCTACCAAGCACCTCAGTGACCCTGTCCCCAGCCAGCCTGTGGCCAGCATTGCCTTTGAATCTGCCCTGTGGCCTTTGTTGGTGTGGCTCGGTCTCTCCTGGGGACAATTACAATCCAGATCTTTGCAAGGGGTAGGATTATTTTTAGGCAAACTTGCTTTCAGACTGACTATAGGATGACTCCCCTTGTGATGAAGTGAGACCTTCAACTCAGCTCTCTTGTCTCAGCTAAAAAGACTAAATTAGATTTTTCATCCTCTGGGGCTTCCTAAAGTCTTTATAGAAAAATACGCTCCCAAATTTAAAGGTTTTAGTTTGTTTTGTGCTACTTAACATGGGAAAGTTTACCGATCTAGACAAATGACCTTCAGCAGCAATCTGTTGCTGTGTGCGCCCTGCTCCTGGACACTTTACTGCACAGAACCACCCACTACAAGGGGTGCACGCGGGCTCTCGGGCAGCTTCCCCAGCCCAGGTTCTGCTGTGGGGTAGTAGAGTCATTAGGGTGTGCAGCAGCATGTGGGGAGAAAGTTCGTGAGGTCAGAGCACAGCCAAGTAAGGTGAAGCACCTGTATGTATGAAAGCACGGAGCTTAGCTTCTCCTGTGGCCACCTGTGTCTTGGCGGATCTGTGTTCCTGTCTTGGGGTGCAGTCAGCCCTCCTTGCCCATGGCCCAGGCTGGTGAAGAGCCAGCAACTTCCACATAGGGGCCGCTCCGGGAGGTGTCCGGCCCTCTCACCTCCCTCTCAGAGCCTTCGTCGTACTGGGTCAGGAAACTTGGTCTCATGCTGACTTCCGTGTCCTCCTGGAGCAGGGTGGGGCTGCTGCGTGCTTCTGTTCCGATGAGCTGAGTCTGCTCTGCACCAAGGCACCTGGTGGCACCAGCTGGCTGTGGTGCTCTCGCTGCTGGCAGGAGCAGTGCCAGCCCTCGACTTGGAGCTCCAGGTCTGCGGTGACGCAAGCCTGAGACTCGGCCCGGTGTTACTTCTGTGGCAGGATGACGACAGTGGGGGAAGTGGCCTTCCGGCATCTGTGCAGGGTTTTTTCAGGTTGCTATCTCCTTGTAGAAAGGACCAACTTAGACTTGTTCTCTCTTTCAGAAAAGAGGTGACGATTTTGAAACTGTCTCCTTCTGGCTCTCTAACACATGCCGATTTTTACACTGTTTGAAGCAGTACAGTGGAGAAGAGGTGAGAAAACCTTGATTATGAACCAGCACGCTGCTCTTTCCCTGACCTTCCTAAGGAAAAGTATAAAAGCCCGAATGTTTCTGGTCGTGTAATGATGGGTACAGGGGTGCACGCCTGTATAATCCCGCCTACTCACGAGGCTGAGACAGCAGCTTCAGTCCCCAGAAGTGGCGTGAGGACACCCTTGTATTAATTTAAAAACCCACATGCAGAAAGGGCGTGGAAGCTCAGTGTTTGCCGGTGTTCCTGCCTACGGAGCGGTGAACTGAGGGGTGTGGCGGCTCCTCCTCCGCGGCATATCAGGAAGCACAGCAGCTTTGAAACGGGCAGTGTCACGCCATGACTCGTTGCCACAAACGGGACTTCGTGTCAGCACGTGACGCAGGCTGCCAAGAAGCATACTGGACTGTCTAAGGATTTGAAGACAGTCATTGAGGGCTTGCCCACAGTATGTGGACGTGGTCCAGGATGCGACAAGTGTAAAGATCACGTGGCTCTTGGTGTGTCCAAAAATCTCCCTTGCACACATCAATATATTTTAACATTTTAGAAAATACTAATAATTACTGCTCGTTAAGGGTTGTGTCTAGCTCGCTACACATTAGGTTATTTATGTGATTTTGTAAGGACCTGGCACAGTAGGGATTAAAACCCAGTTTTGCCCAGCAGGAGGCCCAAGGTCAGGGAGGCTCCTGAACTCACCTGTGTACAGGGAGTGGCACTTGGCCTGTGGCGCCACCCCACCCCCCGCCATACCTGCCCCCCGTGTGGGCACCCGAGGGGGGCTGTCCTGGAGGTGATGGGGAGCACAGAGACAAGCCCCGCTCCTGAGCAGAGCAGAATCCCCAGGAAGGCCCTGCATTAACTGGCAGGCAGCCCTGTCCTCTTAGTCCCTGCTGCAGACTGTCTTGCTGGGGCGCATGGAGGAGGCAGATACTTGACTGAAGGCAGAATCCAGAGCGTGAGCAGCTGCGCCCATCGGCCAGGGCCGAGTAGCAGTGGTTCTGACGCAGAGGCCTGGCGGCAGCGCCCACCTGCACCCCGCCCCCGGAGGGAGGGCCATGCTCACCTTGGACAGAGGCTGGATGCCAGTGTAGCCATGCAGTCTGATGAAGGAGGCTTCCTGTACGTTTAGCGTCTCTGCAGTGGGTGGTCTCTTCCAAGGAGATCGTACGTGCCCGTGGGTGCAGTGTTCATGACTCGGAGGGTACGTAAGGAGCGAAATGGCAGGTGCTCCTTGCGCCACTGTAGTGTTTGCCACAGCTCTTCTGCTTCCTAAGTGGAACATTCCTTTTTACTTTTTCTTAAATTTCCCCAGCTTGTTTTGTTGACGTTACTATTAGAAAGGCTTGAGCACCAGTGTGCCAAGTTTGTCTGTGATTTAAAGTGAGGGAAGGAGACTGCCAGGCGCGGATGGAGTGTCGCAACCCTGGAGCACTGTCCTGCCGCTGTGCGAGCCCGTGAGGGAGGAGTTGACCCCGGGGATGGCAGGACAGAGGGGACTGACTCTGCTGCACAGGGCGTGCTTGGAAGCTGTAGTGCGTGTTTAAATATTCATAGCTTGTTATAGTAAAGGACACTGCCAACACAGTGAGCTAAGTGTATTCAAAGGAAGGGAGAAAATGTCGGGGGGCTTCATGGCAATGTGCCTTTACCATGATACATTTTAGTTACGCATTCACGATCATTTTTGATCATACCTAGTTGATCAGCCATGTTGTGTCAGTTGTCAAAAACATTGTGGTGTTTCTTCCACCACTTACTCACCGGATCTGACACCTCGTGACTCTTGGCTCTTCCCAAAGTCAAAGTGAAAGGAAAACTTTGGGTCGATTCAGGACCTCAAGCAGCTAGGACACCACAACTAGACACTCAGAAGAGGACCCCAGAGCTGCTGTAGCGTGGCAAGAATGACGAGCGTGTGGGCAGCCGCCGGGGCGCGCATTTTGGAGCGCATTCCCAGCAGTGTGTCCTTCTGTGTGGTAGGGGCTTTTGTCAGCGTCAGTGTTCCCTGTGTTTTTCCAGGGCTTCATGAAGCACAACACATCCCGCCAGAATGAACACTGCCTCACCAACTTTGACCTGGCCGAGTACCGGCAGGTCCTGAGTGACCTGGCCATCCAGATCTACCAGCAGCTCGTGCGAGTGCTGGAGAACATCCTGCAGCCCATGATCGGTAAGGCCCCGGGCCCTGTTCACACAGGCCTGAGACAAACCAGCCGTGCTTAGTTTACCCAGCATGGAAAACTGCTTCCTCATGCTGGCGACCCTAGGATCCCACCTCTGAGATGGGGTTCAGCTTATACCCTGCCCAGTTTCTAACAGCACTCTGAACGCTGGGTTGGGCGGTACTGTGTGGGGCTCCTGAGAGGCCCTGGGAAGCCGAGGAGGCTGAGTTGTCAGCAGCCTCCCCCTGCTGCATGGCGTGCGCGTATGTGCACATGTACTCCTCCTTGCATTCCCTCGGCTGAATGTTTGAGCCCGGCAGCTGGCCACGCTTGCACTCACCCTGGGCCTTCTCTTCCTGCCTGCTGACTGTTCCTTTGGCCTGTGGAGCAGGCCTCTTTGGGAATCAGGAGCCATATGCACTTTGCAGGCTACTAACTTGAATGCATTGAATTTTTAAAAAACCTTTTCAAGTTACCATCTCTTACATCTTTAGGCAGATTATTAGCAGGCTCCTAAAGCTGTTGCTAGCTAGCCTTTCTTTCCCCTCAGGGCATGCAGAGGTCCGTTCTTCATGGACCCTGATAGACAGCTAGAGGCGCAGGAGGTGAGGAATCCTTGCAAGAGGACAGTGGTTTCTTCTCTTGCCCCTAAAGGTCAGGAATTAGAGCTACCTGGGTTGACCGAAGAACAGGAGCTAACATGGAGGCCAGGGAAGTCAGCTCAGGCCGGTCCTTCCTCTGCTTTTGCCCCGTCTCGCTGGATCTCCCGGGCGAAGCAGCAGTGTGGCTCTTGGGTGTCCTTCCATCCCCTGCTGTTGGCCTGCCCAGCAGCTGCACTCTGTGTCTTTTGAGGTCCGGCGAAGCTGGGGTTACCGCAGCAGATATAAAAACGTACCAGCTTGGGCTATGACCTCAGTGTTCCTGGGTGCAACACACGGAGGCACAGTGGGTGCGCTGGGCAGCCAGGGCTGGGGAGCCCAGGGTGGGGAGCGGCTGAGCGTTCGTTCCTCCTCCGAGTGTGGCTTTGTGCTTCCGGGTGCCACACCTGCCCTTCTTTCCTGCTCATCTGCCTGTCCTGGGGCCACGTGTGGAGTGAGCCTCCTTCACTCTGACACCTCTCCAGGACTTACCCACGACACCATGTTTGTGCTATCAGAGCCACTGGCTCCAGTGTCAGAAAACACAGCTGGTGGAAGAGTGTGTGATGTCATATAAATCTCTTGTTAAGAATTAATTCATTGAAGTTTAAACCCAGAGCTCCTTTCAGCGAAGCCCTTCCCCTCTTGGCACTCAAGGCCTTCCTGGCTGCGTGTGTGCTGTGGACAGGCTTCCTCACGGTCTCGTAACGGCTCCTCCCCAGTCTCAGGCATGCTGGAGCACGAGACGATCCAGGGTGTGTCCGGGGTGAAGCCGACTGGCCTGCGGAAGCGCACCTCCAGCATCGCCGATGAGGGTACCTACACGCTCGACTCCATCCTGCGGCAGCTCAACTCCTTCCACTCGGTCATGTGCCAGCACGGCATGGACCCGGAGCTCATCAAGCAGGTGGTCCGGCAGATGTTCTACATCGTGGGGGCCATCACGCTCAACAACCTCCTCCTGCGGAAGGACATGTGCTCCTGGAGTAAAGGCATGCAGATCAGGTGGGCTAGCGCGCTGTGCCGCGGCCTGGCAGGCGCCAGGTGCGCAGAGGCCACGGCCGTCCCTCCTGCGTGTGTGGCCGGAGAGTGGGACGGCGGCTCAGGGCAGGGGACCTGCAGTAGGCCGTGGCCCTTGGAGACGTACTTAGGCAAAGCATCTGCTTGTACCTAGGAAAAGGGGGACAGGCCCAATCACGTACGTGTGCCCCTGCTATATTTTAAGAGAAGTGTATTCAACTGTGTACCCAGCTACCCTTTAGCATAACCTCATTATAATAGGGCTGGGGTTTTTGGGCAAATATTTACTTTAAAAACACCCCCAAAAGAGAATTTCTTTGCCTTAGCCTCCCAAAGTACTGGGATTATAAGCATTTGCCACATACCTGCTTTTAAAGTCATGAATTATTGGGCTGGGGAGATAGCTTGGCAATCTTAAGCACCTGCCTAGCAAAAACAAGGACCTGGGTTTGATCCCCAGACCCACATATGGTGCTGGCCCCAGAACCCCCGAGCGTGGTGGTGCATGCCTATAATCCCAGTACTGGGGAGGCTGAGATAGGCAGATCCCTACAAGTCTGAACTGCGAAGTGAGACCCTGTATCAAATAAATAAAACTATTTCTTAAACTGGGTGTGGTTTCACACCCCCTTTAATCCCAGCACTTTGGGAGGAAGATTACAGTGAGTTTAAGGTGAACATAGACTACATGGTGAGACCCTGTGTCAAAAAAAATGATCCCTAGAATGTTCAGAGTGGAAGGGAGGGGTGTCCTGCCAGTGTTTGCGCTCACTTTCAGGACACTATTCTTTAACATTTCCCGTTCTGAGCCAGGGACTTGCTGAGGCCTTGCATAGGGTGAGGCCTGTATTTTAAGAGAAGCGCACTGTATTCTCCAATCTTCTTTTCCACCACCCAGACCTACTGTCACTGTCACCAGATATGCAGGTAGGACACAGGCTACCCATGAGGATAAGCACAGCACCACTAACTCAGCCACCTTTCCAGGTCTCTCTCTTTTCTTTTTTTTTTGGTGGAACCAGGGATTGAACTCAGGCCCTTGCGCTTGCCAGGCAAGCGTTTATTCTACTGAGCCATCTCCCCAGCCCTTTTCCAGGTCTCTTAATCCAGCAAGCTGACGCATAAAGCGAATTAGAACAGTCACTCAGGCTGTGCTTTAAAGAGAGGATAAAGGGTTGCAGAGCTCTCACCCCAAAGTGTAAGGAAAGCTGGCACTCGTGTCTGTCAGCTGCCCAGAAGGACGGAGCCATGATGTATGGTCTGTTGCGTTGACAGCAGGCCTTAACTTCTGCTGAAAGGAATTCTTTTCACCTCCTATTAAATTTTCCTGGCAGTTAATCTTACATAATTGCAATTATAAGCCTCATGACTATTTATAATGACAAATTTTTAAGCACAGCTGATTAGACTCAAAAAAATTGAAAAATACTGCCTGTCAATTTAACTGACAAGGCCACTCACACGAGCGAGGACATGTGTGACACTGCTCACCACATCCACACTCTCTGCCTCCCACCCCATGTGTCTCTGTCACTGTCACAGATACAATGTCAGTCAACTGGAAGAATGGCTCCGTGACAAGAATCTGATGAACAGTGGGGCCAAAGAAACCCTCGAGCCACTCATCCAGGCCGCTCAGCTTCTGCAGGTGAAGAAGAAGACAGACGATGATGCGGAAGCCATTTGCTCCATGTGCAATGCTCTCACCACCGCCCAGGTAAGGCACCTGCCCGCTGGGAAGTGTGTCACCACCAGCCCGGCGCCAGAGGGGTCAGGAGGTCTATGGCGACCAGCCTTCCTCTGTGTGTGACAGAGAAGACATGTCTGCATAGGTCCTGAGTGAAAGAGATTTTACCAGAAATGAGTTCAAGCTAGCGCACGTCACGGAGATCTGTAGTTAGTAGGCAGGCAGTGTTGTGCCCGACTCTCGGCCAGGGAAAACCGTAGATGAAGGGGTCCCCGTTTTCCTGGCTGGAGAGTCCATGGTGCTTATGTTCTCCAGTCTCCTTTTCCATATTATTTGATAATGGAATGATTCCTTAAGACTTTTGTCTTCTAAAATATAGAGAACCTTTTTTTCCCCTCGGTACTGGGGATCAAACTCCGGCCATTGTGCTTGCCAGACAAGCACTTACGCTGCTGAGCTATCTCCCCAGCCCCTGTCTTCTAAGACGTAATTTGTGTTCCTTCAGTTCTGGAAATGATTGACTGGGAGTCCGTCTCCAGGTGCCAAGCTTGTTGCTGGGGACAATGTTCAGTAAATAGTCTGAAAAAATCTCTGCCTTCAAGGAGCTTCCAGTTGAGTAGGGAAAACAGACATGTATCTGGAAGGCTCTGTAGAGAGATTCTGACCCATTCTCGAGCCAGAGAACCAGCCAGAGTGCTGAGGGGGACAGCTGGCACCAAGCTGAGCGTGGAATTCAGGGAATAGTGGGAGGACAGCCCAGCAGGGTGAGACCTCAGCACAAATATGCTCGTCGCTCTGCTGCTTGGTTATTTTCTACGTTGACTCCTCAAGTTGCTTTCTGTCATCACTTATAACCAGAATCTCAACTTGTGACCAGCATACTTAAACTCAGTCAGTAAATAGTTAGCATCTTACTTATGTAAGAATAGTGGAGAATCGCACTGCTAAAAAATGGTCCCGAGAACTTTCCCCTTCGTGCCAACTGTGGCAAGCATGAGCACCCTGGGAAAAACCTGACCCTATAGAACATCCAAGCTTTAAAGAGCATACCCCAGTATGCTCAGCTGCCTTAAGCATGTAAAAGGGGCAATCAAAATATACAGTGAATGTCTTAAGTTGTAAAACTTGCTTACGGTAAAAGATAAATTTCTGTGAGTCCCCTTAGAATCCTCCCCCTTGCTCTGACACCCCTGGCCTGTCTGTCCTCCCTGCCCCCTTCTGAAGCACCTCTGCAGCTCTCTTTCCTGAGCTCTCCAGATGGGATCAGAACGGGGGGCGGGGGGGGCTGCTGAGTGCCATCCGACAGACAGGCAGCTCCCAGGACACCCACATGTGTCCTCTCCTGTTACTGGTCAGGTACCGCACAACTTGTGGCTCCTCCCAAAGTCAGAATGACCACAAAGGTCAGCATTTTGAATTGATTCAGGGTATCAGAGCAGCCACCCCAGCTCAACTAGGACTTTCAGAACAGCTTCAGAAGGGGCAAAAGCAATGAGATGAGTGTGTTGGAGGTGAGGGGGCGATTTTGAGGGATTAATGATAATGTGTCTTCTACTGTAATTATTTTTTAATTTACACATTCTCTGAACTTTTTGAGCATACTCGTGTTTCATAGAGTGAGGTAGGTCTGTAATTCACATACTTAGCAAGTGGCCTCTGAGGAGCTGCCCCCTGTCAGTTTGTCACTTACTGGCTCGAGATGCTGGCCTACTTTCTCATTCCATCTCTCCAGGGTGTGCCGTACATTGGCTTTGCCCTCCATTCACTCAGTGTTGTATTTTTAGTAATACCATTAATTTAGGTAGTCACATACTTCAATTAAAATTGGCTAGTGACCTCTAGAGTATTGGGTGGAACAACGTTAGATAGTACCTTGAAAATGAAATCTCTTTCTACCTTATAGAGACAGTGTTTGTTGGCTTGGGGGTTTTGTTTGTCTGTCTGTCTTTGAGGCAAGGTCTCACTATGCAGCTCAGGCTGACCTTGAGCTCACGCTGTAGTCCAGGCTGGCCTCAAACTTGAAGCAATCCTCCAGCCTCAGCCTCTGGGGGTGGGAGAATTTTTTTTTTTTTTTTTTGCTCTAAAAGACAATTCACTGTACACATTTTATTTACAGTTTTGTACACTGTCAATATGAATAGGACCGCTTTTCTACTTGAGCCATTTTTAACCAAAGCAAAATAACCTAAGCAATACAAAGTATTAAAATACAGCTTAAAGATACAAAAGCAAACATACTGTTTCTAGTTAGGAATGTAATTATGATGTTACATTTTTTATAATCCACAATTGTGTGTAGGCAATCACACAAACATAGATCCCTTATTTAAATGAAATGCATAAATGTGCAGCATAACTTTGTAGTTATTAAAAAAAAATACCAAAGACTGCACAAAATTAGGGTTTATTCCACCCTTGTGTTACATTCCTGGATCCTTTACCAGTGTTACATAAGGAAAAAACAAAAGCAAAACAAATGAAAAGCTGAAACCAGAATCATTAATGTTATCAAGTAGGGAAATAAATAAATTAAAACCTAGCAGCCACCAGCCAAGGTACAGCAAAGATAATGCTGTAAAAATAAACAAAGAAAATTACTAGAAAACTGCATGCATCATGCTTTTTTCAGACCAGCAAATATGCTCCTCCATACAGCAAAACAGAACATTATTTTCCTGTTAAGAGAAATGCAAGCTCTTTTTTGAACATTGCGAATGGGTAAAATGTATTTGTCGTGGTAATTATACTAAACTATTACAGAGCAAAGCAGGAACACATTTGTGGATTCTGGGGATGATGTGTACTGTAATACTTTGATTGGGATAGTGGATACTCTAGGGGCAAAAAAAAAATGAGACTTCTCTTATATCTTAGCAACATTTAGCTGGAATCAAGTTTAAATGCAGTCCACTCTGCTTTTGAAGAGGCTTTGGTTCAGCTCCCAAATCCCAAGTGCCTGACGCAGTCTCCTATGAGAATACTCAGAAGGTGTCTTCTCAAACAACAAACCTGTTTTTAGGGCGGAGCCGCTCTTAGCTGTGCCAGCATGGACCTCATAACCGATCACTATCTTGGAGGAAGTCCTGACCTCTCCTTGTGTACTCTCCCTCCCTGGATGTTGAACAGCCTCTCTGTTTCCACGTCCTGCAGTCCATATTGCTGTCTTCTCACCTGTAGCTCTAACATTAGCAACAGCTGCACACACATCATCGCAGTAGTCACCAGACGCTTCTCCAGGAAGGCACAGCAGTGTTTGTAGCCAAAAGCAGCCCAGATCACCTGGCCTCTGCTGTTGGTTCAGTGTGATTAGCCATCATCCTCCCCATTTATTTTCTCATCTTCCCACATGGGTTCAATACCATCCTTAAAAAGTAAGTAGTCGCAGCCAGGCATTAAATTACTGGACATCTGAATATAGTTGCATAGAGCCCGAACGCCTTCAACAGTATCAAGCTTCCAGACCAGTCGAAGTTTGCTTGCCAAGTTTTACTTTTATCATTTTTAAAAAACTAGACCGCCCATCTGTTCTGAAGCGGATGCTTAGTATAGTGTTCTGGGTTAGCACCTCCTGGCTGGGTTCCATTTTCTCCTCTTCTGCAGGGGGGATTAGGAGTAGGTCCGCCTTCTGGTTCACAGTCGTCGTCTTAGATCGGTATGATCATTCAACCGCTCCTCGTGAATTGGTTTTTCTCCTCAGAAGAGACACGTGCCAATTAAACCAAAGAAATTCATTTTATTTCTTAAAAGATTGTCTTGCCCTCTGATTAACTGGTTAATTTTTGAGGGCCTTTTTTGTTATTCATGTCATTTATAATAATTTACCTTTTGTAAAAGTATGATTTTAAAAAGACGTTCAAAACAAAATATAATTCTGTTATTTTTAATATGACTGGATATATTTTATATGAGCAAAGCAAGTTTCAAAATAGCATTTTAACATTGCTTTCCCCTGAATAGTATTAATAATAAAGTGAGCCTTATTTATATGGAAATGGCCTGAGCCGGAGCACAGCCCCAAACAGACTCTGAGGACATGGTTGACAGGTGCTGCCCTGGGAGTCAGGCAGGACAGAGCAGGCTCCTCTGCTTTTCACGTCGTGCAGTGAGTCCCCGACTTGGGCACATTCGCGCCGGGAACTCCCACAGGTGTACTCTGTAAGACTCACCTTGTTAGCTGAGGAGCAGATGCGACTCTCCCTGCGCGGAGCAGCCCTCCCAGCATGGCGCTCATGCATAGGCTGAAGGCTCGTGGTAGTCTCTGCACTGCCTGAATGGCTTTCCTAACTCATATTGCTTCTTAAAGTATTGTGCACGTGCTCTGCAGTGGCGTCTGGCGGAGACGCGGTACGGGGCAGATGTGCCGCCACGCCCGTGCCCTGAGCCGCCCCCCAGCAGGGCGGGGAGCTGCACACACCATTGCGTCCCAGGGTCCAAGTCCCACCGTGTCTTGGACGACCCAGGACGACCCTGATCATTCTTCTCCCACAGATCGTCAAGGTGTTGAATCTGTACACTCCAGTTAACGAGTTTGAAGAGAGAGTCTCTGTGTCGTTTATCCGCACTATACAGGTGAGTGTGCTCCAGGCGAGTGCTCGCGCTCACTGTCCCTGGAACTCCCGGCAGCGCTGTCGCGTGTCCCTGGCAGCAGCGGGGATTGCGTCCAGCCCTACGCCCTTTTTAAATTGGCTTTATTCTGAGAGGAGTCTTGCTCAGGTGTGCAGGCTGGCTTCGACTTTTTGTGAGCCTCCTGCCTCAGCCCGAGTAGGATCTCAGGTGGGGTCCATCGCGTTCACTCAGCACGCGCTTCTGAGTGGAGATGTGATGCTGTTAGTGAGGGGTGATGAGTTCTCCTCATCTGTCACCCTAGTCACTGTACATTAACTTACTTGGTAATAACTTACTGAGGAAATGAAGTGATGTTAAAATAAAGATAAATGTCTCATTAGTTGATATTTTGGTAAAAATTCTGGCAGAAAGTCTTGCAGATTTGAAAAACTCATGCCGTTTATCATTTTTTCATCTTCTCAGATGCGTTTACGGGACAGGAAGGACTCTCCTCAGCTGCTAATGGATGCTAAGCACATCTTCCCTGTCACCTTCCCTTTCAACCCCTCCTCCCTTGCCCTGGAGACCATCCAGATTCCTGCCAGCCTGGGCCTGGGCTTCATCGCACGGGTCTGAGGGCTGACAGGCGGGTGTGGATGGACAGTGTGTTGACTGCCTGGAAAAGAACCATCATTTCCAGTGAGCTCCTGAAAATACCTTCTTAAAGCAGAAGTCCTGATTAGCTCTCAAATGAGAGAGTAACCGGAAATCCCCCTAGAATGCATTCCTCTTCTGGATTAGAGAGATGGGTCCGTTACGTTGAGAGCGACGCTCACCCCTGCTCAATCCGGTGTTCTGAGTTTACATACGGCTGAATGGTGAGAAGGGAGGGAGGAAGAGAAAGACCAGGAGGGAAGAAAATGCCTTTTCAGCTGCCAGCGTTATTTTAAATCCTTAGCACTGCACTGAAGTAGTATAGAACCATAATCTCCATATATAATATACGTGTGAGCTCCTGTTAGGAAGGCACCGACAAAGAACCTCTGCACAGAGCAGAAGAATGAAAAGAAAAATGGCCACTGGCTGCGTATCAGGAATCAGTTATGTTGGTACTGTCAAACTGGATCAAAGAAATAAACTGGCAATATTAAAGTAACTTGTCCCGAAACTTCCTCATTTGTGTCCCTGTGAGGTAGAGATCCTGCAGTGCGGCATAGGCGTCCTCTCGCGGCGTGGCTTACTGAGTGTCTTAGACGGCCGCGTACCTCCTCCGGGAGTGCCAGCGATACTCTTAGGAAGTACTACAGCAGTAAGCTTCTCTTTTCTGTTTGCGATTCGGTCGATCGCAGTTTTAGCTGGCTTGTATGCAAATAGCCACAGATCCACCTGCAGAAGTAGCAGGCGCTGGGAAGTCGTGTGGATGCCGCAGAACACTGCACATCCAGGGGTGAAGTTAGCTGCGACCTCTGCGACGGGGTCGGTATTGTGGGGGTGTGACCCACTGATGTGCATGTTGGACTCCCCTGGTCGGACAGCGCTCTGGAGGCAGTGCTCTGTGCAGTAACTTATTTTAGTTCCTAGGTCTGATTACTGCAGCACATATTTTCAACCTTAACAGGTTTTCTTTCTTCTTAATTTATAATTAATTTCAGTCATTATCTAGAAAGAATTATCAGAATATTTGTATTTCAGATCTTGAAACTTGGATTGTACTATAAATTATGCAAAGAAGGTGTATAATAAATATTTAATTATAATTCAGTTTTTTAAGATTCAGAAATATCTATAAGTATTTCAAGATACCACTAGCTACTTTAAGAAACATCATGTTAGAAATACTTTAAAATTTATTTAAGAGCTATAAGAAGGTTGAATTTTACAGAGGATTTGGTTCAATAGGATCCAGATTCTTTTTAATTAATTTTATTGGTATATTTCAAATATACATAATGATCACATTCATCATAGAAAAATTGTACTTGGACATAATATATCTTTGTTCTTTTTTTTGCTGAATCCCAACCCTCATCACCACCCTCCGACCAACCCAGATTCTATATTTTCACTTGATCTTAGCTGAAAGACTGAGAAGCAATCCGATTCTATATTTTCATTCTGAAATTCTAAACAAGCGCACTCTCCATTTAACTAGGAATCTTTTACAATAACTCTTTCAGGTTGTGCAAAATCACTTCATTAGCTTCCATTAGAAATTCTAGCTCTAAATTACAACCATAGGTTTATATAATTTAACTGTTAGATGGCCTATAAAAATGATATTAAAATATGTGTGATATTGTTTAATGGAAGTCCAACGGTTTCCAGTCAGTGATAAATGCTGTCAGCTAACTTATTTGACCCTTAGTCTCCTTTAAAAAGATGAAAAGATTAGACAACTGATTTTTCAGGTTCCTTTTCTGTCTAGAGTCTCTCTTCCAGCCCTCAGGTCCCAGAGAAGGGAGCTCCAGCTAAGTTGGCCTCAATGGGGGCCCGGGGGCAGCACTTGCTTCTTCCTGCGGATCCTGAGCCCCAAAGCCACAGCAGTATGCAGCCAGAACCTTTCTAACTGCTCCTGACCCAGGCGCATGCTCTGTGCAAGGCCCACTGGGCCTGTGTGTGGACGTTCATTGGTTTATTCTTACGTCATGTTCCGCTCCTTTCCCTTCTCACACTTAAATCAGTTTGCAGTGTCACCACAAAGCACTAACCAGTTAAGATGCCTCCCTCACCCTAGCGGTCATTGTGGCCTTCCGAGACCAGTGGTGGGGCCTGTCCACCTAGCCTGCCAACCTGCAGCACACCCCAGCTTGCCCTGTGCACCATGACTGCTGCTGTCTGAATCTGTTCCCCTTTCTGAGGTCGCACCATAGTGCCCGGAGTCTTCACAGCCCTGTTCCTCATTGCCTGCAAGCCAGGTCCTGAGGCACCTGTGGTGTTGCACCTCCTCTGTCTGCCTTTGGGCCTCCTGATTTCTAGTTCTGTCCCTGCCTGGCCCCCCCAGGGCCTCCCCAGAACCCAAGTTAGGGGCCAGAATGAGCTTCTCCGAGTTGCCCAAAAATGTCTAGTGATGACAAGATACCTTCCACCCCATAACCCCTGGGCCTAATCACTGACTGTTCTGCTTGCTGAGGATGCCCTCAAGCCCAGGCACTGTGGGGACCTTGGCCCAGCTGAGGCCTGCTGCCTTGCTCTGTTGCCCACTCCCACCCAGTCACAGCCCAGCCTTGGTGCTGCTCTCCACACCTCCCCTTCTCCTCACCCACTGCCTGCCTGGCCAAAGGCATCCAGCTCTCGTGCTGGCCACCCTTGCATACACGCCTGCTCCTCCCTCTTCTCAGTGACAGCTTCTTCATGTAAGTGCTTAGGCCTCTCTAACAGGAGAAGACTTTCCTGCAGTGGTGCGGTGGTTCCACCCAGGCCCTCCGCACTGAGCCGCAGCTCTTCACCTCCTTCCCTCCCTGCCCAATACCTTGCCGCCCTCTGCCCTTGACACAGGCTCCACTCACCCCTTGCAAGGCTGCCAAGGGAGACCAGCTGTGAAAAGATGCATAGGGGAGGTTGCCCCCAAGTGGAGCCTCAGAATTCTTCCCTCAGTATTGAAACTCCAAGAGATTTGTGTCAGTTGGGTGACTGGCTCTGTGATACCTTCAGCTCAGAGGGTACCCGAGAATTAGCGCACAAGGGGCAGTAATGCTGAGAGTGCCCATCAGGAGAGCCCACCCCACCCCGTGGCAGAGGCAGCAGGGAGACAGTTGCTGGAGTGCCCTGAGAGTAGGAAAAAACCCCTTCGGGTGACCCGGAGAAAGGAGCTGCAGCACTGCTGAGAGCCCCCTCACACGAGCTCGCGCTCACCCTTTGCAGAAGCCCTCCGAGATGTCAGTCTCAGGACAACTGCTTAGAGTAAAATGGAAAGCAGCTCCCAGCGCCCCCTGGTGGCCTGCAAAAGGTGCAAGCGACCCAGCTACGGCAGGGGTGCTTGGCTTCCCTAGGCAGCCTCCACCCCCACGTGCAAGGGTCTATCAGGGCCGCTTGGGCTCCTGGCCCTTGCGTACTTCCCTCCTGGGCCGTGGAGCCTGGGCCAGCAGAAGTGCCCTTTGTTTGCCAGTGCTGCTGTGGTGATGGACAGGCCCCAGTGACGGTGCAGTCCCCGTCCCAGGAGCCTGAGCTCTGTGCACAAGCTATGAGGTAGCAGCAGCTAGGCAGGATGACCAAAGCTGCAGGTCACTGTCCTCACACTCATGCCCTGCAGAGCAGAGCCACAGGTGAGCTGGCCGCCACCCTCCCTGGTCAGAGACCTCGGGGCAGGTGTGGACAGGCCATAGGCATGGGTGCACCAGTGTGTATGGGGACACACACGTGCACCCCAAGTACGTGGATGGGCCAGGCAGCGTGGCCATGTGCGCGCGCACTCGCGAGCATGTGGGCATGGCAGGGCCTGTGTGCCGCTGTGGCCTCTGTCCAGGACAGTGCGCTGCCAGTTGTTCTCAGGCCACCTTCTCCTAGCTGTGCTCCTTTCAGAGCTGCCTTATGTCCCCCACCAGAACTGTTCCAGTCAGCTGTGGCACCCATTCCTCCAGGTACTGGGGGCCAGGCCACCCTCTCTTCCTTGTCCTGTACTACCTCCTCTTCCTGCCGTTTCTCCATCTCTTCTTTGTCATTTCCAAACATGGGCAAGAATTATGGAGCAGCCCCAGTCATGAAGCCAGTGACATGGTGGTTAGCCTGAGTTAGGAGCCAGGAGGACACCCCAGAAAGCATGATCAGCCGGGGCATCTTGGACCACCCACCACTGACCCCTTCTTAATCAAGCTAAAGGGCACAACCCAGAACTTCCTGTGGATATCCTTTTAAAATATTTTTAAGGATGTGTTACCGTAAAAGAGAACAAACAGGAAAGTAGTGTCGTAAGTTGTAATCCATTGTGTTACCCCAACTGAACAAATTGCCCTGGAGTTCAGTGGATTTGTCAGTAGATCCAAAACTGAAAAGTATGATGTAAAATATCTCCAAAATGTGTGTTTTCTTTTTTGTAATTTGATCTAACTACAAATAACTAAATGGGTATTAGTGAATGCATAAAATGTCTGGAGGTGACTTTTTTGGTATAGTAATATTGCTTAAAATGTTTGAAAGGAGATGTTTAAAGTTGAAACTGGCATGTGCTGGTCTTCAGTGCTTGGTAGGTCGGTACATTTCATGCGTTTTTCAGACATCTGATTGTTACTGTGTTAAAAAAAAGTTTAGCTTCTCTAAATCACTAAAGCCATAATTTTTTTCTAAAAACTGGTAAATTTTTCTTCAAATGTGGATCTGTATAATGTATTTATGATTTCTAGTTATGTATGTTTCTGAAGTCCTGGAGTAACATTGACCATTTTTGCATTCTTGGAAAATTTAAATTGTTCTAACAGTGTTGCACAAAATTAGCTCATGACATTGAACATATTGTATTTAGTTATTAACTTTTTTTAAAATTTACTTTGAAATGGACAAACCTTTTAACTGTAATGAAGCCGAACATTGCAGTTTTCCACTAATTTTCCTTGTTGGATCTGCAA
The DNA here is from genome assembly GCF_000260255.1 of Octodon degus. Classification (NCBI taxonomy): domain Eukaryota; kingdom Metazoa; phylum Chordata; class Mammalia; order Rodentia; family Octodontidae; genus Octodon; species Octodon degus. The sequence goes on from NW_004524681.1 coordinate 2,873,248, forward strand.
AGGTCTCAGGGGAAGCAGCCAGTCGCAGAGGAGGGGGGCACGGGTGCGGGTGGGACCGGCCGAGCGGCGGGCGGCCTGGCCTTCGCTTCCTTAGCGTGGGTTAATAATTCACCGCATTCCAGCAGCGCCTGGGAGCGGGTTTCCTCTAGATGCCCCTTGTGCTGGATAAAAGCCAGCACAAGCGAGCACATTCAGGCTCTAAGTCTGCAGTTGTCAAGTGTGGTGCTTCGTCCGTGTGTCCGTAGTGCTGTGTTCTCCCTGCTGTCTAGAGAACTGCAAATAAAGGTGTGCGTACAAGGCTCGTGTTGGTGTCTTTCATCCGGTAGACCTTCTGCGCGCTGTAAGAAGCGAAGGCTTTATACGGTCTGAAGAGAAGCCAGAGTGTTAGGGGACACTTTGAAACAACTGCACGGATTGCGTTTCTGAAGATCTGTGAGGTAAACGCAGCCTTTCCTCATGACAGTGTTCTTGCGGACTTGGAGCCTGAAAAGGCTGCCAAATAAAGTCCCCATATCCGCCGGGAAAGAGTGAGATGTACTCGGCAGGGCAGAGCGCGGCCCACCCCTTAGACAAACAAGCCGGCAGGCGCGGCTGGGGTGCGCGGCCTCGTCTCCACGCAGAAGCCGCGCTGAGTATGCCGATGCTTTACAGGGAAGCTGGCCTGCCAGCAGGGTCCCAGGTGACCCTGGACTGCCCACAGGGCGTGCGCTCGAATCGAAGGCTGTGCACGAGCGCGGAGCGCCCGATGTCACGCTCAGCGCGGGGCAGCGCGCGTGCGCACCTCCACGCCCAAGCGGGGAGCAGCGGGTCTGCAGAGTCGGCCTGCGCGTGCGCACGTCACTGCACGCCGCGCTACTGCAGGCTCGGCCGCGGTCCGCGTGCGCCTCGCCTCTTACGGAATTTCCCGGGCACCGTGACAGGCCCTGGAAATAGAGCAACGCCACAACTGAATTCGATCCCTGGCCCGTTGTACTGCAGAGGAACAGCAGGACATCGCCAGTGCTGAAGTGTCAGAGTTTGCCGAGTTTCTTCTTCCAGTAGGTTGAACTGAGCTCCGTGCTAAGACCGCTCTTGATGCTTTTTCTCTGATGGCTGAGATTCTCTCTGGAGTAATGGACCAAAACCCAGCTCACCTACTCCAAGCAAGACAGAAAGATGTCCCCTTCATGGCCAAAGTGCGGGCACCTGCCTTGCCCTCCTTGGCCGTGTCTTCCCCAGGCAGTGGTGGAAGGAGGATGCCCAGGGGTGGGCACCTCCCTCTGTGCCTCTGCCGTCCTGGAGGGAAGGGGCCACACATCTGCTGTCATGCCTTCTGGGGGGACATGGGTAGCGCTCTATGCTGCTGGGACACTGCTGCGGCCATGAGAGCCCAGGACTGCTGGGCTCCAGGGTGATCACAGCAGGGCGGGAGTGTGCAGAGAAGTGCGTGTGAGGTGCCACCCAGCTGAAGAACTCCAGGAGACAGGGCACAGGGATCTGTCCACGAGGCTCTAGGATTGTGCTGCTGGAACTAGGTGTTGTACTCAGGGTTTGCAAGAGAAACGATGTAATACAGGACACGTTACTTAAGGAATCATTTTATAATGTTCGCCCAAAGGTGCACGAGATCTGTCTACACCTGAGACCCAAGAATCCAGCTGAGGACTGGATCCCGCAGCAATGTTCTACATGAGTCTAGCTGAAGATCTGGAACACAAGGCAATGTCTAATGCAAGTCTGTACCAAGGATCTGCACTGGGAAGGCCCAAAGGTCAGCAGGGAAGCTGGAAAGTCTGTGCCAGCAGGCTGGGGGATCCTCACTGGAGCCAGAAAGCGATGGTCAAGGTAAGAACCAGAGCTCCCCTGAAAGATAGCACAGCCATCCTCTGCAGCAAAGACTCAGGCTTCTCTGATGATAACAGCTGAGTCCACATCAGGAAAGCCAGCACGACAGGCTTCTCCAGGAGCGCCAACATCACACCATCAGCACACTATCCTCCTCTGCAGTTCTCTCTTTATGCTGTTGGCAACAGTCCTCACCCAGCACCATGCTGAGTGGTTCAGCTGGGCTTCCTTTTAGTCCACCCACCCCACCAAGGTACAACACATGTGCAGCAGGAGGGGAAAGCCCACCAAGCGGCCCGAAGCTGCACGTGGCTCACAGCAGGCCTGTTACATGCCGGACTCCAGGCCAGCCAGGAGTGTGAAGGGTTTAGAGGATGGACGGTGTGCAAGGAACAGCTGAGGCCTTGGAGCCTGGAGCAAGCAGCGCGGACGGCAAGGAGTGGGGAGCAGCAGGGTGCTGCGGTGCGCAGATGAGCACAGGACGTGTAAAACCTGAAAGAACCTGAAGGTGGTCTTGTCGGCGCTACTCGTGATGAAAAAGAAGGCAGCTGAGTAATCTGAGCCCTTCAGGGTGCAACACAGGAAGGTGCGCCCCTCACACAGCAGCCCCTCAGCCTGTAAGAACAGGACCACAGGCTGGTGGCCTGCATGTAGGGTGAACCTAGGACGACAGGCCTGGTGCGCAAGGATGGGACTCCTGTGTGCGTGTGTGCGTGCACGTGCGCGTGCGCGTGCGCGTGTGTGTGTGTGTGTGTGTGTGTGTGTGTGTGTGTGTGTGTACAGGGAGCTTTTATACAGTCTCATGGAGATAGGCCACAGGGAGGAAAATGCAGACGGGTTGGTCATAAAAGCAAGATGGGCAAAGACAAGCCAGGTGTCATTTCTCTGTCTACGTTTGGTTTTTCGAGACGGGGTCTCACTGTGTGGTTCAGGCTGGCCTTAACCTCACTGTGTAGCCCAGGTTCTCCTTGAGCTCAGCGCCCCTCCCGCCCCAGCCTCCTTGAAGTACTGAAATTACAGGGGAGCACCACTACTCCTGGCTGGCTTCTCATACTGTAGGGCTTCTGCTTCTGGCATGTTGGCAGCAGGAGCTCTGGTGACCCATTCCTGTGTGAAAATTATTTTAAACACCTCCTGCGCCCCCCATTTGAAGTCCAGATGGCGCCTTATGTGTGTGTGTGTAAAGTCCTCTTGGCGAATGTCATCACCGGCGCTGCAAAGTGCTAGGGAAGTCTCTGGGAATGAGGCTGAGGTGTACAGCAGAGAAGTGTTCCCCGAGGAGATGCGCCACCCCCAGAGCTGGCTGGGGGACTTGCTCCCTCCCGTCAGCCCCCTGCTCAGGCAGCACGCTGCACTCCTCAGTCCCAGCCACCTGCTGCTGGGACTGCCAGGCCCTGCCCGTAGCTCATAGCCGCTGCCCTGGGTCACCATTGCTGAGAACACTGGGACCCCAGGAACCCCTACCCAGGCTCGTCAGGCAGTGGGTTTGTGCCCGGGGTGGCCAGCCCAGAAGACAGGTGTGCTAACCACAGTGCCCAGCTCCCAGAGCAGGGCGTCACCCAGAGAAGTGCCACCGTTCCTGCCACCAGCTCCACACCAGTGGCCCAGAGGTGTCTCCTGGGAGCAGAAGTACAACATAAAAATTTCCCACTAAATTAACAGTGTCTCAGAAGTTCCTGCCTCAGGCTGCTTCAGAGCAGTGGGCGTGCATGCGGAGTGGGAGCTGGTGGGAGCTCCCTGGAGGAGCGCATCAGACTGCGCAGGCGACAGGGGTCCTGCAGGCATTCATGCTGCGAAGGGTCCTTGTGGGGTGACAGCAGGTCAGACCTAAGACAGCAGCACGCACAGGCAGGAGAGGGCTGGGCCACCGAGCTCTCGGAGCGGGTGTGCAGGTGGGGAGAGGCCCTTCTATCTGGTCCTCTTCCTAGTAAGAAGCTTGGCATATTCTTACTCTTTTTTAATTTTAAAAATCTTTATTAGTGTACATTGGCCGTACATCATGACTACATTCATCGTGGGGAGCAGGTACATATGTGATACACAATCTGGTCATTTTTAAACAGCAAAAGTCAAGCCCATTTCCTTCACAATAACAAGGACCAGTTCCCAGAGTTAATAGTGTCTTAACAGAAATGTTCAGGTTCAACGACATGGTGAGACGAACAAAGAAACAGGAAAGCCTGGCCCAGGGCAGGGGTGAGCAGGCAACAGAAACGCTCGGAAGGCAGCCAGGTGTTTTATTTAACAGACGAAGAATTGAAAGTTGGCACTGCAAACACGTTGAAAGAACTGAAGGGGGGCTGGAGAGATGGCTCAGTGGTCTAAAGCACCTACTTGAAACAAGCTTGGCAAAGCACAGGGACCACGGTTCGATCCCCCAGCACCACATGCCAGCCAGCCCCGGCCCCTGGTGGGCTGAGCTGGCCACACACACACACACAATAAATAAATGTAATAAGTAAAAATAAAATAATTAAAAAAAAGAATACAAGATCTAAAAAAAAAAAAGAAAGAAAGAAAGAACTGAAGGAAACGGTGACAGGCGCATGCATTTGCTCAGTGACAACACTGCGACAAGGGAGAAGTGAGGAGTGTTTTGTTGCTGTGAGGCACTTAGTTACGCATGAAGTGGGTATGGTGCTACATGGAGAGGAAGCGAGGTTTCTTACAAGTATGTCTCAAACTCCAGGGCCACCACTGAAAGAAAAGTTTAAAATAGAAGTCTGATTGGTATGCTAAGAAGGAGAAAAATGATGTCATAAAATGTCCAGTTAGAACCACAAGTGTCAGAAAAAGAACGGGAGACAACAGCAACAGAATCTTGCCACAGCGTGCAGAGGCGTAACAAGCAGTCGACAGACACTGCCCAGTCATTGCGCTGCTCGCCTTCCACACGGCGGCCTCCGTCCACAGAAGGAGATTGTCAGGCTGGGCCCAAAACCAAGACCCAGCTGTGTGACCTGCACTGTGATTCTGTAACCCAAGGGACACCAAGCAGCAAAACTTGAAAGGGAAAGTTGGCAGCCTCACACTTCCTGGTTTTAAAACTTACTACGAAGCATCAGCAGCCCAGTGTGTACCAAAGGAAGGACAGATGTGTGCAAAGTGAAATCAATCCAGAGTGTAGAAAGCAGCCCACACATTCATGATCAGCGGATTCCCAGCAAACGTGCTGCGGCCTGTCAAGGGAAAAGAATAGTCTTTCCAACAAGTAGTTGTGGGATAAGTGAATGCCACAGGAATGAATTTGGACCCTCGATGCATGCTGGGTATGGAGAACAACCTAAAGTGCGCAATACCCAGCCTTTCAAGGGCAGGGGGACTCAGGACATAGGAGAACCTGTACTGTAACACCGTGTAACGCAGTTGTGTCCCAAATTTTCTGATCAAGGAGATTATGGGGCCACAAAGGAATGTGATCAATGATGTAGAGTGTGCCTGGGGAGAGTCACATGGAGAGAAAACATTCTCTCAGGCTTCCACAGAGAGCAAACTGGTCAAGCAATGGCCGTGACTCATCCACATGGCTGACACTGACAAAGGATCTACAAACTGCTGCGGTACAGGGTTTCAGCATAAATCCTGAGGGGATTTGACTGACCTTATCAGATACAAAAGTTACATTTCTTGGTATATAGGTCTTGCTTTATCTTGGTCTTAACCATCCAGCAGAAAAGTATAAAAATGAGGTATAAAGGTATAAATAAAGTAAAGTAAAGCCATATTAATATGCTGAGCTGTAAAAGGCTCAAGTCAACAACTTCTGACATTGCCAGTCCTATGGATAACCCACTACTATGATGGACTACTGGACTATATTGGAATATTTTGCTCAATTCATGCACCTACAATATTTAAATGACAATGGAATACCCATCTCTGACAAAACTAAAAAAAAGAAGATACAAATGAAGGACCATTTTGTATCTGTATATTCAAAATAGGATAGATATACAGCTAGTTTCTCTTAATTCAATTAATAGAAAGATTTGTACTAATAGTGTTTGTGGACAGGACATCATGTCTCCCTCTTGTACTACGAATAACTACTACAAAGATAACAATATGCAATGTATTAATTATTGAAACTGTCCTACTAATTGGTTTTGAAACTGTCTCATTGCAATTTGTTTGTCAATAAAATTATAAAAATGAATAAAATAAAATAAAAAATACAAAGTGGGTGACAAGCCTAAAGGTAAGCGCTTAGTGCATAGAATGCAGAAGAAAGCAGAGGGCCAAGTCTCCTTTCGTGACTCGGATTTTAGGGATGACTAGGAAAGAGCGCACAGGTAGGGTAAATCGGGCCTTGTGCCAGCCCAGAGTGTTTGTGCTTGGTTGAGCACTGTGAAAAAAGTGAAAGGCTGCTTCACGGAATCGGAGAAGATATTTGCACATTACACATGTGGTGGCGGAATTGTGCATAAATATATAAAGAACAACTGAAAGAATGGAAGAGAATGGCAACAGTGGAGGGGAAGAAGGGATGGGGAGGGAAAAGGGATCAGGATATATTGCACACAGACACAAATTCCTCAGGGTGGAGTGAGCACTATGTATGGCAAACATGGACTAATAAAATTGTTTTAAAGAGAACACTTGTGAATCAATAATAAATAACCCAATTGAAAAATGGGCAAAAGATCTATGGGGACACTTCCCCAGAGAAAATAGAGAACCAATAATCCATGAAAAGCTACTTGACATCATGCTCGATAAGGAAACACATATCAAAATCACACCCACTAAATGTCTAAAATCAAAAAGATGACAGTATTGTCAGGGACAAGGAAAACGGGAACTGTCGCACACTGCTGGTGGCACTGTAAAGTTCAGCAGCCATCAGCTGCTCAGCAGATGGTCACCAAGTCACTGGGAGCTGCCCACCCACTCCTAGCTCAGACCAGGAGAGGTGCGGGTGGCGTCCATCCAGACCCACTGGAGCAGCTCAGCATCAGCGGAAGGTGACCCCCCCTCCCGGGATGAGTGGTGACACAAAGTGGGATATCCGGACACTCGGTTGGTTATGCAGCCTGCAGAGCAGCGAAATGCCACTACATACTCCACAAGTGTGGACTTTGAAAACGGTAAACTAAGTTGAAATTAAAGTCAGACCCAAAGGGCTAGCCAAATAGCTCAGCGGACTGAAGTGCCTGCTTAGGCAGAGCACCGCAGCTGGGGTTCCAACCCTGGTGTGCGTGCCTGCCCCGTCCCCTGGGGCATGCTGAGACGATTACTGAGACTGGGTGTGGTGGTGTGCACCTGTAATCCCAGTGCTTCAGAGGCTGAAAACAGGAGAAACACGAGTTCAATCTATGCAGTGAAACTGGAGACCCTGTCCTGAATACATTTTTTAAATTAATTTCTAAATACATTTTAAAAATAAAATAAAGTTAGACCCTAGTAATTAGATTGCTATGAACAAGTGTGTGCCCACAAATAGATGAGGTGGGCAAATTCCTAGAAAGACACAAACACGAAAACTGACTCAAGCAGAACAAGGAAGTCCTAACAGATTTATGAGTAGAGAAATTAAATGAACTGAAAATCTTGCATGGAGAATTCTAGCCTCATTGATGAATTCTATCAAATAGCTACAGAAGACGTGACAGGAATCCTGCACAGTCCTTCCCAGGAGAGGAACACATGCTGCCGCCTGGGCTTCCCCCATAGGATACCCCTCATGAAGGCAGTCACAAGCTGAATCCTTACAGAAGCATCACAAATGAAAGCCACGAACGTATGATGAGGACTGCGCACCCCAGCCAGTCAGGGTTTACCCCAGGAAGTCAATGTTGGTTTAATATTCAGAAATCTATTGCCAGCCAGGTGGCACATGTTCCTGTTCTCCCAGCTATGTGGGAGGCTGAGGCAAAAAGGTCCCAAGTTTGAGCCCCACCTGGGCAACATACCAAGACACCCATCTTTTAAAACTCTATTCAAAAATCAGTTAATATATAATCGTATCAATACAATGGGGAGCAAAACGCACCATCTCAATAGCTACTCGGAAGGCAGTGCTCTGCGTCGACATGGTACAGGTCTGGCCCTCAAGAGGGAGGAGAGGGAAGGGAGGGAGGACACCCTGAGCTGCACACTTGTTTGTGCTTTTCTGTAGAAAGTCTCCTCGTTCTCCTTGTCCTCCTCCTTCCTCTCCTGCTCCTCCTCCTCCCCAGGGTACTGGGTATTGGGCCCAGGGCCTTCACACTGAGCTACATCCCCAGCCCTTTTGATTTTTTATTTTGAGGCAGGGAGGGTCTCCCTAAGTAACCAGTTACTCTTCAGCAAAATGTATTTGAGTAAGAAAGCATGTGCATTGTCTGGGGAGCTCAAAGCAGCCTGCCACTGCTCCTGTGGCTTTTCCTGTCTCCTTGGATAGGGCTGGACCGGGCGCTCTGCGCTGGGCAGCCCTGGGCCTCCCAGGCTGGCCCTCACATTTGTAGCCCCCTTGTTTCTTTATGGTCACCCCCTTCCCTCCCTCCCAGGCACGCATTCCTGCACATGTAGGGGCTGACTCCAATCTACCACCACGCCTTTATTTGCAGACATTTGTATCCATGAACACTACCGGTCGTCATCGTCTTTGTGAGCGTCTACACAGGCAGGAAGACTTACGCAGACGTCGTACCATGCTGTGGCTCTCTGTCCACCCTCGTAGACCATCGGGGTGGGTGGGCGGCAAGTGCAAAGCCACCTGGGGTACGCTGCTGCCGGCGGAGATTTACCATTCCAACTCTTTCACGCGTACCATGGGTGAAAACATCACCCCCACCTCCCAGCCCCTGCTCCTTCCGGGCCTGTTCCCAGGAATGGCAGTGTCACCCGAGGGCAGAAGTTTCTGTCTTATGCACCTAGACAGAAAAGCCCACCCTGGTGTTTCGGCGGCTCTGGTGGCCATAAAGTGGTGTCTCATTGCTGTCCTCATTCATTTCTCTGACTCCAAAGTGCTGGTCTGCACCTCTGCTCCCTGAGCACCCCTACCTGCGACTGTCTGGTTTTTTGTCATTTAAAAAATTAGATATCTTCTTTCTAACCCACTTAGGATAGTTTTTAAATATGGAGGTGACAAGATTCTGAGGGTGCTGGCCAGTAGTAGGGAGAGTTACCAGAGGCCCTGGTTTCCATTCCACGCACCTCAAAATCCAGATAAAGGAAATTAGCGTGACCCACCCTTTAAAAGACCTCACTGGGTTAAGGGTGCACTTTTTTTTTCTCCCGGAACCGGGGATGGAACTCGGGCTCTTGCGCTTGCCAGGCAAGCATTTATTCCACTAAGCCATCTCCCCAGCTCCAAGGGCGCATGTGTTAACAGAAACTGAAACCGGCCCCCAGCTCTGGTCCTTCCTTACACGGTTTTATTTTGAGACAGGATTTTGCTACTTTGCTGTGATCCTCCTGCCTCAGCCTCTCAGGATGGCCTTGCGGCTGAATGCTGCCACCTTCCTGCACTTAGAAACTCTGGCTGGCCCTGGCTCCGGGAAGTCACCGCCTCGCTTGCCTCGTGCACCTGAGCCTGGGGCCGCCCCGTGGGGCCGCCCTCCCTTCAACGGCTCGGAGCAAGCAGGGTGGGAACGCTGCCGGACGGTGGCGCCGGGATCCCTGAGTCCATGGCGGTGACCGAGCTGTATGCGCAGGTAGGAGGCGGAGCTGCTGGGCTGGGGTCGTGAGCGTCCCCTCCGCCAGTTCCACAGCGCGCTGGGCAGAGCGGCGCTTGTAGGCAAAGCCACCCGGTCCCCAAACTTCCCGGCCCCTGGGGTGGGGTGGGAGCTGGGCTAGAGGTCGCTGTCCCCGCCCTGGGGTGAGGAGACCCCAGTGAGCGGAGCGCGTGGACGCGGACGCGACTCAGGAAGGCTGCTTGGGACCAGCTCGGGGCTGAGACCCCGCAGAGGAGGCTTTTGCGCCCGCCGACCTGGGCACCCTCGCCCCGTTTCCCTGCAGGCCCCCGTGGCTGCTGCCGGTCGAGGGGCCTGGCGAGCGCAGCTGCACTGGGGACTTGCACGACTGAATCCTTCTAAACTGAAGGGGACACCCTGGCCGCCGCCCTGCGCCCTCCCAACAGGCAGCTGGTTCTGCCAGGGGGCCGGCACCCGGGCGCCCCGACCTAGGTGGGATGCACCCCGACCGTGGCTCGGAGGTGGGCGGGCCTTGTGGGGCACTGGGGACAGCTGGGCGGGCTCCTGCCAGCCCCCCGCGCAGCCAGGGGCTCCAGGCCGCCACCCAGGGAATCCAGGGGTCAAGCTGATGTCAAGGAGCCCGGCTGGGCCAGGGTCACGTCGTCCCCACGCAGCGCGGGACCAGGCGCGCGGTGCTGGGGGAGGGCGAGGGCCCAGGCTGGGGTCGGTGTGCGGAGGAGGAAGAGTTTCAGCTGTGTGCGGACAGCTCCTGTGAGGCCGGAGACGCAGGCACCGCAGTCCTGGCAGGTTTCCCGCCCGCCCGCCGCCGGCTGCACGGGCGGCGACGCTGACGTGGCCAGAGCTTCTGCCCTGACAAGGTCCCCGGAGCCGGGGCGGTTAAGGGCCGGCGGGAGGCTCCAGGAATCCTCCGTTCAGGGAGCAGGAGGACCGAGCCGCGCGGGAGCCGGAGCAGAAGCCAAGGAGGGCGGGAGAGGGGCGCGCGGTGGCCGCGCTGGGGAGCAGCTAGGCCGGGAGCTGCCTGGAGCAGGTGCTGCCGGGAGTCGCGGGAACCGGTCTGGCCACTGCGCACTGCCACTTCCAGCCCCTGAGCACAGGGCGGGCACCGGCACACAGCCTTATCCAGCTCCTGAGGGCGCACGCAGCAAACCTGGGCTGAGGGCATCGCGGTACCAATCTCTATCTTGTGTCTTAATAAGGCTGAGTGTGGCACAAACCCAGGTGCCGGCCTCGGAGCTTTCCTGCTTCTCTGACTTCATGTGAGCAGACAGTGGTGTGAGTTACACGCTGTCATCCCCATGGGGCAAATGGAGCCCCATGTCCGTGAGCAGCCCTTGGGCCTGGGCCGCCATGCCCTGCACCTCTGGTCCTCTCCAATCGCCTTTCTCCTCTCTGAGGGCTCTGGGCTCCCCACACACAGAGAAGCTGTAGGGACATCTGTCTGCTTCCCGGTCACCCGCCTGCACCTGTGCACTGCCATGGTGGCCCCCTCAGAACCCCAGTGGACCTGCCCAGGGTCAGCTAGTGAGGCGGAGTCCAGTGAGTGATCAGAGACGCTGGAGGTGGGACGCAGGGCCGTCATGAGCTGTGTGCGGACAGCTCCTGTGAAGCCGGAGACACAGGCACCGCAGGCACTGTGACCACCAGCGTAGCGTGTGTGAGCCAGGAGGACGCCAGCGATGACAGGTCAGGTGGAGAGGGGGGACATCAGAGGACACCTCCCCCTCCCTGGTGACCTCTGTGCTCGGCTGCGGCCACAGTGAGGCCACTGGGTGCTGCACGCATCATGTTGGTGCTCCATTTTGAGTGAATGCTGGGTGTGCCCTTCACTCATGTGGGGACAGAGCCCCCCAGCCGGGTGTGAAGGTGGAGGGTTGCCATGACGACGGGCAGCTGTGGTCATCAGCAGCCCTGGCTGTGCTGCTTCCTAAAGGTCGGGGGCTTCTGCAGTATGACCACGAGTAACTGTGCCTTCGTCTTGTCCCCACGTGTGATTTCCATCTTGCTTCTGCCACTCCATGAAAGCTGATGGGGACAGCCGCGCCACCCCGCCACCCCAGCATAGATGCCCTGGAAAGGTGGCCTGAGCTCCACATGGGCCCCAGCTGCAGTCCCTGAGACAAGGTGCCTGGGTGTCATGAGAGCCACTGGAGTGGCCAGAGCTCTCCAGAGAAGCCTGTCACCCAGGAGGCAAGCAGGGGCGAGGGTAGAGACACAGGGCCACGGGGGCACAGTGTAACCCATGTGCCAGCCAGCCTGAAGTAGTGCTGCGCCACGGCCCAGGAGGTGGCTCTGGAAGGGAAGGGAACCTGTGTCCCACACACAATGGAAGCATGCACCCTGATTCTAGCGCCAGGTACAGAGGACAGGGCTAGGGAGCCCTGGGGAGTTTCCCATGCCCTCTACGGCACCCATACACTGGGCGGCCACCCTGTCCCCTAAGCGCTGGTCACTATTTGTCCAGACACTGTCATTCCGGGCTTCATGGGTGGAGGGACAGGGTGGCACTGAGTCAACCCCATGTTTACTTACCAGGCTGGGCTCCCTGATGAGGCCTGGCCCCTGTGGGCTGAGCATGTGGCCACCTGGGTCATCAGGGTGAGGAGACACAGGTCCCCAAGAGGTCTGTCACAGAGAGGAAGCAGATAGAGGCTCCTGTGTTCCAGTCCTGTCCACCTCTAATGCTGCTTTTAACCAAATCAAGTCCAAAGAGGCACCCAGGGGACCGTGGTCCTGAGCAGCCCAACCTTAGCCCAGCCCCCCAGGAGTGTGGGAGTCAGCATGGGGCATCCTTGTCCTGCTGGGCTTGTGCTGGGCCATTGGTAAGACCAAGGACTAATCGGCTCGGTGACCTGTCGCCAGCATCGTGGAGGCCTGGGGGCCTGGCTCCTGCCTTGTGTCTCCAGCCACCTCCTTTCATGTGGAGCCAGCTGTGTAGTTTTCAGAAGTTTGACCAATGACTTGGAGTAACTCCAAGGATCAGTTCTGAATCTGGTGACAACTGCACATGGTGGTGCATGCTATAATCCCCCTGAGGGAGGCTGAGGCAGGAGGATCACAAGTTGGAGTACAATGTGGATGCTTGTGTAAGACCCAGTCTCAAAATCAAAAGTAAAAAAAAGGGCTTAGAATGGAGCTCAGTATAGAAGCCCTGGGTTCAGTCCTCTCTGTCTGTCTGTCTGTCTGTCTGTCTGTCTGTCTGTCTCTCTCTCTCTCTCTCTCTCTCTCTCTCTCTCTCTCTCTCACACACACACACACACACACACACACACACGTGCACACACATTTATTGTGGCTAATTCCTGCTGAGCTGGGGTATGTTTTTTTAATGGTTTGAGTTTCATGGGGTTATCCAAAATATTTTTCCTAGCAGACCCGAGGTGGGAAAATGCAGCCCATGGCAACAAGTATGTGTGCAGGCTGGCGCGGGGCCATGCGTCTGCCAGGCTGCCCCTGTCATCACACCAGGCCACCTGTCACCACCTGCCAGCCAGCTCTCTCCTGCTGTGTGCCCCGTCATACCTCTGCTGGCTGCCAAGGACTGAAGCGGCCCAGTAGCACCCACAGTCAACTCATGACCTTTCTATTTAGTGAATGGAGGCTTCTGGTGCTAGCCAGTAGGTATATTCCACACCCAGCCTTGTTCCGGTCTAGCTCTGGTGTCCAGAGCTTTGTTTTCTTCTTATTCCTTGTTTGCTGTAGCATCTTCATGAAACTTTGAAGCATAAAAAAGTTTCACAGAATCTCACAGAGCATTTGTCCCCGCCCCTAAGCTCATACCCCCCAAGCCTGGAGCCACCACACTTTTCAAAGCACTTGATGTTCCTTTTCATTTTGTCTTTTGTCTTTTTGAGACACGGTGTTATTATGTAGTTTGGGCTACCTTGAGCTCACTGTGTAGCCCAGGCTGGCCTTGAACTCATGATGCTCCTCCTGCCTCAGCCTCCTGAGAGCTCAGATTACCCCATGCCCAGGTTTCAAAGCGTTTTAGAGCACTCGCGACACGAATGCGCTGCTACAGACGCCCCTGCGTTGTCCTTTCCCAAGTCCCATGTTCGCTCGGTGCCCGCTGCGGAAGTCACAGTGAGGGGAGCGCTCCTATGGCCTACGGTGCTCGCCACGCCCATCTGGGTACAGAATGCCACCGGCATCCCCAGAGTGTCCCGCAGGGCCACTCCGCACCCCAGGTGGCACTTCCCGCGTGTCCCCCATGTGACTGGCCTGCTGCTCCCCGATCTCCCTGCTGAGTCTGGCTGGCTGTGTCCACCCTGCTGTCTGCTGTGTGGCGCTGTGGTTTTCTTTTCCCCATCACACATGGCCTCCGTGTCCTGTGGGAGTCACTGTGAGTAAAGTGTGGGGACTTTCCAGGCCAGCTGTCCTCTCAACCATGAAGTGGAGGCACAGGCCAGCCTCCTGTCCACACTGTCCCTGTCTAGGTGTCTGGTGCTTATTAGGAAGGATGGGGTTGCTTTTGCCAAGCAGGCTCTGCCTGCTGAGCGCACCGGCTCCCTGTTATAGCCCAAGTTCATTCCCAAAAGCCACCCCAGAAAATCAGTTGTCTCAGCAAGGGAGGGACACTCTTCCCAGGCCCAAGGGTGTGGCAGGGAACAGGGAGGTGACCCTGCAGGACAGGGAGCAGGCAGGCAGCTGCTGCCTCTCTGGGATGGAGGGTGGCACCCAGGGCTCGCCCAGGACCTTTGGACCCAGGGTCCCAGCCACGGAGCACGGTCTCCCCACAGCCTGGCGATGTCCGGTGCATGGGCCCTCAGCTAGGGTAGGGGATGGGGCTCCTGTTTGTTCTTTTGAGGACACAAACCTGGAGCACATCAGCTCAGCCATGCCCTGGACCACATTTGGCCCTCCCTGGCCCCCAGGCACAGTCACACAGGGCTCAGGGGACACTTCAATCTGTGACAGCACAGTTGTGTGGGGGCGTGGCCCCTGGAACCCCCATGTGCCCTCAGGACAGTGCCTATGCGGCTGTAACATCTCACCCTGTGCTGCTGGTCTCAGTCTCCCCTAAGTTCCCAGCACCCTGCAGAACAGGCTGTGTGCCCATTCTGTGAATTTAAAAACTGAGGCAAAATGAAGCACTTGACTCAGAGCCCTTAGCCACACAGGGAGCCAGGTCCTGGGCTGTAGCACTCAGACACACATGTCAGCTGGGCAGGCCCGGCTCCTCCACCCAGCACTCCGGAGGTCGCCACTGCACGACAGGCACTCTGCGAGTCAGGGCGGGGCACAGGCCCTGGGGGAGGGGCATCCTATGCCGCTATCTGAGCCTTTGTCCCGTCATCAGTTCAACAGGGTCTGGATCCCTGACCCCGAGGAAGTCTGGAAGTCAGCTGAGATAGTGCAAGACTACCAGGCGGGTGACAGCGCCCTGCGCCTGCGGCTGGAGGATGGCACGGTGAGAGCCTGCAGAGCCCGGGGCAGGCGGGTCAGGGGCTGGTCCTGCAGGAACCGCCCAGGGGAGGGCGCTCCAGGGGCACAGGCCCCATCCCAGTCCCCACGCTGCCCCTGTTGCCGGGCTCTGGCCCGGGCCCAGGTGCAGCCTCCAGGTCTGTGCCCTCTGCTGCGTTTCCAGGCACCCTGTGGTGTCTCGGTCACGTTCTTAAGTGCTGGGACACAGCACAAAGGAGGGGAGGTTTGCTCTGGCTCCAGCTTTGCATGGTCGAGGGTGCGGTGGAAGGGCCTGTGAAGAGGAAAGTTGCATGCGTTGTGGGGACTGAGAAGCAGAGAAGCAAGGAGCTGCTGGCCCTGCCTGCCACACTCGGGGACCTGCCCCCCAGGCGAGGAAGAGCAACAAGTGCATCTGCATGCAAAGCGTGTCTAGTCCCTCTCTCGGAGTCCCCGAGCCTGAACACTTCCAGCGTGGCTGAAAAGTCCAGGTCCTCTGAGATGCAAGATGCACTCCTAGCTGTGAGAACCTGAAAAAATCCACGGGAGAATTAAACACTGCCGGCACACAGTGGCATGGATAAACATTCCCATCCCAAAGGAGAAGAACGGGTACAGAAAGGAGTGGGACAAAAGCAAGACCAAAACCCAGCAGGACAAACATTAAATTCTGTAGCTCCATGTCCAGCAGGCAGGGCAAGCTGTGGCAAAATGCAAATTCTCAAATGTTTGGGTGACCCTGCCCCAGTGGCCTCTTGGACGGTATCCAATCACTACCAGCTTGCCTGTGGCTTTCCTCAGACAATCCATGTCTCTGGCTTTTCAGGCATCTGCGGGCCGCCACTGCATTTGAGCTACACTCTCCCCGCTTACTGCCCAGCCTCCTGGGGAACACAGTGTCTGGGAGGCCTTCTAAACCCCAGTGGGCCCCCACAACCCTTGCATTCTAGCACCACATGGATGCCACCGCAGTCTCCCACCAGCTCAAGCGGCAGCTGGGCTCCCTTGAATTGTGTCTGCAGAGGCCTCTTATTGATGGGTAGCGGAGCACTGTGAGCTAATCCTGAAGAGCCAGTGCCCGGGACCCTCAAGGCAAAGCCTGCCGCTCTTGGCCCCACCCGCTGGAGAAGGCATCGCCTTGCTGAGTTCTCATTTGCCCTCAGGATGTCTTTCCCACTGCCCGATGCAAAGTGCCTGGCTTCTCTAATGCTGCTCTTCTCAGTAGCCACGCTCTCTTCAAAACGTCACAGGCCTCACCTTTACCAGTGCATCCTTTCTGGCTATCTTACTGTTCTCTTGTTGCCGAAACAAAATACCTGCTGCCCAAAGTTAAAGGGGAAAGGGTTATTGAGCTCACAGTTTGTGGAGGTGTCAGTCCATAATCAGCGAGCTCCAAGGCAGGGTGGCGCATGGCGAAGGGCAGCAGTTCATGATGATAGAAGACAGCAGAAATAAGAAGTAAAGAGTCAAGACTCTTTATGTCCCTTACGTTGTATACAGGCTACAGCTAGATTTACCAATCACTCACCCTTAATTCCAGCAGCACACACTCAGCCACCTCTGAAATAGCTCTATGACCTCTATGACTTTACGAGGCTTTCTGTATCTACACCTAGGTAAAAACCATAGGACTGGCCAAGTGCATGCTTTTAAAATCATTCAGCTATGCCACTTTCTCTTGACTTTCAGTATAACGCTAAGTGCAGCAAAAAGTACCCATCCTATAGCCTGAATGTTGGGCTGCCCTGAAGTTTCCTCAGCCAGGTTATTAGTCCACCACCTTTCATTTCAGTCTCCCGCAAAGTCTCGGGAGAGGAGCACAATGTAATCAAATCTTCTGCCGGAGCATCAAACACACGGGCCAGAATCCAGTAGCCCATGGAGCCCTTGTTCTCAGTGGAAAGCTCCAGAGCACGGCCTTTGTCGTCTCCCATTCTACCAGCGCTCTCCTCTTCGGCGCTCTCACCAGAATTTTCCATCAAGCTCAGCTCACTGCTTTCTAGGGCTGCTTCTCCAGCCAGCATCTCCAAACCTTCTCAGCCTCCTCCCAGAAGCCAGCTCCAGACGCTTTCGAAACATTCAACCAGAAACAGTCACAGCAACAACCCCACTCCCGGTGCCAAATCTGCTGTTACTTTCTCGTCACTGGGACACAGTACCCAAAACCCACACGTCAAAGGGAGAAAGGTTTACTTTGTCTCATAACGACAACTCTTAGTTGGCAGATTTCAAGACAGGGAGGTATCAGAAGGGCCTGACAGAGGAAAGCTCACACGAGATGGCCTGAAAGCAAAGAGAAAAGGAGGGAAAGAAGCCCTCCCAGGCCACGCCGCTGGAGCCTCCAGCAGGTCCCCAGGCTGGGAGCTCGGGAGGCCCTCTGAGGCTGCAGTGCCTTCAGCAGTCTCTGACGTCACACTCTGGAGCTCGGGCCTTGGTGGGCCATCCTTCCCACCAGGAAGGCAGTGTCCTGAGCCAGTGACCTGATGCTTTAGGGTCAAGTACCCGAATGCAGAGCTGGGCAGAGAATTCGGGGTACTGGGACCTGGGGTGCCTTGTGTGTACCGGGTACTGACACTGACCCAGCAGGAAAGGAGTAATTCAGTCACACTGTCCTGAGGGGGAAGGACACACACCATGGTGAAGGGCATGTCCTCAGGAGTCGGGCTATCAGTGTGTGAGGCCCAGCCACTTCCCCTCAAGTGTGAGAGGAGTTAACGGCGGCCACTCCCCCAGGTGTGTCAGGGGTTAAAGGCCACCGGGGTGTGACAGGAATTAATAGACACTCCTGCAGGTTTGATAGAAGTTATGGGCCACTTTTGCCCAGGGGCCACAGGAGTTAACGGCCACTCCCCTCAGGTGTGACAGGAGTTACTGGCCACTTCTGACCAGGGGTGACAGGAGTTGAAGGCCAATCTCCCAAGGTGTGACAGGAGTTACTGGCCACTCCCCCAGGGGGGACAGGAGTTAATGGTAGTGGCTCTGCCCAGGTTATACAGGCTGCACAGATTGTCCTTACCCACACAGGAAGACGCCAGCACCCCTTCCCAACTGCTGTGCCTGGGGAGTTGCCCAGCACACTGGATGCTGGGCAGGGCTAGGGGGTTTTGCTACAGAGGACTCTCAGGACAGTGGCATCAGTGGGGGCCCATCTAGCCCAGGGCAAGGTGCAGTAGCAGCGGCAGTGGGTCCTCACCACCACCCTCCAGGCCAGGAGGACAAAGCCCTGCTGGGTGAGACCAGTGTCCCCTGCCACTGCTGCTGGTACTGTCCCCAGGTGGGCTGTTCTCTCCTCTCTCCTCATACATTGGCTCAACTGGAAACGCAGGTTGCTGATCTAAAATAGAAAAAAGGAAACCATGAAAGTAGGAATTACAATTGACAAACTTTTTATTTTGTTTTTGCAGAGCTGGGGACTAAACCCCCAGGTTTTATGCTGAGCTACATCCCCAGCACTTTTCATATTTATTTTAAGACAGGGTCCCCCTAGTTGCCCAGCCTGGCCTTGAACTTGCCGTCCACCTGCCTCAGCCTCTGAGAGTGCGCCGCCCTTCTGTGCTTCTTCTCCTGCCTTTGCGGAGCGGGCAGGGCCTGCGCACTGCGCAGCCCGAAGCCCGCTCCGTTCTGTCGGCACTATTTCCGGGTCCGTACGGCTCCGCAGAGCGTAAGGAGCAGGGGGGCTGCGGCTCACAGTAGCGCCAAACCTTACTTTGGGAGGCGGTGTCACCCGTGCCCAGGAGCTGGAGTACCCCACCGAGCCTGGCCTGCTGCCCCCGCTCCGGAACCCCGACATCCTGGTGGGCGAGAACGACCTCACGGCGCTCAGCTACCTGCACGAGCCCGCCGTGCTGCACAACCTGCGCGTGCGCTTCGCCGAGGCGCGGCTCATCTACACCTACAGCGGTGAGGCTCGGGGAGGGGTGGTGTCCACGGGGAGGGCTGGGGCCGCCCCCCTCCAGGACCAGGAGAGACCCGGGTGCCGAGGCCAGGGGCCTCAGGAGGAGGGTGTTGTTTTGATTGACTTTGTACTGGGCTTGACCCCAGACCCTTTGCCCTGAGCTACATCCTCAGCCCTTCCTAAATTTCTAAACACGATGAGTGCTTGCCTTATTAGACCCGTGTGCAGTGCACGGCGATTGCCCTCCCGGTGTGGAGCTGGTGCAGGAACACAACGCGCCTCGATTCTGTTTACTCCCCCACCCCACCCCAGCCATTTTTCATTTTTCATTTTGAGACACAATCTTGCCAATCATTAACACGCCGCTCCTCCTGCCTCAGCTTCCCAGAGTGCTAGGATTCCCAGCGTGTGCCTCCACACCCTGTGAGAATGGAGGTTTCCGCTGGTCACGCCCCTGGAAGCTGCAGTCCCGGGGTGCGGCGCCTGCCTGTGCTCAGCACCGGGAGGTGGCACAGGGCACCCCCTGTAAGGCAGTAGCCATTAGCCGGGCCTCTCTTCCACTGCCACCCTGGGGCTCATCTGCCCCCAGTGACCCCCAAAGGTGCCACCACTCGCTGTCACTGCCCTGTGACCTCAGTGAACACTGATGAGGTCCCGAGGTGACCCTACCACTGGATGTCGCAGCCCTGTGACCTCAGTGAATGCTGGGACAGGGTTTGCCCTACAGCTGCCAACCTTTTTCTGCAGGCATCATCCTGGTGGCCATAAATCCGTACAAGCAGCTGCCGATCTACGGGGACGCCATCATCCACGCCTACAGCGGGCAGAACATGGGCGACATGGACCCACACATCTTCGCCGTGGCGGAGGAGGCCTACAAGCAGATGGCCAGGTAACGCTGTGTCGCCCCTTCACGCCTCTTTGGTCCAGCATCTGTGTCCATAGGCACAGAAGTGAAAACCTCCTCAGCCTCACACACACCTGGTGCTTTGGCCGGAGCTGTCACACATGGCCAGCTCCATCTAGGTTCTCAGTTTCCTTTTGGCAACACCGGGTAGCAGGCCAGGGTCACACATGTTGGGTCACACCCAGCCCTGTGGTTCCCTCTGGGCCTGGCCAAGTCACCAAGGAGAAACTGAGGCATGGGCCGTGAACGAGCCAGACATTCCGGGAACCAGTCCTCCTCCCCTTGCTCAGATCAGGGGCTAGACAGGGCCTCTCCAAGACATGGGCGACTCAGTGACACCCAGTTCCCAGGTGAGACCCGCATCCTCAGGGCCAGCGCCCAGCCACATCCCCTTGCTCCAAGTCACAGTGTGCCCAGGTACTGTTGTCCGTCTGGCTCCCCATGAGGTGGTCAGGATGCACACACACAGCAGTGGGGGGACCCACAGCTATCACCAGTCCCTGGGAAGGGAGGCAGAAGGACATCGGGTAGTGGTGGCAGCAGCCCCAGGATCTCGCAGCCCCAAATGTCCCTGCTTCAGGCTCCTTGTGGCTACAGGTTTGGTCACCTTGGTGGCCACAGCCCAGCCACCAGCCATGGAAGCTCACTGGGACTGCAGGGCAGCATTGACCTCCCCCTGGTGTCCCTTTTTGGCCCTGTGGCATAGGTGTGCTTGCTTCTAGGCTGGTGTCAGGACTCCTGGCTTTAACGCCCCAGTCTATCTCCCTGCCTGAGGGGCCAGGTCACATGGTAAGACCAGGAGCCTGGGTCTGGGGTCCCCTGTCCAAGTCACCCCTATAGCACACACATGTCCTGGGACTTTTGTGAGTCTGAGAATGCGTATAAAGTGTTCCCCACTGCCTGGTGTGTAAGTCACGGCCTGTGCACAGAATGTTACTGTGCCATTGTAATCTCAGAGCATGAAAAGTTTGACACATTTTTAAAATACCTGAATTACATAAAGAAGCACATGGGCTGCAGAGCGCATGTGTCCCTGGATGGCGCCTTTGTCATGGGCCTGCCATCAGTGGATGCCCTGGTGATGAGGGGCTGCACGCTGTTCTCCAACCATCATGCGGGCTGGTCGTCGAGTCTCCTCAGCACTGCGGGACAGGCCCTGAGGAATGACTAGCTTGTTGTGTGGGCAGTGAGCCCGCTGCCGGGCACCTGCTTCCTCCTGGATCAGGAATTGGGGACAGGCACTGGCATATGCATTCCACACATGCCATCCAGTCCCCTGTTGGGTGCCCAGTCTGTCAGGGGACTGTGACTGGGTGGCTGCACACCAGCGGCCCAGTGCCCACCCAGCTTCCTGTGCTTCACCCAGTGCCTGTATATGAGGGCGGCCGACCTGGGCCTGCTAGTGCATCTGGGGCTTCGTTGGGGACACACAGAACACTGCTTTGTCACCCAGGAGGAAACGCCCTGAAGGCTTAGGGCCGTGGCACAGGGTCCCCTTCTCTCAGCTGGCAGCATTTTGCCTTGGCCCATGGGCTGCTGCTCA
Source organism: Octodon degus (assembly GCF_000260255.1). Lineage (NCBI taxonomy): Eukaryota > Metazoa > Chordata > Mammalia > Rodentia > Octodontidae > Octodon > Octodon degus. The sequence goes on from NW_004524681.1 coordinate 2,894,448, forward strand.
GGCTCCCTCGAACCATGCCACCCCTGTAATGAGAAGAGCAGACAGCGACACCCTCTCCCCTCTGCTCCAGGAACAACAGAAACCAGTCAGTGATTGTCAGCGGCGAGTCTGGGGCCGGCAAGACTGTGTCGGCCCGCTATGCCATGCGGTACTTCGCCATGGTCAGCAGGTCCAGCAGCAAAGCCCAGGTGGAGGACAGGGTCCTGGCATCCAACCCCATCACAGAGGTGGGCGTGGGGACTGGGTGGTGTGGGCGCAGCTCCAGGTCTCTGTGGGGTGTGGGGCTCCTCACTGCTGCAGGCTAGGGGCTGTCCTCAGGTTAGCAGAGTGCCAGACAGCAGTGCCCAGAAAGCGCCCTTCCATGACCCGTTTCGCAGGCCCAGAGCTCGTACTTGGGCCAACTGCTTACCATGGTGTGAGTCTGCCCTGCCCCACAGGGCCACACAGAGCCCCGGGTGAGGCCCAGTAGCTCCGACCCAGTCACCTGCACAGCGAGATGAGGACCGATCTGGACCCGTGTAGCAGAGCAGCTGGTAATGCAGGTCTTTGGACTTGGAGGCCTCTCCTCCCTGCTGACCAAATTGCAACCCTAATCTGCAGTGACTGGTTCCTGGCCCCGCCCATTAGGCCACTGCTCCGGGTCCTGGTGGGACATAGCGGCAAGGAGGAAAGCCCAGTCCCCAGCCTGGGCTCCTCAAAGCTGCCACAGGCACACTGAGCACTGAGAGGGAAAGGGGTGACGTCCAGCTGCACCCAGGGCCACAGCTTAGGGACATCAGCCAGCCAGAGACAGAGGTGACCGTCCCAAAGATAGGCAGGACACTCACCACAGGGCAGTGTCACAGCATGTGCCAGGGCCTAGGCATGAGGATGTGTGATCCAGGCAGGGAACCAGGGCTTCCTACTGAGCTACATCTCTGCTTTTTTAATTTTTATTTTGAGACAGGGTCTCTCCAGGCCATTCAGTTACCCAGGTGGGGTTGGCCCTTTCCATCCTTTTCGATTCTCCTGCCTCAGCCTCCCAGAGTGCTGGAATTACAGGCGGGCACCACCACATCCCTCTGCCAGTGGACAGTTGCATGTGGCTGTGTCGTTAGGGTTTGTCTCCCACAGATTGTAAGCTCTGTGAAGACAGGACCACGTCTGGTTTGTCCACCTGTGCTCACCAAACCTATGGCTGTAGGTGACAGCAGATATTCAGGGACAAGGGCCCTGAGTGTCTGGGCAGGAGTGCAGCACTAGCGCACGGGGCCCGTCTGCTCCCACAGAACGAAAACAGAATCAACCCCAAGAGAAGGCAAAACTCAGGCCTACAGGAAGGGGGGTGCGATCGGGGAAGTAGTGAGGGGAGCTCAGAGGGTTACCTGGACTCCCAGTCCCTGGAGACTCGGTCCGCTGGCTCACAGCAGGAATGGCGAGGTGGAGGGGACTGGGGGCACAAAGGCTGCTCACCTCTTGGTGGCCAGGATGCAGGAAGAGAGGAGCTGGGGACAGGCATGCACCCCTGCAGGTCACCCTCGGCAGCCACCTCCAACCAGGCTGCTGCACATTCAGCCATGGAGTCAGCCATGGATCTGGTCACCTTCCATGCACAGGGGCCCTGAGGAGCACTTTAGGCTGAGCCATGAACACTAGAAAAAGTGACGTAACTTGCACCCTCCCCAACATACCGAACGTGGACTGCAGGGCCGCGAACCACGGAGCTCGTGCTCTTCCCGCGCCTCCTCGTGTCTCCAGGGGAGGGGGCACCTGCGTCCTGCCCGCACTACCATCCATCTCCAGCTGCGCCTCTCCCCTCAGGCCCTCCCCGTCAGGCCTGCCCCCACGCACAGGACCGAATGTCACTAGACATGCTTTAGTGATCTTGATGCACAGATCTCCTAATGTTATTTCAAGAGAGCCTCGTGTCGTCTAGGCTGTCGGGAATGCCAAGACCACCCGCAATGACAACAGCAGTCGCTTTGGGAAATACACAGAAATCAGCTTCGATGAGAAAAACCAGATTATAGGAGCCAACATGAGAACGTACCTGCTGGAGAAATCGAGAGTTGTCTTTCAAGTAAGAATAAAAGTATGGGGGGGGGGAGGCTTGAGAGCTAGCTTTGTTGTTTAAGTACCAGCTGGGGCCAACCCAGGCAGGCACAGGGGACTGTGGTTTGGTCCCCAACTCCCCATGCCTTACCAGACCTGCCCTTAAGGCAGCCTGGGCCAGCCAAAAAAAAGAAAGAAAAAAGTATTCACGGACTTTCTTTTTCCCCTGACTTTCACATGTTACCTGGCTACTGCGTAGACAACCTGCGCTGTTCTGTGACTTGAAGAATCCAGTCTTCCTGTCTTTCATTTGCAGTCTGGATTCTCACTTTTAAGGAAACTGGAGGCTGGGTGTCCATCAGTGGAGTTGTGTGTTTGGGGAGAGAGTTTTGATTTCAAGTTTCGAAACATTTAGAAAAAGAGGGAAGGAGACCAATCGGAGAAATTGCAGAAGCCCAGGCCGCGTCATGTGCAGGCAACAGCCTTGGGTTGGTGGCCCGTAGCAGCGAGAGAGCGCCGGGCTGTGGGTGACTCTGTCCACCCGGGAGGAGGCAGAGCTGGGCTGGGACAGAGGCCACTCTGGTGGCCATAGCCGCTGTTCCTGTCCTCACTGCTCTAACAGGGCCCCCAGCTGTCACCAGCTTGAGGAGACGTGTGGGGGGCAGATCATCCCAGTTAGCTCTCTGGGACTCTCAATAGGAGGGTCATTTGTGCCTGCAGAGCTGGTCCCCTAATGTGGGGACCTTTTTTGTTTTGCAGTCGGAAAACGAACGGAATTACCACATTTTCTACCAGCTCTGTGCATCTGCACAGCGGCCAGAGTTCAGATGTCTGAAGCTGGGTATGTGCCGGATGCAGGGCACAGGGCCTCTTCTTGGGGGCTTGGATTCTTACTTCCTGTAGTGCCGTCACGTGCCTTCCCTAAACGCATCATGTCTAAAGCCATGAGATCCTCCTGCTTCAAGGGTGGAACCCACATAGGTACCCAGATACAGAACTGGGCCAGGCCAGAGGGGTGCCCAGCCAGGGGTGCCCCACTGCTTCCCAAGACCTTGGGGTGAGTTCATGCCACCTGAAGGCGCTCTGTGTGGGTCGCAGCCCAGCGTCACTGCTGTGGGCCACCGTCCCACGGCTGTTGCCTCATGGTAACGCTGCCTGGGCTTCTGCAGTTTCCTCCACTGGGCTGAATCCCGGCATGGTGACTGAACCGCCACGTCACGGTTCCCCTCAGCGACTTGCCCTACGCGCCGTGGCCCGGGCCTCCCTGTCTGGGCCTCTGCACTGTGCTGCTGGTAAGAACCAGCCTGGAGCCTCGGGCTCTGCAGATTTCACATGAAGGTGCCATTCGTGCCCTACCTGCCACAGCTCCAGAGCTGCGCGTGGAGGGGGCTTTGCTGCTCTCTGCTGTGTACCCGTGCTGTGGCCATCTGGGACCCACAGACGCCATGCCATCACCTGGCCCAGCAGCCTAGGAGCAAGGCCTGGAGCTCCCTGCTGTCCACCCCACCCCCTCCGTTGTGGTGCGCGGGTCTCAGGTGCATGTGGCAAATGCTCGCTGTCCTCTCGGTCCCAGGTCGTGCAGAAGAGTTCAATTACACAAGGATGGGTGGCAATGTGGTCATCGAGGGTGTGGACGACGGGGCGGACCTGGTGGAGACACAGAAGACCTTCTCGCTGCTTGGTGAGTGAGCCAGCGTCCCAGGCTGGGGCTCAGATGGGGAGGCAGCTGGGAGAGGAGGGAATGGCTGTCCCGGAGAGCAGGCGTGGTGCTCATCTCTCCCCACCCCACCCCTGCGCTGGGGCAGGGCACCAGCCTGGGCCTGCTCCTCAGCCGGGACTAGAAAAGCAAAGCTGCCACATGGGCGCACCAGAGTACCTGCCGGGGCTGAGGAAGCAGAGACTAAGCCGGCGAACCCGCTCGGGGCCATGAGGGGCTTTGCTACCTATGAGTGACTCCTGCGAATCTTGCCGTGCCCTGTGGAGGAGGGGCACAGGGAAACTGAGGCACAGAAGACCACCTGGTCAGGGTGTACAGACTGACTTTGCATGCTGGACATCTTAAAATAGCTCATTTTTATGCAGAAGCCAAGGTTGGATGTTGGCCCCAGGGCCACCGGGTGTCCTCAGCACCTCGGGACACCTTAGTGCCTAGAACTCATGCCCACGATGGGCTGTGGACCTGGACACAATCGTCCTTACGTCCTCCCTGTAACCACCAGCTCAGCCCTGGGCTGGCCGCTGTGAGGTGAGGGACGCTCACATTTTTTTTTTTTTTTTGCTCCGAATGCCTTCAGGGCAGGTTTGGCTGGCTTGAGTTGTAGGGATCGAACCACAGCAACCTGAACCTGACTTTTTGAAGCAGCCACTTAAAGAACTGAGCTAAGAGGCAGGCCCCCCTAAGGGGCGGGCCCCTGTTCACATCTTGCAGAGGTCTCGGCTGCTGCGTTTCCCTGGTGGGCTTGTGTGTGGTATTGACAGTCACAGGCAGTCAAGGTTAGAGTGCGTCCATTCGGGTGGCAGACAAGATGGGCATCGTTGGTGACAGAGGAGAGTGGAGATTCCCAATGTGAAACCCCAACCTGCTTCCCAGAAACACCTGGCCCGGCCTGAAGGAGCGCTTCATGCACAGAGCTCTGCCAACTGTGAGGGTAACAGGGCCACCCGTCCTGGTGCCTGCCTGCCCATCTCCAACTTGAACATGTCTGGCTTTGGGTCAAGGGGACCTAAACTGGATGGCAGCCGGGCCACCAGGGAGACCCCTCCTCTGGGCCCTTCTCTTCCCCTGGATGCTACGTGAGGTTGCAGGGTGCTGCGCTAGGCCTGTCACTCAGGTCCCCATAATGCCATGCATCTCATGCCTCACTCTGTAGCTGGTTTCTTTCTCAGACATGTACGGAAGGCCCAGGTAGAATCTCCAGATTGTTTTTTTCAGGACCAGGGTTTGAACCCAAGGCCTGCACCATGAGCCACATCCCCAGCCTCCCACCTCCCTTGGGAGCCATGCTTGCTAGGTTAGTAACTGCCCAGGGAGGACTGTGCCTTGCGACCCTCCTGCCTCAGCCTCTGGCAGTGAGAGGAGCAGCAGAGCTTTCTATGAAGCAACCTCAGAAGCTGAGCAGCAGCACTGGCATTGTGTTCTCTGTGGACTGGGCACAGTGACCTGGTGCCAGCTCAGGCTTGGGACTCTCGGGGAGGGAGCCCCAAGTGTGGGGAGCCAGGGGGCTGCGTACTGGGTCACTTTTGGAGAGGCACCACCCACACTATGGGATGTCTCGAGGGCAGAGTTGGCGTCTGGAAACAGCTCAGGAACCATGCACGTGGGCCTGGCGTGAGCCCATGCACACACAGTGGACACGGCCACTGCCCGGCTCTGGGCCGGCTGCGACCTGTCATGACTCTGTGGTTGCTCTTGAACCCGGCCGTTCTGGGGGCTCTGGTGGCATCAGGGCCATATGACGCCACGGGGTGGACTCCAGGGGTGAGAAGCCATAGCTGCCCTGTCCCAGGTGGTGCGGCCCACGCAGCCCATGGGTTCTCTAGAGGTTTCTACTGTTCAGCCTGTATGTTCAGTGTCTCCCCATGTGTCCAAGGGTGGGGGTCCCCTGGGAACCCCATGCCAGAGGGGAAGGCCAGAGGGTCGGAGGTCTGTCTACTATTTTTTGTTTGATTGGTTGTTGGAGACAGTCCCACTTTGTAGCTCAGGCTGGCTTCCACATCTTTTTGGCTCACACCTTCTATCTTGTCGTGGTACTGGGGGCTGAACTCAAGGCCACATGCAGCTCCATCCCCCACCCTCTTTTGCAGGTTTTTATTTGGAGACGGGCTCACTGAGTTGCCAGGCTGGGCTCACACTTTCGATCCTCCTGCCTCCTCGGCCTCGGCCTCCTGAGTGCCGCCATAACTTCCTGGGGTGGTGCCTGGCTGGCCTGTGACCTTTGGAGGTGGCTCTCTGTAGTCTTTGGGACAGGGATCACTCACAGGCTCGGGGAGCAGAGGGGCAAATCCCGACTTTATGGGGAGGAGGTGCTGGTGCCGGGGATGGCAGCAGGCTACTGGGGGGCCTGGCGAAGCCCTAGCTCTGTCCCAGCCCCCACCACAGTGTGGGCCACAAGGCACGAGGCTCTGTGTCCCCCACGTATCAGAGCCTGAAGAGAGGGCATGTTGGTGCTGGACAAGGCCGCAGGGGCCTGTCAGGCACACAGCCGCTCTTTCCTGGTATCCTCCCCCAACAAACCCCATGAGGACTGAAAGCCCCACTGGTGGGTCTCTGGGGGCTAGGAACAGAGGGTCAGAGGGGCAGATAGGACTCAGAACCTAGGGGTTCGTGAGAAAAAGAGAAAAGAAAAGCTCTGAACATTTCTGGGTGAGGTGGCACACACCTGGAATCCCAGTGCTCTGGGCAGCTGAGGCAGGAGCCTGGGCAGTTAGTGACCTGTCTCAAAATTTTAAAATGGGTTAGGGATGCCCACAGGGAGACTGCGCACTGCATAAGTGCAGCCTCTTCTCGGGGAAGCTGGTGTGGAATGGCCGGGCAGGAGTCGGTCGGTGGCAGTCGCCCACAGCACTGCGCAGGGGAGGGGGTCCCCGGTGCCTGCCCGGAGCCTCGCCCCTGCCCAGGGCTGGGTGCTGACAAACAGAGCCCCTTGCTTCCAGGCTTCCAGGAGGACTTCCAGCTGGACGTGTTCACTGTTGTGGCCGCCATCCTTCACCTGGGCAATGTGCAGGTCACCACAGCAGGCGCCGAGAGGTCCTCCGTCAGTGTAAGGGCCTGCCCTCCCCTTCTGGAGGGAGGAAGCCTGGAGTCCTGGGTACACCCGCAGCTCCCCTGGGATGGGCACAGTTGTCCGTGTCTCTCTTTTACTCAGCACGGGTTCTGGGTGGCACCTGTGGCCCAGACACAGGCTCATTGTGGTAGCGGCTGTCACAGAGGAGCAACCACCCAGCTGGGTACAGCGGGCTTCCTCAGAGGGTGGCCAGGGAGAGGAGCCCTTCCCCAGGAAGCAGGAGGAGGCAGAGGCTGGGACATCCCGACCCCCAGGAGAGTCCCCATAGGGGCCCCGAAAGCAGAGCCCTCAGCAGACTGCTAGGGACTACAGGAAAGCTGGCATCTAGAGGGGTATGTGGGTGCTGACCACGCAGGCAGAAAGGCACCAGTGGGCCCGAGCAAAGGGGGATGGCAGTGTCCTGTGTCATCCTGCTGACCAGGTAGCTACGGCCATGCCTCAGGGGCCGGACACCTGGCTCAGGCAGTGCACAGGCAAGGAGTGTAGAGCTGACAGGTGGTGGCAGCCCTGTGTCCTCCCTGCGTCCTCACGTGGTGGGGACAGCAGTCCCTGGAGTCACTCTGCACAGGGTGCTGACCATGGTGGGCCACACTTACCATCCCACCTCACTCTAGGAAGCCCTACTGGCCCTTTCTCCAAACACCACAGGAACAGGCCATAGAACGTGTGTCCTGAGGGACACACACATTCCATTCTAACAGCATTTACATGAGTCCCCGAAGTCGCTAGTTTGCAGCAGTGGACCAGGGAGACTGAGGCGGGGGAGGGGAGCGTGTATCTCGGGCCTAGGACCAGGTATGGCTCACCCCAGCTCACAAGTGCCCGCTCCTGCCCTGTCCCTAGCGTGCGGGCCTCAGCCCATTGATCCCAAACAGAAGGCAGTGGACGAGGTGACCGCAGGCCCAGGTTGGGGTGGACAGTTCCCGCTTCCAGGCTCACTCGCCCCAGAGAAGCGGTACCTGTACTCTCCCCTCCGACTCCTAAAGACCAAGAGAGTGACGTCTACCCCCACACTGTCATCCAAGGATGCTTTATCTCACAAACTTTGTTTTCTAAGAAGTACTCATTTGCAGGAAAAACAAAAACTGACAAACTGGAAACCCTTCTCAGAGTCACCAGCTGCAGAGTGCTGGCCCTGATGCTGTCTGAGGGACACTTAAGTGTGGAACAGAGACTGCTGGGCAGAGGAGATGTGGGGGCACCACCCCCAAAGCACCCAGGTGCCACCTCTTTGCCTTCCTTCATGGCAGCAGGTCTCACTGAGAAGTTCTGGTTCCTTCGCAGGCAGGAGGACAGCAATGGCTGTGCCAGCCCCCCACCCCCACCCCGCAGAGATGAGCGTGAGCCAGAGTGACCAGGGCACTGGCCAGGGCTGCATGGGGAGTCAGGCAACAGGATTGCTCACCCCCCTCCTCTGCCCTTGCTATGCCACCCAGTGTCCTGGCGGGCTGAGACAGCATCCCCCATGGAAGTCCCCTGCGCCAGAGTAATGGCGGTGCCTAGCCACACACAGCCATCTCCCTGGCCAAGTGACATGAGCCCCAGGCCACCCTGGCTGTTGACAGAAGAGAGTGCCTCCCCTTCTTCACCTGCCCGGGCTCAGAGAGAAGTCAGGCACGCGGTATGCATCAGCAGGGACAAGCACCCAAGGCCGAAGCCTACAGGAGGAGAGGCCCACTTGTCTTGTGGCTCCCAGTGTGTTTGGCCTCTGGTTGGTAGCTCCAGGGCAGAGCAGCATGGCAGAGGGAGGACCTGCAGGGACGGCTACTTGCCTCATGGTGGCTGGGAAGCAGAAGGGCCCTGGGGCCACTCCACCGAGGCCCTGCTCCTGCAGCGCACTGGCCTGGAGCCTGTCATGGAGGGTTCCACAAACCTGCACCACACCCACAATGCCACGTCTTCCACACACAGGAGCCTTTGGGGACATTTTAGATAGAAACCATGACAACAGCCATGTGTAGGGAGAAGCCCCCCAGGAAGGGAGTCCCAGCCAGCTGTATCTGGTTGCTCCTGCGTGGGGCTGCCATGGCCACCCTGAGCCCTGGGGCACCCCTCCCTGTGACCTGGCACCATGGCCTGGCACCATACCGTAGGCAGGAATAGGGCCAAGCCACCCCCACAAGCACAGTGCAGGGGTGCCCAGGTGGGGGATGGCCCAGGTTGGCTGCGTCACTGCAACAGGGCCCCTCAGGGCTGGGTACCAGCCAGCGTCCCCACGTCCCCACCTACCTGGCTCCAGCCTGGGCTTTACCGCCTGGGGCCTGCCACCCTCGCACCAGCTCCTGCTGTGCCTGGCGCAGGGCTGGCGTGATGCTGACAGGCCCTCTGCTGTCCTTGAAGGAGGACGACAGTCACCTGCAGGTGTTCTGCGAGCTCCTGGGCCTGCGGTGTGACCAAGTGGCCCAGTGGCTGTGCCACCGGAAGATCGTCACCAGCTCGGAGACAGTGGTAAAGCCCATGACCAGGCCGCAGGCCCTGAATGCCAGGGACGCGCTGGCCAAGAAGATCTACGCGCACCTGTTCGACTTCATCGTGGGCAGGCTCAACGGGGCGCTGGGCTTCACGGGCAGGCGGTGCTGCTTCATTGGAGTTCTGGACATCTACGGGTAAGATGGCAGGGCCGCTCCTGCCGCGGCTTCTGCTGTGCTTTGCGTGGTTGTGGAGACAGCGTTCTCCGTTTTATGGGTACACCAGAGTGTTCAAGGTGTACAGTGAAGGTTGAAATTTAAAGTATTTGTTACAGTCAGAGCCACGCTGCCTGGATCGCCTCCCAAGCCCTTCCCCTCACCCTGAGCACAATTAAGTTCATGCCACTCTGTGATGCAGCTCTGGAGTCCTCTCTCCTGAGTGTCTTTAGGAGCTGTGATCAAATATTCAGTGAATGCTGCTGCCACATGCCACCCAGGGCAAAGGCAGGACCATAAAAACATGGCGCCACATCCCACCCACCTTCCCTTTTTTTAAATTCACCTAATTGGCTGGCCTTGGTACTGCGTGGCTGCTGGCTCTTCCCCAACATGAAGATGACCATGAAGAGAAAGGTTCTGAATCAATCCAGGGCGCTGAGGCAGCCAGGACAGCGCAGCCAGGCCCTCAGGAAGGACTCCGGAGCTGCTGCAGGAAGTGGCAAGAGTGCACGACAAGGGCGTTTAAAGCGAGGGGCAGGCAGTGTTTTGAGAGGCACTCGTTTGGCGGGTCTCATGCTGCGGTAACTCACGTACAAGTTTCCCGCACTCGCCGTATTTTTTGTCTAGCTGCAGCGCTGGGTGCAGGCACGGATGTGTTGACTCTGTCCCTCAAGGCCCCAGTACACACACCCCCTGCAGGGCCAGGGCCCTGACAAGCTCAGCAGGGGTGTGACCGAAGGAGGCGTAGCCTTCCCTGAGGGCCTGGACGGGGTCACACTGCCTGCAGACAGTTCTGGTTCCCGGCTTGAGCAGGCACCCTGGGATCACGGGCTGCGGGCCGGAGTGGACTTGCTCCCTCTCCAGGATCTACAGATGCCCCCAGGGGAGGCGAAGTCCCCTGGGCTTACAGCTGGGACCTGGCAGCTCCTGGCCTCTGTGTGTGGAGGATGGTGACGCCACACCAGCGCCTACGTGTTAGTGAGACACTGTGGTGTGACATGCCTGTCCTGTCCAGGCTGTGGTTTGTGTACAAGCACACCCCTCAGGGACCGCCAGGGAATCATGGGATGAACAGACTGCTGGCCTGGCACGAGAGCTCGGGTGTGTCTAAGACGCGTACAAATCCTAGCCGACTTCTAAGAAGCTCATGAAAATCTTCCCTATATGTGAATGCATGGGCTGCACTCCAGGTTTCTTTTCTGTTTTAATTTTGTTTAATCTGTGTTTCAGTTTTGAAACCTTTGATGTAAACAGCTTTGAACAGTTCTGCATCAATTATGCCAATGAAAAGCTGCAGCAACAGTTTAACCTGGTAGGTGGCTTTCTTGCCTCTCAGAACCAGAAACCGAACCACATCAGGGCTGGACCTGTGTGAGGCCCACGGGGGAGGAGCTCCGATCTGCACCAGCCTCCCTCCCTCCTTGCCTCCGTCCTTCTCTCCCTCCTTCCTTCTCCTTCTCCTCTTTTTCTTCACCTTCCTCCCTCCCTCTCGCCCTTTCTCTCATTTGTTTTGCTTTTTGCTTTCACACCAAGCTCCATCCCCAGCTTGGTTTTTTTGGACACATGGTCCCACTGAACCACTCAGTTGCCTGAGTTGGGCTTGAATTTGTGATCCTCTTGCCTCAGCCTCCCAGAGTGCTGGGATCACAGGTAGGAGTCCCTTCAGGTCATCGATGGGACCTTCCTAATCTCAGGATCAAACCTGTCTTCCCTCCCACGGCGACAGACAAGTCACGCTTGTTTCCCCAGTGAGATCTAAGATGAGTGGTAGCTACGCTGTGGAGCACGTTGAGTGTGTGCCAGGTCGGCACTGCGGCCTCTGACATTGCCCTGCACGCGTGTGTGCGTGTGTGCGTGCGTGTGTGCGTGTGCAGCAGTGTAACTCTCCCCTCTTAAAGGATCCCTGGCCCTGGGAACTCGTGGGGCTCACTGCTGCACCTCCTGGCCCATGCCCCACACTCAGGGCCCGGAATCTCCCAGACACTGTCCCGTGCTTCCCGCCCCACAGCTGCTCTCGGTTTTGCCTCCTGCCTCTGAGTCCGGCTGTTTCTGAAAGCTGTGGGGAAGCTGAGCTGCTTTGCCAGTGTCCCTGTCCTTGGCTTCCCTGGAGGAGGCTCTGTTCTGTCCTAACAGGCCCCCAGCCCAATCTGAAAGATGGCTCCGCCTCTGTTCCGTCCCGCAGGAGCCCCAGGCAGATGCTCCCTGACCCTGCCTGCTCCCCCACCCCCTCCAGGGCTTTAGCACAAGTCTGCGCCTACCTGTGTCACTGGCAGGGGACTCACCTGAGTCCCTCCGTGGATGTCTCTTCCCTCCCTCCCCCAGTCACGCATGTTCAGCCCCAGCCCATGGCGACTTCCTCTTCACATGGCACTGAGGAACAGCAGCTGAGCTCATCCCAGGGCACAGCGAGTGTGCCCTGCTGGCTCCGTCCTTCCATGCATGATGTCCCCAGCCTTAGTGGCCGTGTGCCCCTGGTCACGCGCCTGACCTGCAGGTCCCTGTCTTCTTTCCCACTCTTCTCTCCCCTCCTCCCCTCCTCTTTGTGAATCACTCTCACTGTGGACCGTGGGGTCAGGGGACACTGCAGTAAGGACCTTGGGCTTGGCTGCTGCTGCCAAGTCCAGGAGGATGCGAAGGCCTCATATGCGCTGCGTGTGTCTGGCCGGGGCACGTCCCTGGTTGCACTTCCAGCTCACTGCCCTGGTCATGTTGGCTCAGTCCTTTGTCTTCCCGGGGATCGTCCTGATGCCCTCACACCCCAACCATAGGGGGAAAGTTCCCTGAGCAGGGGGTATCTCACACTGGCCAATCAGCCAGTGCCCAAGGACCACTGTCCCCTCCCCAGAGAGGCCAGGTCTCCACTCCTGGGCAGCTGCGACTATCGTGTGAGCAGGGGTGTCCCGCAGCCATGCTGGTTCCTGGGCTGCGCTTCTGATGAACGGGGCTGGCCCAGGAGGTGGGAACACACGCAGACTTGTGTTGGGGTCGTGGCCTTGACCTTAGGAGGGGTTGTCAGAACCCCAGGATCTTCCAGCCAAAACGGGAACACGGCAAAGCCCCCCCCCCCCCGCTGACCTTGCCAAGATGGCCACTTTTCCTTCCCCTCCCCTGGCACCTAGCACGTCTTCAAGCTGGAGCAGGAGGAGTACATGAAGGAGGACATCCCCTGGACCCTGATCGACTTCTACGACAACCAGCCTGTCATCGACCTCATTGAAGCAAGAATGGGCATTTTGGAGTTGCTGGACGAAGAATGCTTGGTAAGTGCGGAGAATGGACTTTGACTTGCCGAGCACGGTGGTGCACACCTGCATTCCCACACTCAAGAAGCTGAACTACACAGCAAGCCCTTCTCAGTGGTAATAGATTAGTGTTTGTTGTTTTTTTTTAAACTGTCCTTGGTGCATCTCCTCATTGGGACACCAGCTCTGGGGCCTGAGCAGGCACCCAGGACCCTCCCCGCAGGGGCACACAGCCCCAGGTAATGTGAAGCATGCTGGGAGCAGCTCATGCCTGCACTGGGTTGCCTGTCATTGTCTCACCACGTCCTGGGCCCTGAGAGCCCCAGGGGCAGTCAGAGATGGCACCGCTGTGACAGCACAACAGGCGGCAGTTTGCAGGGGCAGCCCAGGTTCTACTCTGCAAGATCGTGCTCGAGGTTTACAGGATGTGTCTGGAGCCTGCTCCAGGCCTCCTGCCCACAAGTGCCTACTTACTGCGCTGGGAGCGCTCTCACTCTGTGACACTCCTCACAGCCCCTCAGGGCCTGGGCCTGCTAGGGAGAGAGACCTGGGCAGAGAACCAGCACCGCGGCACGGTCGCCAGGCCAGGCCACACAGGGCCGGAGCCTCTAGGTGGAGGCTTGGAGGGGCTGGTGCAGGGCTTTGTTCTGGTTTTGGTGCTAGGGAGGGATGATGCACAGGGCCTTTGCACTGAGTTCTGTCCCCAGCACGTGTTAGTTTTCACTTAGAGACAGGGTTTCACTAAGTCACTAAGTTGCACAGGCTGAGCTCAAGCTCACTGTCCTCTTGCCTCAGCCTCCCAGAGTGCTGGCTTCTAGGAGGTGCGTGTACGGCTCTGCACGGGGTTTCCGAGGCCAGTGTTACCAAGAAGGAACCGAGAGTCACCTGGGCGCGTGCGGGTTGAGCCCCCCAGGTCTGGCCTGAATGTGGCCCTGTTCAGAATCACCAGGGTGAAGAGCCACGCTGCAGCATGCGAAGGCCCAGGGGCAGAGCTTCGCCCACAGGAGTAGCCAGTCAGGTCTGAGATAAACAGCCACGTTCCTTAGGCACCCGTGCTCCCTGGAAAGAGAGGCCTGCTGCCCCGGAAAACCCGCGGGTTTTCCAGAACCTGAGACTTCTGGGAGAACCATGAAGTGCTGCCAGTTGTGCAGATGGGGAACCTTCGCTGCTACAGCACCGCGGCCATTTCCTTCAGCTCACGACGTCTTGCTTCTAAATATAGGGTGTCCCTGTAGGAATCACTCTAATACCCCATAAATACATGCAAGCGTTGTCAGTAACAGGAAAAAGCAAGGAAAGCACACCCAGAGCAAGGAAAGCACAGGGCTACAGTAGTGAGTGCCAGTGGGCTGGGGTCCTTAGAGCCAGCATGTGGGCGGGGCCGGCACCTGGGCGGGGCCGGCACCTGGGCGGGGCCGGCACCTGGGCGGGGCCGGCACCTGGGCGGGGCCGGCACCTGGGCGGGGTCAGCGTGCGCACTCTCCTTTCCCGCCCACAGCTCTTACCTGCCCTCTGGTTTGCTTTTCTGCAGTTACCACACGGAACAGACGAGAACTGGCTTCAGAAACTGTATAATAATTTCATCAACAAGAACTCTCTATTTGAAAAACCAAGGATGTCCAATACATCCTTCATCATCCAGCACTTTGCTGACAAGGTGCGTGATGCCCAAGCGCGTGGTCCCCTGGGCCTGAGTGGTTTCCGCGGGGGTGGCCCGGCTTAGCGTCCTGTAGCTTCAAGGAAGTGCAGGGGTGCGTGCACTTGTGCGTGTGCGTGTGTGCATGCGTGCGTGGTACTGAGGATTGAAGCCGAGGCCTGGGCCCTGAGCTACATCCCCAGCCCTTTTTATTTTTTGAGGCAGGGTCCCATTACATTGCCTAGGCTGGGCTTGAACTTGCCAACCCAGGGTGCCAGGGTTACAGGCCTGCAGAACTATGACCTGTTTATTGAACAATTGTTAATTTTTTATGACAAAGTATAGGAGTCTCGGCTGTACGGCTTTAATGTGCGATTACCTTAAGGACTTCATTCTTAGCTCGGGGTTTGCTGTAAGTTCTTGGTCCTCCTGTACTTATTTCCCCGGCAACATTGTGAGTAATCGAGACAATAACATTGTTCCTGGTGCTGAAACTTGCATGGTTTTTGCAGTTTACCTTTTCTGTTAAACCAGAGACTCTTTCTTACAGAAGCCTGGCAGGGTAACTCAGCACAATGATGGCTTTCTAGGCGATGTTTTTTCCTCTACATAGGTCTTGTATGTTTTGCTAAACAGTGGTCCTTCCCTGAAAACAGTAGGCCCAGGTAGCTGTGTCAGTAGAGCATCAGACGTTTGCCAGGCTCCCACCTGTGATCTCAGCACCTGGGAGGCAGAGGCAGGAGGACTGCTGAGAGTTGAAGGCCAGCCTAGGCTGCATAGAGAGACCTTGTCTCAAGAAAATGAAAAAGAAACGGAGGGGAGGGGAGGGGGAAGAGGAAGAAAGAGGGGGAGGGGAAAGGGAAGGGAAGAAATGGAGGGGGAGGACAGGGAAGGGAGGAGAGAGGAGGGAGAGGGACAGTGGCATTCATTGTCTTGATTACTCACAATGTCACTGGGGAAATAAGTAGAGGACCACGTGCTTACAGCAAACCCTGAGCTCAGAAATGAAGTCCTTAACATAATCACATGTTAAAGCAGTATAGCCAAGACTCCCATGCTGTGGGAGTCTTGTCATAAAAAATTAAGAATTGCTCAACAAACAGGGGAAGGAGGGGAAGGAGGAAAAGGGAAGAGAGAGGAGGAGAAGGGCAGGGGGAGGGAGGGGAGGGAAGTGGGAGGGGAGGGAGGAGGGAAGAGGAGGAGGAGGAGGAGGAGGAGGAGGAGGGGAGTGGAGAGGAACATTATTGTAATATCACACCCCAGAAAGCTTAGAAGCAACAAGGGAAACGCCCCCCCTAAGAACTCATTCTCTGCTCGTTGCCCTCCTACTGGCTGTTGGTGTCGTGGCCCGTGCAGGGCTCCTGGGAGCAGCCTGTCCTCGTGGGCCCCTGAGCAACAGGCTGGGGACCACGATGGTGCTGGCAGACACCCCCTCCCCTGAGCACAGCAGGAGTGCTGTGAAGCAGGATGCAGCCTGGAACCCTGCGTGTAAAGCAAGTCCTCACCACAGAGCCACCCAGGCTGAAATGAATTCTTCATATGCCTTAGAATTTAAGAAAGGTCCACATCACGCACCGGAGTGTTCTGCCCCCACATACCTGTAACCCAGCCACGCGGGAGGCTGAGGCAGGAGAAGCCCAAGCTCAAGGCCAGCCTGGTCCCTGATAAAAAGCCCAAGAGGTGCACATGCCACACTGAACTAAATCCCCTCGTTCTCACTTACAGCTGTAGGGCTCCAGTGCATGGGAAAGGGCAGAGGCCAGACCCCACTCCAGCGCCTATGGGACCTACCCGGAGGTCTTTCCCTTAGCTCCTGCACTTGGAGCTCCCTGTCTGTTCCCACCCAGAGACCCCCCCCTGAGCGCACATGTAGCTGCTGGGCACAGCTGGGGGAGCCGAACCCCACCGTGGTCTAGACGAGATTCTCAGCCAGGCGGGCGCCCAAGGAGGAAGCCACCTGAAAGCGCAGCTCCTCCTCATTTTCCCTCTCAGGGCCCCCCAGAGCCTCTGCCCCGGGCACCACATTGCCCTCGGCATGCAGGGCCTGTGTCTGTGTCCTTGCCCAGCTGGGCCAGGGATCCACAGCAGCTCTCTGAAAGGATTAGCACAGCCGCCCAGCACGGCCTCGCCCGGGCCACAGCCAGCCTGTGCCCTAGTGTCCCTGCCAGAGCCCATGCCTGAGGCCTGCATGGCGTCTTTGGCATCAGTTTTAAGTGTCATTTTTATTTTCCATGCTGGAGTTCAAGCCAGGGCCTTTTGTACTAAGCAGGTCCACCACTGAGCCTAGGTCTTAGTTTAATTCTCAATATATTGTTTAATTTATGAAAGCTACAAATCTCAAATTAAAATAGGTAACATACACACCCCCCTGTAATCTGCTACCTGGAGGTTGAGGCTAAAGGATGACAAGTTTGAGGCCAGTCTGGAAAACAGAGAGAGACTCTGTGCCAGTCATGACAAGGTGCTGGCTGCGGCTCCGTGGCGGAGGGAGGCTTCGGATTAGCGCCATCTGACAGCCTCTGGTCTGTGTGCACCAAGACAGCTTCCGGAGCCAGAGTCTGAGGCCCACGCACCCCATGTGCCCTGGTGGCCGGCCCGGGCCGGGCGGTCCTCAGCGGTGTTCTGCCCTCTCTGCCCTGCGGTGCTGACCTCAGCGCCCAGGCGACACCACGGAGGCTTCCTTCTGCTAAGGAACCCTGGGCCAGGTCTTCGCGTATGACCTGCATGTGCCCCAGGGGACGGTGGGGTGGGCAGTGGGCAGAGGAATTGGGGCAGGAGTTCCTGGCTTTACTTTGGAGACCCGTGCTGGGGCCCCAGGGTTTCTGTCCCCGAGCTTGCTGGGCCGAGCTTCAGCAAGGTCACCTTAGCGTGCTCTGTTTTAAGCTATCCTTTGAGAGGGGCTGGGACAGCAGCTTGAGTTCCAGCACACTAAGGAGGAGGAGGAAGAAGGAAAGAGGGAGGAGGGAAAAAGGGGAGGGAGGAGGAAGTGGGAAAAGGAGAAGGGGTGGGGGATGGGGGAGGGAGAAAAGGGAAGAGAGGGAGGGGAGGAGGAGAGAGGTGGGAAAAGGAGGAGGGGAGGGGAGGAGGGGTAAAGGGGAGGGAAGAAGGGGAGGAGGAAGGAGAATGGGGTAGGGAGGAGAAAGAAGAGGAAAGGGAAGGAAGAAGGGGAAGAGGAGGGAGAATGGGTGAGGGAGGAGGGAGAAGGGGAAAAGGGAAGGGGGGAAGGGGAGGAGGAGAAAAGTGGGAGAAGGGGGAAGGGAAAGGAAGAGGAGGGAAGAGGGAAGAAGGGGAGGATGAGGGAAGAGGGGGAAAGGGGAGGGAGGAAGGGGAGGAAGAGAGGAAGGAAAGGGGGGAAAGGGAGGAGGAGAGAACTCAGATGTCAGCCCCTGAAACCCCGCGTCCCTCCGGCAGGTCCAGTACCAATGTGAGGGCTTCCTGGAGAAGAACAGAGACACGGTATATGAGACGCTGGTAGAGACCATGAGGGCGAGCACGGTGCGTGGAGTCCAAGGGCCCCGAGGGTGCTCAGCGTGCGACGGACGGGGGTGTAGGTGGCAGGAGGGGTGAGGGTGGGCTCACGAGTGTGGTGGTGCGTGTGTGTGTGTGTGTGTGTGACTGTGCATGTGCGCAGGCTGCCTGGGTGGTGGAGCGATGTGGCTCGAAGGCCTCTTGGAGTGGATGGGTGAGAAGACCCTCTGGGGTGTGGGACAGGGAGGAGGGACGGTGACCTCTTGGGTAAGGGACCCCAGCACACACTGTCATTCGTCCACGTGGTGTCCACGGCACTCACCACGTATCAGGCTCCGTCCTTTGCCTCCCACGTGGGCAGCGCTGGGCAGCACGGTGTCCAAGAGGTCAGTCGGGAGCTGGGTCAGCAGGAGCGCTGCTCCGGGGCGAGCTTCCTGCAGGGGCCTGTGCCACCGGTCCAGAAGGGAGCTGGGCTTTTCCTTTTCTTCCTTAAACATTGCTTTAAATCTTAAGAACGGGTTATTCATATGTAAGCCTTTATTTTTTCGATGATTCAGATGTTGTATTTATTTTACCTGTTAAGATCCCAGTCGATGGTTGATGTTCAGAGTGTTGACAGTTTCCCGAGTGAGCCAGGGCCTTCGCTCATGCCTGGGGACAGCCCGCACGAGACAGCTGCAGCTTAACCTCACTACCCTCAAGCCCTGCCGTGGAGGTGCACCACGGTGGATGCGCAGAATTAGTTGATTTTATGCACCTAGAATCTGGAAGGCGGAGGTCCCTGAGCACTCGGTGGGATTCAGACCTGCCCTTGGTAGAGGCTGTCTTGGGGGATTCAGTGGCTCATTTGAGGAACAGAATATGAGGCTCACCCTGAGAAGCGATAAGCACCCAAAGGAAGAACTGCTGGGCCCCTCTGATCTCAGGGAAGCTGCGGCAGGCCGGTCACAAGTTTGAGCCCAGCCTGGGCAACCTGGCAAGACCATATGCCAAAACTAAACACGAGCGCTGCGGCTGGGCTTGTTGCGCAGGTCCTGGATTCAGTCCCTCCACTGGCGAGGGGCGGGGCCGGAAGGAGGAGGGAAGGAACCTGGTGCAGAGCAGGGGGCGGGGCAGGAAGGAGGAGGGAAGGAACCGGGTGCAGAGCAGGAGGCAGGAAGAATGACCATGCGGAGGGGCTGACAGCACTGCATGGGGAGACGATGCAGTGAAGGGGGTGTGACACCGCCATAGCCCCAGCCGACCTAGACAGGGCCCGGAGGCAGCGGAGAGGGGACAGTTCGGGGAGCCAGAGGCAGATGGGAGCCGAACCTTCGGGGCATGCTGGCAACACCCAGACCTCAGACAGGCCCCCGCTCCTCGCGGTCTGCTGCTGTGCAGCAGGCAGAGGTGGGTGTGGGGCTCCTACCCACCCTTGCAGAGCCACCCCGGCCTGAGGACATCACAGCCCCCTCTCTTTTTCCAGTTTCACCTATGTGCCAACTTCTTCCAAGAAAGCCCGGCTCCTTTCTCTCCTTTCGGCTCAGCCATCACTGTGAAGCCTGCAAAGCAGGTGGTCAAACCCAACAGCAAGCACTTGCGGACCTCAGTGGGGAGCAAGGTACTCAGGGGCTGGGGCGGTGGACAGGAGAGCCCAGGTCAGTGGGCATAGATGCCAGTGCCCACACGAGGCCCGCAGCAGACGCACCAGCAGGACTGGCTGGGCTCAGCCCCAGGGACACGGGGTGGAGTTTGGACATCTGAGCCACCAGGACTGCTTGTGGGCTACCCCAGGTGCCTGCCCTGTGTGGTAGCCACGTGTCACCTGACTGCTGCCCATCTCCCAGTTCCGCAGCTCACTGGCCCTGCTCATGGAGACCCTCAATGCCACCACACCCCACTATGTCCGCTGCATCAAGCCCAATGACCGGAAGTTGCCCTTTGAGTGAGTGTCTAGTGCTGTGGGGTTGGAATTCTGCCGTCACCACTGGGCTGCGCACACCACTAGTTTTGCCTGCTTCTCAGCGATGCTGCCCTTGGCCTCTGTGCGTACAGCACAGGCTGACCTCTCCCTGGGCCCAGCAGGCAGTGGGTCCGGAAGCCCTGGCCACCAGGGGGCCCAGCCTCCAGCTTGATAGAAGGATGAGTGAGGGTTGGGGGCATGAAGGACAAGGGGCCAGAAGATGTGGCCCTCCCTAGGGCCTGACATGGCCACTTTGTCTCAGGATGCAACCCTTCTGCCTCAGCCTCCCAAGATGCTGGATGACGGCATGCATCCTGGAGCCCTTCTCCCTGTGGTGCTCTGTCCTGCTGTCCTGAAGCTCCCTGGACAGTGTCACAGATGGGCTATCTCTGTTAAGTTCTTTTGGCATGGCAGAGAAGCAGAAGTGAAAGAAAGGGAAGGGAAGGCCTTTATTACCATCGAGGCAGACATGGACAGGGTCCGTGTGGGACGAGGGGATCCCCTGACCCGAGACAAGGGAAGGCTGAGACTTTGCTAGGGGCACAGCTTGAAGGGAAAGTTTAGTGACACCTAAGGCACTGACTGTGGTCTCCCCTGTGGCACGGGAAAGGTGAAAGGAAGTTGTATCGAGGACTGGCGGTAGGGGTGAAGGAGGAGGTGGCTTCTGGGAGGATGAGCTGTTGTTCTGGAGATTCAGCCATGCTGAATCAGGGCCGTGATAATTTAACAGTGTACTCAGGCAGCAACCTATCATTCCCATCCTTTAGTTATCATGGCGGGGCACTGACTCTCTTAGACTGCTTCCTGCTGAGTGGTAGCCTCGTTTGGGGGGCGGGAAGGATTGGCAGGATGGCCAGCGCCCATGTAGAAGCTAGTGCCAGGTGTCTCAGCCGGAACAAAATGTTTATCATTACTGAAGGCTCTCATCCAAGACTGAAGAAACCTTGAAAAAGGTTTGAAAAGGCAGGGAGTGAGTAGACAAGTCATTACCATGATTAAAGAACCCAGAAGGGGAAGCAGGAAGGGGGCCCATGATCCAAGTGTGTCATTCTACCATGACCGTGACGAGGGGGAAAGAGTATTGATTTCCTAGTTCCTGCTATTTGTGCTCTAGGGGCTTAGGAAAGTGGGCGCCCTGGGAAGTGCCCTGAGTCTAGTTAGAGCCAAAGAAAGGAGCTGGGCCAAAGCAGGTGCAGCTCCACAATCAGTTTATTGAGGTGGCCTTTACAGGCCTATTGGCCTCTTTTACTCTAGATCTACTGACTGTGGCATATCTTGCCCTTTTTTTGAGTGTCTGCACTTGTTGAGTTACCATCTATGAACGATGTGTCAAAATAGGTGTAACTGGGGACCACCTGCTTGGGCCCCCCTCCTGTCTCTCAGACAGGAACTTTCTTTCCCTAAATAAATATATTCTGCTAAAAAAAGTAGTTGTAACTGCATTATTGATAACCCTGAGATCTTGAGCCAAAGGATAGGAGCCATTTAGGTTTAAGTACAGGAAGAATGGGAGTATTGTACAGTGAGTGGGCAGTTCTAAGGAAACCTTTGGTAAGGAGACAGCAAATTATAGGCTTGAGTCCCCATTGGTGTTTAGGGGTATTGGATATTGGGGAACACAGGGGAAGACTAAGGAACCCTGAGGTGAACTAGTGCAGGGGTAACGTGGGTGGCATGAGTAGGGATTGGAACTATCCCAGAGTATGTGGTCAACAAGGGAAGAAGGAGGGAGAAGCTGGCAGCACATAGAGGTTGGATATGTGGGGTGAGCACAGTGGGGAGAGAGGTGAAAGAGATGTGGACCTTTGGAAGGAGGTCTCTCCCCATGAGAGGTGTGGGGCAGGTTGGGATTGTAAGGAAATTATGATTGAAAAACAGTGTCTGGAGTCAGAAGGGAATGGGCTTGTCTAAAGGGATCATATAGGTCAGCAATCAACACATACTGTAGAGACTGTAGATCTAATACAGTGACCTAAAAACTCAGGAAAAACATTACATTTGGCCTCCATATCTATAAAAAAGAGTGTCCTACCTGAGATGTCTAGAGAGACTCGTGGCTCTGTCAAAGATACCTCAATGGGGGCCAGGGACCCTGAGTCCCATTGTTCCTCTTCAGTGGCAAGACCAAGTAGGTCAACTATTGATGGATCTGGCTGCAGCAAGTTCCCCTGTGAGGGTGGGGAATTGGGTGACTTAGCTGCTTCCTGGTGGACAGGGCAGTCACACGTCCAGTGACCCCCAAGCTTGTAAGTGGGACCGAGTACTGGTGGTGGCTGCAGTTTGGAGTAGGCTCGGGCCAGTGTCCTTTGCTGCACTTGAAACATGGTCCAGGAGGGTGTCTATTAGCACCATTTTGTTTAGGCTCAGCATCAACTTGTCAAGGTCCCACTTCGATGGGAACCTTGAGTGCTGCAGCGAATAGCTGGCACTTGTGAACAGTTAACTTTTTCTCTATTATTGAAGACACAGAAATTCAGATTAAGTAAGTCTCCCTGTGGGGCTTGAGGGCTGAGATCTGTTAACTGTGGTCAGGGAAGATTGGATATAGTTCTCTATATCTTGTAGCTATACTTTTCTGCTGGATGGTTAAGACCAAGTTAAAGTGAGACCTGTTAATTAAAATTAATTATTTGCTATGTATTAAGGCCACTTAATCTCATGTACTTTGGAACCAAGTAGAGTGCCCGTCTAGGACCAAAATGTTGGTTATTCTCTTAGCCCATTTATCTCTTTAATTTTTGGTCTCTAGACCTCAGTTATAGAACATCTAGAAAATAAGGCTAATGACATTACATTGCAGTGGGAGCAACACACTTATTAAAATTTTATCTGAGTATTAAGCACCTTGAAATATACAGGTGACCAGAGAACGGTTACTTCTTACCAACCGTGGATGTGTGAGTACTTCAATCCCTGTAGAACGTTAACAGACGACAGTTACACTTCTGCGGAGATCATTTGACATCAGTAGTCATGCGCAGTAGTACAGCGCAGCAGTCACGATGAAATCTGCATTTGGCTAAGCACCTCTAAATGCAGCGGCACATGCGCAGCCTGCGCATCACATGAGTTTCTGTTAGAAAATTATCATTTGACTGACGAATCATGTTGGCGTGACATGAACTTCTTATTACAAATATTTGAGGATAAGAGAAAGGCGTATGTTTAAATCTAAAAGAAAATATCATTATAAATAATCTCAGTTTATATTGTAGAATACTGTACATCTGGAAGGAATAAATATATTTAATATATCATGATATTAGCAATAACAAATATCAAACCAAAGTTACAGTTATATCACTCAGACCAGCTGGTAACTCAGGAAAAAGCATGTTTTTAAGTCTATATCCAGGATCTCAAATACAAAGAGGAACAGCTATTTATGAAATGACATACAAACACATAAACAAGTATAACAGAACACACAAACTAACATCTTTACAAAGTCAGAGTGCACTAAAATATATTTTTGGCCAAATTAGATTACAATCACTTTGTTTAAACTTTGTAATTATAAAAAGACTAGTCAGAACTTTCTGTAGGTCAGTTAGCAGAGATCTCTTATAAGAAGAATTTGAAAAACATAAAAATGTCTTATTTATAGTTATTACATATTTTTCTTTTAAGCCTACTACAATTTACCAAGCTTGAGTACGAACAAGCAAATGGAGCAGGAGTGTAAGGATTACGGGGCCGGGGAGACGGCTCAGTGGAATAAGCACTTGCCTGGCAAGCGCAAGGGCCTGAGTTCAATCCCGGGTTCCACCAAAAAAAAAAAGAGTGTAAGGATTAGGCACAGTACAGAGAGGAGCACTGCCAGCTCCCGAGTCCTGGACTTGCAGACTGGCAAGAAGGCCGTATTCCAGGCGGCCTGCCTTTCCCTCAGTGTACCTGACTCAAGCAATCTTTGAATGCGGGATTTCATCCCTCTTAGCTTTCATGACCACTGCGTATTGCCTCAAACAAAGTGGCTTCACGTGCCCCACTCCACTGTCACTAGAGTCACCTGAGGTGACAGACCTGAGGTGTCGCCTCTGCTCAAGCCTTTTGAAAACACTGAGCCCTCTCCAGTTTGCAGTGGGGCTGTGAGCCGGACCGCTATTGACAAAACTGCATCCGAATCTATCAAAAGTCTTAACAGGCTTTTCCCCTGTGTTGGCAGCAGTTACTGTCCTGGGGCCGAGAGGCAGAGACCCTCGACTCCGTTAATCTGAAACTTTCTGATTCCACCACAGACACTTTCTTCTTTCGCTCTCTAGCAGCTTTGGACGTTGTCCCTTGACCTTGCCCTTCTGTCTGCATTACGCACACTGCTCTGGATCCAGAGAAGCAGGACTTTTTCCACTTCCCACCTGGCCCTGCTTCCTACAGGCTGCCAGCATCACTTTTTTCTCCTGTCTGTGTTTCCATTCCGCATCCTCCCAGCTATGAAGCACTTTGTGAGTAACTTCTGTCAGCTGAGATCAGTTTCTTCCTGCAGGCTTCTCTAGCTTTTCAGCTTGTGGCAGATATCTGAGGCCGACTGACAGGGACTGAACCAGAGGAAGGAAGACTTTTTTTCTGACTTAGGCACAGGCTGGGGTAAGGCTGGGAAGACACTGACTTAGGATCCCTTCCTTTCGGCGCAGAGGTGGCTCAGCAGAAAGGGCAGGACACGTAAGGGCGCCGCGCTCTGTCTGCTGTGGTCCTGCTGTCTCACGCCCCACACAGCCAGCTTGCATGCCAGGGCGGATCGTCGAGGGAGGGGGCGCGCGGCCTAGGAAGACTGCTTTTGGGACAAATGAGTTAGAGACCTGGGTTGGGGCAGATGAAAGGTGAGGCTATGTTGGCAAAGAAGGCAGAGCAGGATGGATGGGTGGGCAGAGGAGAGAAGGACAAGGGCAGAAGGAGGAGAGTTGGACGTGCCCGCAAATGGGAGGGGGTGGTGGCAGGGCCTGAAAATGTAATTTCCAGTTGAGGAGCATGAGGAGGTTGAGGAGGGTCAGGCAAGAGGGAGGGGTGTCCCGAAGGGACAAAGGCTTTAAAGGAATTTCGGGCCATTTGCCATTGTGATAACAGAAGGTTTAAGGGACCAAAAGTTTCCCCTCTGGTCATTGGCTGCCATTGCCAAGTTTATATTGTGACCAGCCATCTGGAAGTAAACAATTAACTTTTTTGGTTTTATGACCTCCCAGAGGCCAAGGGAGCCAAGGTTATGGACAAGGCACCTCAGTAGGGTGTCCTTTGGAGGGTAGGAAGGAATATTTACCACAGTGACTGAATTTGAGGGGAGCTAAGTGCTTCACACTCCACAGAGCATCTACTGTCCAGAGTGTGAATTACAAGAACCTCACAGCTGTGTTGTGGTGGTTGTTTCAGTTGTCCCTGATCAGTGAGGGAGGAGAAACAGTACCCTGTCTCCGGGCGCGAGGGCAGAGCCCCCGCCCAACCAACATGAGAACAGCTCCCCCTGTCCAGAGGATGCTGCAGATTTCCTGACATGCACCCGTGATTTCTGAGACAGACTGAGATGAGAAACTGAGACAGGAAACTCTAAGAACTGAGAAATGGCTTACCTGTAAGAAATGAGGTGGATCAGTGTTGGAGGCAGGCTAGCAATGGCAGATAAGAGGTCCCACAAAGAGAGGGCTAGCCCAAAGGCAGGGAACGCAGAAACTGGGGTTTGGACCCCACCAGGAGCCACATGCCTTGCCTGTCTGAGTCATGGCACCAAAATGTGTTAGTTTTCTTTGGCGTGGCAGAGAGGAAGTAAGAGAAAGGGAGGGGAAAGGCCTTTATTGCCCTTGAGGTGGATACGGAGAGGATCTGGGGGAGATGAGAGGATCCTCTGACCTGGGACAATGGGAGGCTAAAATAGGATGGACTTTTGCTAGGGGCAGAGTTTGAGGGCCAGATTCAGTGACACTTAAGGAGATGATTGGGGTCTCCCTTGTGGTGTAGGAAAAATGGAACTGTGTCCAGGACTGGGGTAGGGAAGGAGGAGGAAGTGGTCATTGGGAAGATGAGCTGTTGTTTTGGAGAGTCAGCTGTGTTGAATCAGGGCCATAATAATTTAGCAGCTTGTACTCAGGCCAGAACCTATCAGCACCCTGGATGTGGCAGACCCATGTGCCCCTCCTGGCTGACCAGGCTTGACCTGCAGCGTGAGAGTGTCTGCCCAGGCTCCCTAGGTCCCTGTCCCAGGTGAGTCTCGGGTGCAGTCCCTGACACACTCTCAACCTGGCTTCTCTAAGGTTTGACTCAGTGCGAGTCGTGCAGCAGCTGCGTGCCTGCGGGGTCCTGGAAACCATTCGCATCAGTGCGCAGAGTTACCCATCCAGGTACGGCCTAGGCGCTCTCAGGAGGAGCCTCCGGCTTGGGGCATCACTGACCAGCACTGCCAGACTATTGGCTTCTGGGAGGTCCCACAGGAGGCCACAGAGGGTGCCAGATCAGCTGTGGGGGACAGGCCCCACCCAGTCCCCACGCCCACCCCGTGACTGGTGATGATCCCCTTGTCCTTGCCAGAGTGCTGGGGGGGGGTGGCTGAGGAGCTTGAGGGGCAGACACATGTGCCAGGATTGTAGTGTTGGGAGGGGCCACAGTGACCAGCCCCACCTTAGCCGAGTGTTGGAGTTGCCCAGGGGATCACACAACTGAGACCCTTGGTGTCCAGGTGGACGTACATAGAGTTCTACAGCCGCTACGGCATCCTCATGACCCGGCAGGAGCTGGCAGCAGGTGACAAGAAGAGGGTGTGCATGGCGGTGCTCCACAGGCTCATCCAGGTAGGGCCCCTGCCCACCCCAGGGTGGCCCCGAGCTGCCTCTCCTCTCAGCCTCCAGGAGCCAGGATGCAGCTGTCATAGCAGGGAAGTGGCAGTGGGTGCTGGCGAGACTGGTGCTGTCTCACTCACCTGATTGGCAGACTTCCCAGCCTCGTCTGCCCATGGCCCCAGGGAGGCCACCAAGGCATGGTCCAGGGTGGGTCAGGTTGTCACTGAAGCCTCAAGTTAGGGTAGAAAAGAGATGGGGGCATTGGTGGCCAGGAGGAGGTGGCCTCCACGGAGAATCTAGGAGCACACGCCAAGTCAGACCTCAGCTCTTGATCCTGTGCAGAGGACCACAGTTCCCAAGCCTGGGTGGGTCAGAGAAAGGAGTGTTCCGTCACCCTCAGCTGGACACCTCGCAGCTTACCTTCTTCCCCCACAGCTGACCCAGCCCACATCTACAGGACGCATGCCTGGGTCCTCAGCAGGGTTTTTCTGCCGCGTCAGGAAGTTGTGTCTGGCCCCAGGGTCTGGGGAGCCCTGGGCTAAATGTCTTCTGCCCATCCTAGGTCTCTGAGGTTTTACCTCTGTGACCTCTGCTTTTCCAGGATTCTAATCAGTACCAGCTTGGCAAGACCAAGATCTTCTTCCGGGCAGGGCAGGTGGCTTACTTGGAGAAGCTGAGGCTGGACAAGCTGAGGCAGGGCTGCGTGGTCATCCAGACACGCGTGCGCGGCTGGCTGCAGAGGAGGAAGTTCCTCCGCACGCGACACGCGGCTGTCATCATCCAGCGCTACTTCCGGGGCCAGCAGACTGTGAGGTGTGTGCCGGAAGGACAGCAGTGCAGAGGGGCCCGTGCCCGCCCTGAGGCCCCGGGAATGCCAGGGCTGGTGGGGCACTAAGGGATCCAGGCGAAGGTGCTGAAAACTGACTACCTGTCATCTGCAGTGGGCCCATGGCAGGGAGGCAACCACGCCAGCCCCCGGGATGGGAGGCCACAACCTGGCGCCAGGTCACCTCACCCTGGGGGTCCTAGGAATCCTAGGACCCTGTGAACTCTTGCAAGGCTGCAGTCGTCAGGATGATCATGGCTTTGCTGTTCCTCTTGGAGATCACATCTCCTGCTGCTCCCCGAGGGCCTGGGGCCCTTCCCGACGGCAGAGTGCTTCAGCAACAGGGAAGGCAGCTTCCCATCACTACCATAGATCCCAGCATGGTTGCCCCATAAAGGCGGAGCTTATTGTGGGCCACGGCTCTAGAGATCAGCTCTGTGACAGGTTGGCACTGTCACTCAGGCCCAGGCAATGCAACTCATGACAGCGGAGGGCCAGGAAACCTAGAGAGGACAAGCCCAGCTCCTGTGTCCCCTGTGAAGGGACCCCAGGCCCTAGAGACCTCCCAACAGCACCCTGAGCAGGGACTGACAGGAGCCCATGTGGAGGCCAGCACTCCCATGGGGCAAGAGCCATGAGCAGGGTCCAGGCCCAGCATGGCCCAGCAGTTGCCCTGGGTGTGCCCTAGGATGGGTCGGGAACGTGCATCTCCATCTGTTTCTCTAGCCTCACTGACCAGTGAGTCAGTGTTCTCAGTGTAGCCTGTGTCCTGGTGACCAGAGCAGTTCCTTCTCTGAACAGAGCAGGCCGGGGCCTCTGTGACCCACCATCCCCTCTGATCCCCACTTCCGACCAGCACGGCATTCTCCCAGCCTTGTCCCGGCAGAGCCGCCTGGCCTCCCTCTGTTCACAGGCAGATGTAGTTGGTAGTTGGCCTCCCTCTCTCTTGGGCCATCTGTCTTCCTGTGGTGTTATAAATTCTTCAGGACAGAACTTGGTGCTCCCTCCCAGGCCCTTAGCTAGAGACCCACAATCTTGCTGTAAAGCGCCAGGGGGTGATCACGTGAGACCTGGGCACTTGTGGCTCTGTGTCAGTGGGATGCAGCTGCGTCCATCTGCTTGCCAGTCCTCTGGCCAGAGACCCGAGGCTGCGTGTTGAAAAGATGTTTACTCGGCTGGCCGATTTAGAGGCTGAGAGTTCAAGGTGGGGCAGCCCCATCGGTCTGGCTGCTGGAGGGGCCCTGATGGTCAGCTTAGCAGAGGAGTGGGAGGGCCAGGCTGTGAGGGTGGCCTTGCTGGTGGAGCCTCTCAGCCCCTTCTCCCATCCCTGGCACTCCTGGCCCCCAGTGCTGTCCCTGGGCCACCTCAAGAAGGTTCCTGCCCTTCAGCATCAGCACCCTGAGGCCCAGGCTTCCTGCATCAAGCCGTTAAGACCCGTGGCGGCTCCCTCAGGGACCTGTGAGCTGGTACTGTGTCCCAAGGGACCAGACCATAACTGAGCCTGCAGCTCTGGCTCTTGGCCTAAGCTTGCCGACTCTCGGCTTCTGGCGCTATCTCTTAAATGAATGAATGAGTGACTGAGCAGGTGCAGTCCCAGTACTCAGCCTCCATGACGTGGTCCGTGGCAACACACCTGTGGAGAGCAACAGTTGCCCTAGACAACAATATGTGTGACATTGCCTGGGTTCCATGGTGGCCAGAATGAGCCTGGCCTGGGCCTTGAGCTGCCCAGACACTGCAGAGGACAGGGATACCAGGAGGTGACATGGGTGTGGCCCAGGCTCACTCTGCACTCTGGTCTCCCAGGAAAGCTGTCACTGCACAGGCCTTGAAGGAGACCTGGGCGGCCATCGTCCTCCAGCGGCACTGCCGAGGGTACCTGGTCCGAAACCTGTACCAGCTGGTCCGCGTGGCTACCATCACCATCCAGGCCCACGCTCGCGGCTTCCTGGCCAGGAGGAGGTACCGGAAGGTATGGCCAAGGGCTGGGCTGGAGCCGGAGTCGGAGTGGACATCGGCACACCAGGTCTGCATGGGAGGACCTGTCGGGGCTCTGGCCAGTGGCACCAGGAATCCTCATGGTGGCGCCCGTGTGGCCCAGTGGTGCAGTCCAGTGTCATTTCACAGATGCTGGAGGAGCACAAGGCCGTGATCCTTCAGAAGTACGCGCGCGCCTGGCTGGCCAGGCGCAGGTTCCAGAGCATCCGCCGACTCGTGCTGCACATCCAGCTGGCCTACAGGGTGCAGCATCTGCAGAAGAAGCTGGAGGACCAGGTGGGCAGCCCTAGCCTGTCGTCCGTGTCGCTTTCTGATAGGGCTGTTGTACTGAACCAGATCCTCAGCTTTGCTCTGCAGGTTCTTGCCTGTGTCCAGAGCTTCGAACAGCTGATACAGACAACCTTAGCTGGAAAACAAGCATGCTGCAAGGGTTTCCATAGATGGTTGTATAGGTTGTTCACTGCACAAAGGGGGACGTGGCGCCACTTGCCAGGCCAGTGCCCATAGGAAGCTCCTGGATGCAGAGCGCGTGTCCCTAGTGCTCAGAGACTCTCAGAGACAGGGTCGGCTTGCCCAAGAGGGTTAGGGTGCCCCCACCAGTGAGGAGAAGCCTGCCTGCCACCTGATGGAAGCTGTGCCTGCCACCACCCAGGCCTGGCCCTGTGGTGCCCAGGGCCCCCACAACTGACCCTGCGTCCCCCCAAAGCTGCGGCCTCTGAGCGGGGAGCCACAAACAGTGAGGCCTGAGTCCGTGGCCTTGTCCCATGGCAGGACACACAGGCAAGGTCTGTAGGTAGCGATGTCCTGTCCTGCAGCCCTGGGCCCAGACTCAGGAGTGGGTGTGGCTGGCTCCTCTGAGTCCCTCCAGCTTGCAGCTGTCCCCTCTGCACCCTACACAGTAGTGTCCCTTTCTGGCCTCTCTCCCTGGCTGCCCCTCATGGCCTTTGTCAGCCAAAGCTCTACCTCAAATGCTGAGATGTGCAAGGCCCAGCATGAGGCCTCTTCAGGTGGTTCAGAGGGGACACTGGGCAGCCTGTGGCACTGGCCTTGTCCTGGGCCAGGAGTAGGCAGACCCCATATTACCAGCCTGAGCCCCGACACAGAGAAGTCCTGCCGCATGTCCACGGGGCGACACGTGACTGTGAACAGCGCCCTTCTCAAGAGGACCTCTGACCCGGGCCCTCTCTCCTGCAGAACAGGGAGAACCATGGCCTGGTGGAGAAGCTGACCAGCCTGGCTGCCCTGTGGGCCAGTGACACTGAGAAGCTTCAGAAGCTGGAACTGGAGCTGGAGAGGGCGGCTTCCCAGCAGCGCAGCTTCGAGGAGAAGGACAGGAGATACAGGGACGGCGTGGAGCAGGTGCAGGCGTGGGTGGGAGCGCCACGTGCAGGGGCTCGGGGAGGGGCTCGTGTGCAGAGGTGAAGCACCGCTGTCTCCGTGAACATCTGCAAAGTGACTGCGAGCCTGGAGGTCACCTCGAGGCTGTGCCCCTCGTCAGGGCAGCTCTGAGCCCACTCAAACCTACACCTGGGAAGCACCTTCCCCAACACTGGCATGAAGCTGGGGCTGATCTCACCCGCATGGTATAGGGAAGAGCAACAGACCCAAAAAACCAGAGTTCCAGAGGCAGACCCCAGCCTGGCTGCTGTCCAGCGGGGCAGCCTCAGCCGTATCTCTCCCCTCTCTGGGTTTTGGGTCCCTTGAATGTGAAACGGGAGCAGCACATAGCAATGGATGTCACTGTCCCGAGGGCACGCTGGCCAGATGAAACCTGGTGGTGGCCACGTGCTGCCTAGAGGTGGCCTTAGTCATCTCCCTTTCCTGCACCCTCCAGGGTCTGCAGGGTCACAGCTGGGGGACAGGAGTCCCGGAGGTGTCCCTCCTGCCCCTGTGACCTGGTGCCAGGGGCGCCCACCCCACTGCTGGTCTTGGCCCCCATGCTGAGGGGTCTCCAGCAGGCACATGAGCAGAAGTGGAGCAGCAGGGGTCCTGAGTGTCCGCACCCCACTCACACACGCCAGTTGCTGAGTCCCAGTTAGTAGCGGACCACCCAGGGGGTCAAGGGGCATCTGGTTCCCCCTGGGAGCTCCGTTTCCTGGAGCCAGCAAGGGCCAAGGGTCTGCTTTGATGTCACCTCGGACTCCCATACGTGGGACTGAGGGGAAAAGAGGTAGCTCAGGAGCATATAGCTTTTGACCTAGAAACTTGGCAGACTTGAAGCGGAGTTCTCAAAGGAAGGTGTTCTGCTTTACCCTTCCCCTTGCTAGAAATTGGCTGCACTGCGGGCGCGTAATTCAGAACTGGAAGTCCAGAAAGAACAGATACAGCTGAAGCTTCAGGAGAAAACACGGGAGCTGGAAGGTAACAGTCAAGGAGGCCGTGGCTCCACCTTGCATAGAGAGGACCAGGAGCGGTGGTACAGGGGCCCACCCAGGGCAAGCATGGTGCTGCTGAGAGTGTGCGCAGCCCAGGCATTGTCGGGGTGAGAGGTTGGGGTCTCCCTGAGGGTCAGGCGAGGCCTCAGAGCAGCCACCCTCAGCCCAGGAAATGTCAGACAGAGCCGGGTCTGGGGGAGACCTTGGACCCACCAGGGAAGGGCTCAGCCTACCTGTCTCTCTCTCTCTCTCTCTCTCTCTCTCTCTCTCTCTCTCTCTCTCTGTCTCTCTCTCTGTCTCTCTCTCTGTCTCTCTCTCTCTCTGTCTCCCTCCCTCCCTCCCTCCCTCCCTGTCTATTAGTTTTTGTTTTCTGGTATCAAGAATCAAGCTTGGGACCTTGCACTGGCCAGGCGGGTGCTGTGCCGCTGAGCTATCTCCCTGGCTGCCCGTTTCTTCATAATCTGCTCCCCTCCTGGGCAGTGGCCCTGCTGTTTTCTAGCTTCTTTAAGCAGAGTCTCCCAGCGCTTAAGTTCAGGAAAACTCCCTAAACTGACTTGCTTCTGTGCGTAACTACCCTCCTCCCTAAGAGGCACCGAGCGCCCACACTGAGTCTTGACCTGCGTGTCCTGGGGGCCACAGGCCAGCACCTGCAGCCTGCCCTGTGACCAGGCACGGGTGGTGTTGAGCACTGACCTTGCTTGTGATTCTGGAAGTATCTGAGAGAAACAGGTCACACCCAAGCAGCTCCCCCAGCCAGGAGCAAATGGCCGAATTGCCGAACCCCAGACGTGGAGCTGGTTCTCCTGGAGACCTGGAAATTGGCCTCGAAGTCAAAGCCTCAGCTCCCCCATAGCTGCTGTGCAACTCGTGACACTTGATGCAGGGGCATTTGACACTGTTAGACCGCGGAGCCACCCACTGGCTTTTCTCTCCTTTAAACCGAGTTATTTGGAGACTCCTCACTGGGCTTCCCTCTGGGGTGTCAGCTGGCTGCAAGTGGGACATCACCTCCATGGGCCGCGTGGGCCTGGGGCTTCGAGGCTGCCATGGCCTCAGCCCTCCCTCCTTGCGCGACGCTTGAGACTCCTGCTCTCTGCACTTACACCTTGAGGGCAGACAGATGCTCTGCTGTCCGCGGTTCTCATGGATGGCTGGCTCTCAGCTGCAGTGCCTTCATCACCCTTCCCTCTTGGGGACACGAGGCAGGTCTGGAGGGACGTTTGTTGTCACAGATCGGGAAGAGGAGCTCCTGGCTCCCCGGGTGTGGGGTGGAAGCCAGGGCCGCTGCTCAGAGTCCAGCGACACGAGACAGCTCCTCTCAATGCCAGTGTGCACACCGGGGCACCCCCGGCGCTGAGCCTCTGTCCCTGACTGACCTCCCCACAAGGGTTCTATTTCCGAGAGCATTTATTGTCCTGAGTGACAGACAAGCGTCAGAACAGTGAACCACTGTAAAGGCAACAGCTTACCCATAGATTCCAACATGACACGCCTGTACTTCTCTGAAGCTGTCTACGTTTGCAGCTCATGAGAAGTGCCATTCTGACCTGAAACCTGAGTGACAACGCACACCGCGTGACTGCTTACGGCCACGCTTCCAAGTGTGGCATGAGATCTTCGGGCATCAGTGTGGCAGCCGGGTGGCAAAGAAATGTTCATATGTCTCTTTGCACAGAAAAAATGGACAACCTCACCAAGCAGCTCCTGGAGGACGTGCAGAGGGAGGAGCGACAGAGAGCGTAAGGGGCCATGTGCCCGCGCGTGCTGCCCCGCTCTCTGCCACACTGAGGCTCTTCTCGCTTGTGAGGGTGCAGCGCTTGTGGAGCTGGGCTGTGTCTGCCAGCAGGAGGGTGACGCCGAGGGTCGTGCCCCCACCTCGCGTTCCGTGGGCTTCCGGCCCCTGGACTTAGCATCTGCAGTCTCTTTCCTTTTCTTTCTTTCTTTTTTAATTTTATGTATTTTGGTGCAGGGTCTCACTACACAGCTTGGACTTGTAGTGACTATCCTGTTTCAGCCTCCCCAGCGCTGAGATTACAGGCATGAGCCACCATGCCCAGTGTTGTGGCTGGCTCAGTGTGCCTGGGGCAGGCCAGTGTGGCATGGGGTGCCAGGGGTCGAACCCGGGTCCCTGCACTTGCTGGGCAGGTGCTTAGACCACTGAGCTATCTTCCCAGCCCAGCACCCTGCAGTTTCTGAAAGGCCAGAACAAGCCCCACCAGAGGCTGGAGTTTGGGTTTCACTTAGGTAAAATGCTTAGGGCTGGAAGCGTTTCAGGGTTTGAAGATTTTTTTTTTTTAACATTTGTAGTCTTTGCTGCAACTTCACCAGCTGAGGAGCCCTAATCCCAAACTCCAGAAGTGTTCCCTATCTGAAATGTTTTGATCAACTTGTTGGATTTCAGTGCATTTCAGACACCGTATTTTCCAGGCTAGGATACTCAGCCTGTGCTAATTTGTTCAGGATCAAACTGAGACTGGCAGAGAAAGGAACCCTGCGGGCGGGGGCGAGAATAAACAGCTCGTGCCTTGTGGGCCTCAGGGACCCGAGGACACAGTACCTTCTGAGAGCCTCCTGTCCTCTGGGGACATGGCACCTCCCGACAGCCTCCCGTCCCCAGGCTACACTCCTGGGGCTGGAGGGGCAGAGGTGGCCATGGCCTTGGGGGGCAGGTGCTGTTACGTAGCTCCTGATGAGCTTGCCTCCCGCTTGGGGTGTAGGGGCCTCCCCTTGTTATCTGCAAATGTGCGTTGTTCTAATTCCAAGCCTCTGGAGTGTATTGTACATTAATTCTTTTCTCCTTTGCTGCCTAGACTTCTAGAGAAAAGTTTTGAGCTGAAAGCCCAGGACTATGAGAAGCAGCTGCAGTCCCTGCGAGAGGAAACCCAGGCTCTGCAGAAGGAGAAGGCGCAGCTGAGGCAGGAGCTGGAGGAGGCGCGTGTGGCTGGGGACAGCCTGCAGGGGGAGGTGGTTCGGCTGAGCCAGCAGGCGAAGGTACTACCGCAATAATATCATCCCCTAGTTATTGGGCCCGTCAGGCCGCAATCTCCCAAAGGAGGGGACAGTGAAGGCCTAAATAAATGGGACCAATGAAATGATTTCAGGGCTCCAGAGGATCCAAACCCTCTCACAGAATTTGTAGTTCTCTGGGTCCAGACCAAGAGCTTCTCTAGGCAGCCCACATTTATTATGCTATCAAACAAAGCAGGGAGACACTGAAGATGCAGGAATCTGTAGGGACTTGGGGGCCTTCAGCAGGTTCTCCAGGCAATACATTCTGTTCACGTAGAAGAACTGGGCCACCTCCAGGAAGGCCGTCACCCAGGACTGGGAAGCCTGCAGCTGTGGTCTCCTTTTAGCTAACTGGGGTTGGAGCCACACGTCCTCAGCTGTGGCCTTGTCCTCTGTGGTGTCCCAACTTCACCCGCCATTACAGGCCTCAGCGGAGACGTGACGCACAGAGCTTCACTTGCTGAGTCCGCTGCCCATCTCCAGACAAGGGGCCTAAGCCTCGGGCAGACACGGAAGCATGAGAAGCCAGCGGGTTCGTGTCAAGTCCTGCCAGAGCCGCCTCACAGTGGTCTCCATCAGTACTGACCTGCAGGGGTCAGCAGCCCAGCCCCACAGGATAGGGGTGGGCAGCGGGCGGCCTCTGTGGAGAGGCTGAGGCCGACGGGAGCCTGAGTCTTTCCGGTGGCCACATCAGAGCCCGGAGTGAGGCACCAGGATGTGTCACTTGCTGCACTTGAATGCCTGCATCTTGGGCTCGAACTCTAAGGTGACACATAAAGTCATCTGGTTTTCAAAGAAAGCAACAAGATGTTATTTATTTATTTAT
The DNA here is from genome assembly GCF_000260255.1 of Octodon degus. Taxonomy (NCBI): domain Eukaryota; kingdom Metazoa; phylum Chordata; class Mammalia; order Rodentia; family Octodontidae; genus Octodon; species Octodon degus. The sequence goes on from NW_004524681.1 coordinate 2,929,970, forward strand.
TTATTTATTTATTTATTTATTTGGTACAGGGTCTCACTACTCAGCCTCCCAGCACTGGGATTACAGGCATGCACCACCATACCCAGTTTCAGGGCCAGCATGCCTGGTTCAAGGGCATGCATGGCATGTGGTACCAGGGATCAAATCCAGGTCCTTGCACTTGCCAGGCAGGCGCTTAGACCACCGAGCAATCTTCCCAGCCCATAACCAGTTCTTAATTGAGTGGCTTATGTTACCATCAGGCTAAAAAACGTAAATACAAGTATAGGACTCGGGACATTTACTGAAATGTTCCAGAAGGGAGCAGGATGGACGGGACAATCTGGGTCCTCCAGGAACTTGGCACATGGCCCTGGATGTGCCACTGAACCTCCCACCCAGCGGAGCGGGAGGCTGCGCTGCCTGGGACAGCCCCAGACACGTGCCTCCAAACGTGACCGCTGCCCCTCCTCCCCGGCTCGGTCCCGCAGACCATCTCCGAGTTCGAGAAGGAGATCGAGCTGCTGCAGATGCAGAAGATAGACGTGGAGAAGCTGGTGCAGCAACAGAAACGGGAAATGAGAGGTGACAGGACAGGGTGGCGCTGCCCCAGGGCCAACTGGACGCATCAGAGTGTGCTGCTGTGCGGAGCACCTGTGCGCTGGCAGGGGGAGTCAGGTGGCTGGTGGGTAGTTAGGTGGGAGCTGGGAGCATGGCCAGCACCAACAGCTGCGAGTTCCTGGCTGGAGACAGTGACACCAGAAACTCCAGGCCTGGCGTCTCAGGAGGAGAAGTCACACACAGGTGATACCGAGACAGCCCTGCCTTTCCTTCCAGAAAAGATGTCCAAGGTCACCAGACAGCTCCTCGAGAGCTACGACATCGAAGATGTGAGGAGCAGGTGATCATTTTTGTGTCATCAGACACCGAAAAGCTTGCTGAAGCAGCAGCGAGATGAGTCCTTCTTTCCCTGCTGTCTTCCAGGCTGTCGACAGAGGACCTGGAGCACCTGAATGAGGACGGGGAGCTCTGGTTTGCTTACGAGGGGCTCAAGAAAGCCACGAGGTAAGAAATCCCCTGTTGGGGACCATTTCACTTCTCAGAGATAATGGACTAGTAGAAAGTGAAAAGTCAGTGTCATGGATTTGACAACCAATTAAATTCCTACGGTCGCATGACCTAATAACTGCTAGCAGTACTTTTGTGCCACTTATTACTTAGGGTTTTCTCTGGTGGTGCTTGAACCCAGAGCCTTTGCACTGAGCTAAATCCCTACCCTTTAAACATTTTTTGACACAGGGACTCCTTAGGTCGCTAAGTTGCCCAGGCCGGGCATGAGCTCGTGCTTCTCCCGCCTGGGCCTCAGGGCTAGGGTGACAAGGTGGCCGACATGCCCGACAGGAACGATGCCGTCACAGGATGATGAGCTGCCTAATAATAAAACTCATTCGTAACCTGCAGAGTGGAAACCGATTCCATGATGACTCAGCCACTGCTTGCTGCAGGTGCCTGGTACATTTAAAGAGTCTGCAGCGTTTGTCCAAATTATAAACTTCATTGGTGTTTCTGCTTTTTGATTTTTTTTTTTTCTTTTGTGCCAGGAATTGAACTCACAACCTCTTACTTGCCAGGCACGGTGCTGTGCTGCTGAGCTATATCCCCAGCCCCTAAATTTACCGTTTACAGCAGCTTGGGGCTCCTAGCAAGCCTGAGCTACAGGAGGACGCAGAGTTCTCTTGTATCCCTCACCTCCCCCAGGCCTACCCTGCACCAGGGCTGGACACTGACTTGTCGCTGCCGCCTGCACATGAGGGTTGGTCGCCAGGGCTGTACTTCTGGGGGCTTGGGCATTTGGATACTGATACTGTGTCCCCAGTCACACACAGTGCAGATCTCAAACTATAAGGAGAGAAGCAACAAGCCGAGTGAGCTGTAGTCCAAGGTTTTTATCGCTAAGTACAGACTGGCTGCACACAGCACTCTGCAAACTGCTGGGGCATCCAGTAGCTGGGCCTGGGCCTGTGGCCGGTGGCTGCGTCACACGCTGGCTCCCTACCCCGGGATGGGGGCTGCACAGCTCATGGCTTGGCCTCCTACACAGAGTCCTGGAGAGCCACTTCCAGTCCCAGAAGGACAGCTACGAGAAGGACATCGAGGCTCTGAACTCCAAAGTGGCGCACCTCAGCCGGGAACTCGGCCGCCTGCAGAGGTTGCTCCGGGAGGAGAGCCACGTGCATGACAGTGTCCGGCTGGAGGTCACCAGGCTGACATCGGAGAACATGGTGGGCAGCGTGGGCCGGCGAGCTACAGGGCCTGGGTGGGGCTGGCTCGGTTCCTAGGTGGCGAAAGACTGGATTTAAATCACCTTGTTAGTGGCACTGGGATCAGAACCCAGCTCCTTCTTTCTTTCATCCCCAGCCCTGTTTCCTTTACCCTAGAGATAGGGTGTGAGTCACTAGGTGGTCCAGGCTGGGCTCAAACTTGCCAAACGTTAAGGCACAGCGTGGCTCTGGAGAAGCACAGGTTTTCAGACCTGTCCTGCTCACGCTCCAAGCTGCCCCCGCCAGGATGCACTCCCCTGGGTCAGCACACAGCGGTTCTCGCCCGAGTGGGTGCAGGTGATGGGTGTTGAGGAAATGCACAGATCCGGAGGGAGACGGGGCGGAATACACCAGGCATGCCCAACCTGGCCCACAGAGCAGCACCTGGCTGCGGTCAGAGTGGGTCCTTCTCTCCCCAAGCGACTGGGACACTGCTGCTGAGGGGCATGCTGGGATTTCTCGAGACAGCTGCAGAGGTCTTGAGGTCAGAAAAGCAACGAGAAGGAAAGAGCCTCAGTGAGACCCGACACAGCTCTCTTCCTGCGGGTGTGACAAAGGACAGCCAGGTTGCCCCAGCTGGTGGCACACACAGAGGAAAGTATCTGCTGCACTAACGTTGGTCGTTCTTCTCTAAAGATGATCCCAGACTTTAAACAGAAAATTTCAGAGCTGGAGAAACAAAAGCAAGATCTCGAAATCCGCTTGCAGGAGCAAACAGAGAAGAAAGGTAACGGAGCCCAGGCTGCCTCCCTAGGCAGCAGCCCAGGAGACAGCCCCTGCTGGAGAGCCTGGGCCAGCTGTCCTGGGTGAAAGGCCAGTGGAACGTGAGGTGGAGGGCTGCTGTGGGGCAGCTGTGGGACCCACTGCTGCCCCACAGCAGCCCCACAGCAGCATCCCGACCCCACTGCTCACTGCAGGGAAGCCAGAACTGTGGAACCTGCTCGGGCGTCAGGAGGAGGAAGGGGTGCAGAGAGGGTGAGTGTGCCCGTGGAGGTCCCCCAGGGCCCACCTTAGGATGGCAGCACCTGGTCACACTGATAGGGACATCCCCTGTGCTTTCCACAGGGCCCTGGATGCCCAGAGTGAAAGAGATGCCCAACTGGAAAAGAAGCTGAGAGATCGGCAGGAGGCCGGGGTGCGGCTGAAGAAATCATCCGAAACTGAAGGGGAGGCGTCCCAGCGCCCTTTGGAAAACAGGGTGAGCGTTTGCAACCTTGTCCCTGAGAGGCTGTCCAAGTGCCAGTGTTGCCACTAGGGAGATGTGGCCCCCAGGGCACACGGTTGTGGCTGCGGAGCAAAAGTCCTTCCAGCAGAATGGTCTTTCCTCCTCTCAAAAAGACCGGTGAACCAGGCAGGGAGGGTGCATGTCCCTCATCCAGCACTTGGGAAGCTGAGGCAGGAGGATCCCCTCAAATTTGAAGGTCAGCCTGGGCTACATAGTGAGGTCAAGACAGGCAGGTGCTCATGTGTCCCTGAGATACAGGCACCGACCGTGCCATGCTGTGGCCGAAAGCCAGATGCCAAATGCCCCGCCTTGAATGGTCCCCGTGTATGAGATGCCGAGAACAGGCAGCACACGGACAGGAAGTAAGTTAGTGACTACAGGGGCTAGGAAGGGACTGGGGGACAGCTGAAGGTGACAGCGTAGGTTTCTGGGGCTATCAGTGGTGGTGGCACAGCTCTGGCTCCACTGAAGCCCACTAAGGTGTGCACTGCACAAGCGGGTCGCGTGCCAAGCGGATCATGGCTCAGTAAAGCTGTTAGGAAAAAGCAGGTGAAGACGCTTCTGTGCTAATATCCTTGTTCTGTCGTCTGAAGGACCTCAAAGAAGAGTTAGAGATGAAGGACAGAGAGATCAGAAAGCTGCAAGACCAAGTGAAGACCTTAACCAAGATCATTGAAAAAGGTGGGGAAATGAGCTTCATTTCTTAGTCTTTTGAGCTTTTGGCCAAGGCTGATGTGCGCCCAAGTGCACGTCCAAGGCCTGGAGACCCGCAGGGGTGATTCTCAGGGCTGGGACTGGCCGGGCTGGGACAAGATCTGCTGAGCCGGGGAGAGCTCGCTGCCCTCGTGTGCACCAGCCCAGGCAGGCTCTGGCCTCCAAGGGTCGCCCTCTGAGGATGCTTCTCCTCTGTGAGTGTCCCCTTCCCAACACGTTCTGCTTCTTACTCTTTGTTGGTGGTGTTTGTGGCATCTAATGGTCACACTCACGTGGAGCATGGGGTGCCTACCACAGCATGATGGATTTGATCCCCTTTCCGTCCCTCCCTGCCCTCCCTCTTTTGGTCCCCTTCCCATTCACAAACATCTGTCTCTAAGCTGGGCGTGTGGTGCACCCTTGTAATCCCAGCACTTGGGAGGCTGAGGCAGGAGGATCGTTGAGAGTTTGAAACCAGCCTGGGCTACAAAGTGAGCTCAAGGCCAATCTGAACTGCACAGAAAAACCCTATCTCAAAAAGATACAAAACTAATCTATCTCCATTTCCTGTTATTCACCTTTTATTTTGCTCTTTAATTTATTTATATTTTGAGTTTCTCTTATAAGAGAAACCATGCGATAGTTAAGCTTTGACACTACGGCCTAAGGCGCACCCATTTTCCTACAGATGACTCAAGTTCGCCCTTACGGCAGAGTAGAACTCCACTGTGGGTATACCTTGCCTTGCACACCCATCTGCTGGCAGGCATACAGGCCATTTCCAAGAGTTAGGCATTTGAATTGTGTTCCCAAGAACATGGGCCTGCGCGTGTCCTGTAACGTGATGTCTTTAAGTCTTTCAGAAAGATTCCTAGAAGGAGAGTACCAGGGTCAGATGGAATTTGTGTTCATTTTCTGAGAAATCTCCGTGCTGAGTTCCACAGCGCTGTGCTAGTTCATACTCCCCCGAGCCACGCGGACCAGCTCCCTGCCCCGGTCTCACCAGCACTTACTGGCGCTTGCTTTCTTGATGATGGAAGTATCAGTGTTGCTCTAATTTGCGTTTCTCTCGGAGCTGGAGATGTTGAACATCTTTTCATGCATTTATTGGCCATTTGTACTTCTTCTGAGAAGTATCTTCATTTCAGCTGCCAGTTTTTGATTGGATCTTTTATTTATTGGGGCCCTTTATATATTCCAGTGGCCTTGTTTTTGGTCTTTTTTTATTTTACTGTATTTTTGTTGTTGTCGTTGAATTGATTTTTAGGGGAGGTTTATTTTTTGTTTTTGGTGCGGAGGACCAAACCCAGGTCTTCCAGCTTGCTAGGCAAGTGTTCTACTGCTGAGCCAAACCCCTAGCCCCCTTTGTGTATTCTAGACGTTGGTCCTCTGTCTGAGAAAGACCTGGCAAAAAATGTTTTCCTGCTGTGTAGGTTGTCTTTTGGCTCTATGGGCTGTTTTCTTTGCTGCATGGCTTTTTTAATCTGATATGTTCCCATTTGTTGATTTTTTTTTAGGCCAGGGTCTTGCTGTATAGTTTAGGCTGCCTCTGAACTAACTGTATAGCCCAGGCTGGCCTTGATCTTGCAGCAATCCTCCTGCCTCAGCCTCCTGAGCGCTGGGATTACAGGCGTGTGCCACCAGGCTCAGCAAAGCATTTGTTCATTCTTGATGTTATTCTTATGCGGGGGGAGGGGGGTGCAGGGAGAGGTCTGTTCAAAAAGCCCTGGCCTATGCCTGTGTTCTCTAGAGTTTTGCCTATGTTATCTTCCAACAAATCAAGTGTTTTTGTTTTAGATCTTTCATGCATTTTTATTTTAGTTTAATAATCTGTCCAGAACATCTCTTCTGATGTTCTCCTTGATTTTCTTTTTCAGAGCACTATAGTTTTCACTGTAGAGATCTTTCCTTCCTTGGTTAGGTTAATTACTAAGTGTTTAATTTTTCTTAATGTTATTGTGAATGATGCTGGTTTCCCAGCTGCTTTCCCATTAAGCTCATCACTGGCGTGCAGAAACACCACACGGTTTTCTGTGCTCACTCTGTGCTCTCCTACTGAGCTGGGGAATCCTACAAGGGTTCTGGTGGCATCTCTGGCATCCTGTGTAGAGGCTCACGTCATCCGCAGGCAGTGAGTGCTTGACCTAGTCCCTTCCTATGTCACCCTTTTACTTCTTTAACCCACCGGACGGACCTGGCCAATGTTTTGAGTACGGTGTCGAGCAGGAGTGGTGACGGTGGCACCCTTGCATTGCTGCTTTTTTCTTTTTGGCGGAACCGGGGATTGAACTCAGGCCCTTGTCTTTGCCAGGCAAGCACTTACTCCACTGAGCCGTCTCCCCAGCCCCCTTGCTTCTGATTTTAGGAGGGACGCGTTCAGCTTTTCCTCAGTTAATATAATGTTGACATAAGGTTTGTCATAGGTGGCTTTTATCAGATGGAGTTAGAGTCTTTCTATACCTATTTTCTTTAGGGTTTTTCAAAAATTCTTCTATTATTATTTTAAAGAAAATAAACAATGAAAACAATACAAAATTTCAAAACAAGGTAAGAAATGAACAAAGGTGATTATACCGCATCTTGTTACCTTCACAGTAATTGCTCAGATTACCAGATACAGGTGTGCAAAATGGGTCAGATGTGACAAGCGCTAATTGTTCCTTTCAGTGAACTCATCGCAATTAGTAGCGCCGTTATCCGAGCTCTCTGGTGCTTGTTTGTTCGTTTTCACCTTCCTTCTTTTCTCCTTTTCCCCATCCCCGCTCCTCTTTCCTTTGGAGCAGTTTCCTTCCCTTTCCCAATATCTATTGTACCTTTCAGTTCCCATTTACTCCTGTTTCTTATACTAGGGAAACAATACAGTGTTTACACATGCGAATCTGACTTATTTCACGTATGAGTGTGGCCTCTAGTTGCACCCATTTACCTATAAAAGCCTCGACTTTATCTTTCTTTATAGCTGAGGAATACTCCATTGTGTAAAAACACCACTTTTTTTTTTTTTTTTTTTTTTTTTTTTTTTTTAGCGATTCCTCAGGAGATGGGCAGCTGGGTTGTTTCCAGGATTTAGCTCTGACAAACTGTGCTGCTCTACACTTGGGTGCACCTACATCTCTGTGGTGTGATGTTTTCCATTCTTCTGGAAACATACCCCAAAGGGGAACAGCTGTGCCAAACGGATTTCTAATCTTACTTTTTTGAGGAATCTCCACACTGATTTCCACAGTGGTTGTACCAGCCTACGCTCCCACCAACAGTGGAGAAGAGTTCCTTTTTTCAAACCACAACCCCACTAGCATTTGCTAATGCTTGATTTTTTTTTTTTTTTATGCTATTCTTTCCAGGGTGAAATAGAATCTCGGTGTTGTTTTAATTTGCATTTCTTTTAATATTTCTTTATTTGTTTATTTATTTGGTATAGAGTCCTGCTATACAGTTCTAACTCATAGTGATCCTCCTGTCTCAGCCTCCCCAGCACTGGGATTACAGGCATGTACCACCACTCCCAGTTTCAGGGTTGGCGGAGCAAACCCGGGGTTCTGGGACCAGCACACCATGCTGTACCAGTAGAATTCGGGACCTTGTGCTTTCCAGGCAGGCGCCCAGACCACTGTGCTGTCTCCCCAGCCCTAATTAGCATTTCTTGAGTGACTAATAATGTTAAACATTTTTTGTATATTTATTTGTTATTTGCATTTCTTTTTGTGTGTTACTTGTATTTCTTTAGCCGAGAAGTGTATATTTATCTCAAATACCTGTTTTTTGATTATGTCTTTGAACTTTAGGGGCCTGATTTTTTTCAATTCTTCATACATTCTAAACAGAAGTCCTTTGTCTGAGGGACAGTTTATTAAAATATTTTCCCAATTTGTGGGTTTTCTTTTCACTCTGTGATTTGTTTCAATGTGCAAAATCTTTTTAATAAAATGAGATTCCAGTTGCTGAGTCTTTGAAGCATTTCCCTTGCAGTTTGGTTTTTGCTCATGAACTCTCTGCCTATCTTCAGGGTTTCTGGGGGCTTGCCAGTTAGCTCAGTTGTCTGAAGTGCTGTTTGGGCAAGCACAGTCAGTCACAGGGAACCACAGTTCAGTCCCCAGCTCCATAAGCCACACCACACCCGCCCGTAAGGCAGCCTGAAATAGCCAAAAAAAAAAAAAAATCCTTCAAGATTTTTATCTGAATCGATATTGGATTTTGTCAAAGGTTTTTTCTGAACCTACTGAGATGATAATGTGATTTTTTTTTTTTTTTTTTTTTTTTTTTGAACTGGGGATTGAACTCAGATCCTTGTGTTTGCCAGTCAAGCACTCATCCTACTGAGCCATCTCCCCGGCCCCCAATAATGTGATTTTTATCCTTGCTTCTGCTGATGTGGTGAATTACATTTATGGAGTTGCGTATGTGAAGCATCCTGGCATCCCTGGGATGAAACCTACTTGGTTTGATGTATGATCTTTTTGATGAGCCGGTGCATTCTGTTTGTCAGTATCATGCTGAGGATTTTCTGTCTGTGTTCCTTCAAGACACTGGCCCATTGGTCTCCTTGCTCATTGGCTTTTTGTCTGGTTTTAGAATCAGAATATTCGCACCAGGAATGACTCTGGGAGTATTGTTTCCCTTTCCATTTCATTTGAAGGCTTTGAGGCATATTGCTGTTAGATCTTGCCTGGAGTCTGTAGAATTCAGTAAATTTACTGGGTCCTGGGTTTTTCTCATTTGGTAGGTTTATTACTGCTTCAATTTTATTGCCTGTTACTGGACTATTCAATATTTTTTATATTTCTTGCTTCAGTTTCGGTAACTCGTGTATATTTAGGAATCTATCCATTTCTTCTAGATTCTCCAATTTATTGGTGTGTGGGTTTTCAAAGTAGTTACTAATGATCTCAATTTCAGTGGTATCCATTGTAATTTTGGCTTTTTAATTTCTAATTTCATTGATTGGGTCTTTTCTTACCTTTTTTGGTAAGACTGGCTAAGAGTTTGTCTATTTTGTTTATTCTTTTCAGGAAGCAGCTCTTTGATTCATTGATTCTTTGTATTTTTTTGAGTCTCAATTTATTGATTTTGGGCTGGGGAGATAGCTTGGTGGTCTAAGTGCCTGCCTGGCAAGCACAAGGCCCTGGGTTCGATCCCCACTACTACATTCTGTGTTGGCCCTCTGCCAAGACAGCCACCGAAACCTGGGTGGTGCACGTCTATAATCCCAGGCTAGGAATGTTACTACTAGCCTGAGCTGCATAGCAAGATCCTGTATCAAATAAACAAGTAAAAAGATTTTGTCAATTATTGATTTCTACCCTGATCTTTGTAATTTCCTTCTTGTCCTAGCTGTGGACCTGGGTTGTTCTTGTTTTCCCGTCTTTCCCGGCCCTGGAGATGCACCAGTAGGTTGCTTACTCGAGCTCTTTGTACTTTTCCAGCGTAGGCATTCACAGCTGCAGACGTCCCTTGTAGGACTGCTTTTCTTGTGTCCATAGGTCACCCACCCTTTTTTAAAAGTGCAACTATGAAAACTTAAAAATGAATTACTTTGAGGTATTCCTCCGCCAGCCCGAGTCTGGGATCAGCATCACCCGCTCTCGCTAGGGAGAAGGCAGAGCCCAAGCACTGGCTGAGCTGCAGGAGTCCCCTGGGCGCGCACCGGGGAGAGCTGCCCGCTCTGCTCCCGGGTCCCTGCGCTCTGCCTGGCCTCTGCTGTCCTCTCGCCTTCTGTCCACTGTTCCGTGTCCCTTTCTCCTCCCCTCCCGGCCGTCCTTGCTCAGGCTGTGTCTGCGACTGTCCCTTTATTCTTGTGCCTTCACCTCTTACCTCAAGTCTGAAATGTCCAGACGAAACTGAGCCCTTTCCCCTTGCTAGGAAATGCTGCACATGCTGCACCCCAGGGGAGCAGGGCCAGGGCGGTCCTTCCGCCTCCCGCTGGTCCCCGCTGTTAGAAGGAATGATCGCCCTCTCGGCATGCGGACTGGAAGTCCATCCCGACCTCGCCGTCTTCCGGATGGATCGCAGGCCTTTTGTCTTACACTTCCTCTGCTTTTCTGTCGTCGCCTCCAGCCGGGCTTGTCTGAATCAGAGCTCCCTGCTTCGCGGCCGGATCCATAACACATCGCTCCGGAAGGTGGCGACCTAGAACTGCTGACGCTGCAGGCAGGGAGCCGTGTGGGCTCCTGGGGCGCCGCTCAGCGGCCGGACGTCGCGCAGCCCTTGCCGGTCCTGCGTTCAGTCCCAAACACCGAGGAGGAAAACCCGTGCCGTTTCAGCCACTGATGTGGCGATGGCTTCTCACGGGGCAGCGCCGTGGGGCGGGCGGGGCGGCGCCTTGCCCCCCACTCTGCGCTGGGGACCTGCGGGCGGCGCCGCCCGCCCTCCACGCAGCTCAGCCTTCGTGGCAGTGGCTGTCACCGAGCGTGTCCAGGGCGGGATAGGGTTTGCACACATCAGCCGAGCGGAGCTCAGTGCTTGAGGCGCTGGGGCTGGTGGTGGGCCTAGCTGACTGCGGCCTCTGTCTGCAGCCCAGGATAAGCACCTGTCCCCGGGGCCCGAGGAGTACCTGGGCATGCTGCAGTGCCAGCCGGAAGACGAGGCCAAGCTCGTGCAGAACCTCATCCTTGGTAGGAACCCTGAGGGTGCCTGTTCTCTCTCTGAGGGCTGAACCGGACCCAGCGCCGCAGTGCCCGAGGCGCGGGGGCTCTCACCCTAGCACTGGGGACCAGATGTGCCTTTGAGCTTGAGGGGAGCCAAGGGCTGCGCCGCGGGGTGCAGAGAAGATCCTTAACTTCTTCCTGCTTCAAGCCACTAGCAGCCCTCAGTCATTCCACAGCCTGGTCACCTGGCCAGGGTTTGTTATGGGGTGAGGAGGCCGCCCTGTTTCATCCTCATCAGAGAGGGAAACTCCTCTCAGATCAGAGAGCAAGCAGGTACTTCCCCCCAGTAAGTCTGCCACAAGGACCTGCACCAAACTCCTCAAAGGGAGTAAAGCCCTGTAGGGTCAGAGCTCAGCCTGCGGCGGCACCGCACCCTGCAGTGGCCCTCGTGCCTGTGTCTCCCGCAGACCTGAAGCCCCGCGGCGTGGTTGTGAACATGATGCCCGGGCTGCCGGCGCACATCCTGCTCATGTGCGTGCGCTATGCTGATGCCCAGAACGACGAGGCCATGGTGCACTCTCTCCTGGACAGCGCCATCCGCGGCATCAAGCAGGTGGTGAAGGTAGGCGGAGCCTCACACAGCTCGGCCACAGCCCAGCTCCCCTGGGCACAGACCGCCAGCTTGTGAGCCACAGCCAGCCCCAGCTGTCTGAGGCCAGGTAGACACAGACGAGGACCAGGATGGGCCCAGACCTCCGACCCTCCCGCCTCTCCATCCCCCCCACCTCTGATGGCCCCAAGGGAAGTGTGCCTCGGAATCTGGGGAGCATTTATGGGAGGGGCTGCCATCAGTTACTTTGTATGATCACAAGCCCCGTTTGCTGAAGACAGGCAGCCTCGGGCCGTGCTGGCCACAGGCCCAGGGTCTGTCCTCTCAGTCCCTTAGCGCTCCGGGCAGTGCTAAGGGACTGTGCACCTGCAGTCACCCGGCACAACCGCTGACCCCTCCTGCCCCACCAGAGCTTACCCAAGGCTAAAACCCAGTGCTGCCCACCTTTCCTCCTTCCACTCCGGAGAGCTCGCCAGGAGCTCCTCTTGCTGGTCCAGCAGACAGACTCTGGGTTTTGTTCTCCTGAAACCGATGGCGCCCTTAGCACTGGCCCCTCAGAAGGTTCCTCCTGTCTTGCAGCCTCAGTTTCCCTCTTGTGTCTGGGTCTCTGCACCCTGCCCTCCTGCTTGCCCTGCTCCTACTGCCCGCAGGCTGCTGTCTCGGGCAGCCTCTCATCACTCTGCTCCTCACGAGGTCCTCACACGTGATCTTCCCCCCATGTCTCCATTCCCTGAGCGCAGGGCACTGAGGCCCATGGCCCCTGTTCCCCACATCCTGCAGCTGGGACACCTGACCTCCCCTTCCTGCAGTGGAACCCATGAGAAGGCCGTGCCCTCCATGTCCCTGCAGCACTTGACGGAGGCTTAGGGCGAAGGACAGCTTCAGAAGGGGAGCTGTCTCCTCTCATCAGTGACCGGGCACTGCCATCCCCTCTTGTGTTTAAGGATCATCTAGAAGACTTTGAGATGCTGTCATTTTGGCTTTCCAACACGTGTCACTTCCTCAACTGCCTGAAGCAATACAGTGGAGAAGAGGTAGGGCGGGACACAGGGCTTGGACGGGACACCCAGCTGAGGGCCAGCCTGGGTGCCAAGCACCGCTTCCACACCCCCTGGCTCTGAGCACAGGTCACCCAGAGCCTGCGAATGTCCCCCACAGGCAGAGACTGGAGCTCGGCCTTGGCACAGGCCCCTCCTACCTCCTACTGAGAGCAGCAGGGCGGCTGGGTGACCTCAGCTCCCCGCAGCCGGAACAGCCTGTGGCTTGTAGCACCGCAGCTCAGTGCGGCCTCTGGTGGGGCAGGCTCGTTGCGTGTGAGCTCCTCAGGAATCCCGGCTGTTCTGTAACCTGTCAGCAGCCCTCTCTGTGTCCAGCTCACTTCCAGGAGCCAACGTGAGGGCTCCGCATCTCCCAGAATTCACAGGGCTCAAATGACAAAGTGGCTTTTAGGGCCTCCCTGGCCCTCTGTGTGGTTCTGTCACTTTGTATTCGCACCAGCGCTGTGCAATGTTTTCAGGCTAATGAGTATATAAAGTGATTATGTTTTTACATATGCACACTTGCTTGATTCCTAGTGAGGCCAGGAGCTTGCTGGTCACTTGGTCTTGCCCCTCTGTTCTTCATAGGGCTGAGTGGTTTTTTGTCAGTTTGTAGAGGTCTTTACATAGAATGAATGGACTGTGCTTTCACTTCTATTTTTATTTTTATTTTTATTTTTTATTTATTTATATATTTATTTTTTGAGATGGGGACTCGTTTATTATGCAGTTCAGGCTGGCCTTGAGCTAACTTTATAGTCCAGGCTGGCCTCAAACTTGCAATGATCCTCCTGCCTCAGCCTCCCAAGTGCTGGAACTACAGGCATGAGCCACCATACCTGGCTGTAATTTTCTTTATGGAGTCTTTTGTCATAAACAGTGTCTGAATTTTGATGTAAAATTAAATCCACAAATCCTGCTCTTTCATGATTCTTGTCTGGAAGAAACTCTCCTCTAACATGGTGAGCACTCAGAATTCACAATTCTGTTTTATCCCTCAAAATCAGCGAGGTCCTGTGTGGCCCTGAGACTGGTGTGGAGGTCAGGACCCCATTTCATATTCTGTGTGGATGACCAGCCCTCCTGAGGGGGAGAGTAAAGCACAGAGCAGATCCGACCTGCTGCTGGGTAAACTGAAGGAGAAATGGGCCAAGGCGACCCAACCCTGAGCCCCAAGGGTGGCAGGGGACACAAGGAGGGCAGGCGGGCCCCTCCAATTGGTGACTCTCTCCACCGCGTCATTCCAGGGCCCTTCTTTCATGGCTGTAGCCACAGTGGGAGGAAGCCCTTTCAATGGCTGAGCAGTCGCCACTGACAACTTTTCTTTCTTAGCTCTGCTGTCCTTTCAACCTCTGCTCATCATAATTTCTTTCTTGTGTGGCGAAAATTGAATCCAAGGCCTTGTGCACACTGGGTAAGCACCCTAGTGCTGAGCCACACCCCCACCCACTATGTTCTGTTTTTTCTTTTTGAGATAAGGTCTGGCTATGCAGTTCAGATTGGCCTTGAACTCACTTTGTAGCCTGGGCTGGCCTCAAACTCATCGCCCCCAGGAGGCGATCTTCCTGCCTCAGCCTCCCAACTGCTGGGGTTACAGGTGCACTCCACCACACCCAGAAATAATGTCCTATTCTTAATGTGCTTTTTTCTTTTGTCTCATTGAATGTTAGATACATTGCCTTTGCCTTTTAGGGACTGCTGTCAGTAGTACCCCAGACCAGTGGTTTCACCAATAGCCATTTATTTCCTCCCAGTCCCAGAGTCTGAAACTCTTCTTGGCTTGGAATGGCCACCTTCTGCCTATGGCTTTTCTGGGCACACACAGGGCTGAGAGGGACAGAGGAAGGAGAAAGGGAGAAAGCAGCCCATGTTATTGACAAGTGAACCCAGGGCCTTCGTACTAAGTCATTAAGTTGCCTAGGCTGGCCTTGAACTTGTGGTCCTCCCACCTCATCTCCCAGAGCGCTGGATCCCAGGAGGGGACTGTACTGGACGTCTCTGGGATCTCTTTTTGCGAGGACACTAATCCTGTCAGGACAGGGCCCTGCTACCCAATGTCGCTTCACCCTAGTTCCTTCCTAGTGGTTCCTTCTACAGGAGCAGCCACGCTGTGCTGAGAGGGACTGCGGCCCCAACGTGGGATCTAGTGGGGGACACAGCTCTCGGTGCACCACACATGCTGTCTGAGGGTGCTCTGGACCTTGCTGCTCAGGGCGCTTGCAAGTGGTGGTTGCTTCCCAGGGTGCTGGCCAGCTTTCCTGTGCCCTTCAGTGCCCGTTGCTCCCTCAGCCCTAGGCTCCAGGGAAAGGGGCGGGTGCGAGCGAGGTCATGCAAGAAATCGGTATTTTTTCTTATAAGAAATAAATCTTACCCTAAACTTCAAGAGCTCATTTGAAACAAGCCAGACGCTGAGCTTTAGGGCGCGAGTTACCCCGATGCTGCCCCGAGCATCAGTGCAGGTGGCGTTCTTGGCCCTCGCGTCGGCAGCGTTGTGATATGCGTGCTGCCCCACTGCTCTAGGAGTTCATGAAGCACAATAGTCCACGTCAGAATGAGAACTGCCTGCACAACTTCGACCTGTCGGAGTACAGACAGATCCTTAGCGACGTGGCCATACGGATCTACCATCAGTTCATTACTGTCATGGAGAGTCACATCCAGCCCATAATAGGTAAGAAGACAGCTGATGACCAGAAGTACTTACAGCAACATGGAGACTTTCTAAAAGCACAAGGGCTGCCGGGTAGCTCAGCGAACTAAGCGCCTGCTTAGGCAAGCACAGGGGCCAGGCTTCCATCCAGGGTTCCAACCAGCCCTGGCCCCACAGGCCGTGCCGGCCCCGCCCAGGGTGTGATGAGCCAGTGACTGATACTGGGTGTGGCGGCGCACGCCTGGAATCGCAGCACTTGGGAGGCTGAAAAGAGGGGATCACTACAAGTCTGAGCTGTGTAGTGAGACCCTGTACCAAATACACAAAATGAAATAATAATAATAAAATAAAAGCACAGGGCCGGGGAGATGGCTCAGTGGAATAAGCGCTTCCCTGGCAAGCACAAGGACCTGAGTTCAATCCCCGGTTCCACCAAAAAAAAAAGCACAGACGCCCCTCCGTTCCCCGACGTGCTCCTGTCCTCGGGGACAGCACACGCACAGCCTTTCCACCCCTGTCCCCACAGTACCAGGCATGCTGGAGCACGAGAGCCTGCAGGGCCTCTCGGGCCTGAAGCCCACTGGCTTCCGGAAGCGCTCATCCAGCATCGATGACACGGACACCTACACCGTGGCCTCGGTCCTGCAGCAGCTGAGCTACTTCTACAGCACCATGTGCCAGAGCGGGCTGGACGCCGAGCTGGTGCGGCAGGCGGTGAAGCAGCTCTTCTACCTCATCGGGGCCGTGACGCTGAACAGCCTCTTCCTGCGCAAGGACATGTGCTCCTGCAGGAAGGGGATGCAGATCAGGTGAGGGGTGGGGGCAGGGGTCACCGGTGAGCCCTGGAGCCCATCACCATGGGGGCAAGTGCCCGTACCCACGCAGGGCGCAGCTAGGTGTGCAGGGCCACACGCGGGGCCTGGCGAGGCAGCACGTGCACTCTGAGACCCCTTCTAGTCCATTCTGTCCCCATTGCTTTCTCTGCAGGGGCACTGCTGGGGTAGGGGATGCCCAAAGCTGAAGGAAAGCCCAGGGACCCCGCCCTGGCCACAGGAAGCTCCAACAGCTGAGTGGGGTGGGCGGAGCTAGGCAGCAAGGAGGCGCAGCAGGGAGGGAGGCTCTTGTGGGCAGCGGCCCTGGGGACATTAGCTAGAGAGGCAAGGTGTACCTCTAGGCGGGGGCAGCAGCAGAGGCGCAGGGCACTGCCGAGAGGACGCCTGCAGCTCCATCTGGTTAGGGAGGTGTCTCCCAGGAGCAGGACCCAGGAGAGTAACTTCACATGCAGATGAGAGGGTCCACGGCACCAGGCGAAGGCTGTGGGCGCCTCTTGCCCAAAGACGTCTCCCAAATACGTGCAGCGATTTGGTTTCGGAGCTCTGGGGACTGGACCAAGGCCCTCCCGCTGAGCTCTACCTTCCACTCTTCATTTTGAGATAGGGTCTCACTAAGACCCAAGGTCTCCCAGGCTGGGCTTAACCTTGTGAGCCTCCTACCTCAGCCTCCCGGAGACGCATGCACCATCACACCCAGATAAAATTTAGTTCTGAAGCACTGAGCCCTGTTTCTCATGAAGGAGCCAGGGCCCCCGAGCCAGTAACCCTGAACAAGGGATTAGGGAATGGAACCTGGGGTGGATCTCAAGACCCCTGCGGTGTGTGTAGCAGTTGATGCCTGTGTGTGACACGGGCCCTGGGAGGCAACAGCAGTGAGGTGACAGAGAGTCTGAAGCCAAGAAAGGCCACAAGACACCTGTTGTGCTTTCGGCACTGGGGAGGTGTGGACTTGGGTGCAGTCCCCGTGCCAGGTCAGTTTCATGTGGGAACAGTCGTGCTCTGCAGGCTCCCACCGTACCTGGGAGCCCTCTGGAGCAGGGGACAGTAAAGCCACAGACACCAACCAACACAATCCTCAAGACCCAGCAGGACCCCAAGAAGGACCCAAGTGACAGGGCAAGATGCACGGCTCCAGCATGTGCTCACTCAGACATCTCAGCTCTCCCGGGCAAGGCCCACCAGAGACTGGAGGCGGCTTGCAGGGCAAACAGAGCGACAGGGACAGAGGGAGGTGGACAGCCCGGTGACACTCACCTGCTCAAGCCCCCAGAAGCCACCACCAACATGTTTTCACTTTCATGAGGCTTTATTGTATGAGTTCTTTTTTTTTTTCTTTGTAGCTGTAGACCTATTCGGGCCGTGGATTTCACCTGGAGTGAGTTTGGTGTTGATATTTTTTGAGGAATTGGTCCATTTGCCCTGATCTGTTGTGTTGCTGTGCACAGAGCCTTTCTTACTGCAGAGCAGGGATCCCTGCCACCCTCTGGCTTCTGCAGGGTGCGGCGTTAGGCCTTCCGCAGGCCTGCTGCGGGGGGCTGTGTCTTCTCTTGCCCTTGTCAGTCCTGCTAGAGGTTTGTCAGTATTACTGATCTTGCCAAAAAACTAGTTGGGGGTTTTCCTGGTTTCCACAATGTTTATTTTTAATTTCCTTGCTTTCTGCTCTTGTCCTTGTAACTTTATGTGCTCTGCTTGCTTGGGACTTACCCTGCCCTCCTTCTTATGGCAAGGCAGAAGCTTAGGCGATCGACTCTCAGGTTTGCTTTTTATTGTATTTAGTGCTATAAATTTCCTCTAAGCACCATGTCAGGTTTGTCTCACAAATACTGTACGTTGTATTGTCCAATTTAAGGAGTTTTTGGGGGGTGTGTGCAAGGTCTCACTGTGCAGCTTGGACTCATAGTGATTCTCCTGATTTCTGCTCCCTAGTGCTGGGATTGCAGGCATGCGCTACCACGCCTGGACTCCATCCATGCCAGCTCAGCATGCCCCAGGCAGGGCCAGCGTGGCATGCAGTGCAAGGGATCGAACTCTGGCCCCTGCACTTACCTAAGCAAGCACTGAGTCCACTGAGCTATACCACTGGCCCTTGTATTGTCAATTTTATTCATTTAAAAATCTTTCCTAGGTTCCTCTGAGGTCTCTTGTTTGTCCCATGGATTACTGCAAAACATATAGTTAAATTCCATGTTCTTGGAGACTTCCTTGCTGTCCCTCTGTCACTGGCCATTTTGTCTGATTCTGTTTAGGTCACAGGATGTACTTTGCCAGTCAAACCTTTAGAAAGTTGGTGTTGGTTCCCCAAATTGGAGGAGGGGCTATGGCAGGAGGGTGACCAGCCTTCCCACTTTGGCCAGAACTCTCCTTGTAGGATTTTAAAATATTTTTACATTTAAGGACCAACCAAATATCTCAGCAGATTAATGCACCTGCAAGCAGGCACAGGGACCGGGGGTTCGATCCCCGGGTTTGCCATGCTGGCCCAGCCCTCGGGGTGCGCTGAGATGGCAATTGAGACTGGGCGTGGTGGCGCGTGCCTGTAATCCCAGCTCTTGGGAGGCTGTAAACAGGCAGATCACTACAAGTCCAATCTAGTTGTGAGACCCTGAACACCCTGTACACCCTTCCCTAAAGTACAAAAAAAAGCATATTACATTTAAGAAAACCAAGAGCCAGAGAGATAGCTCAGCAGTCTAAGTACCTGCCTGGAAAACACAAGGACTCAGGTTCAATCTCCGGTACTGCATGCCATGCCAGCTCACCCTGTGCCAAGCCAGTCACCAAAACTGAGCGTGGTGCATGCCTGTAATCCCAGTGCTAGAGAGGCTGAGACAGGAGGATCACTACAAGTCTGAGCTGCAAAGCTAGACCCTGTAAAATACATAATATGGATTTAATTTTTTAGTTTATTATGATTTGCTGTTTTAGCCCAAAATACATTACACTTTTGTAAGTGTTCCATATTCAACTGGAAAAGTAGACATTGTGCTGTTGGGCTGAGTGCGTCTAAATCCCGAGGCTGACGGCGCACTCAGCCGGGCCCCTGCCCGTTCCCCACCAGCTCTGCTGCTTCCGGAGGCAGCGACGGCCTCTCCAGCTGCGCCCGCCCGCGGGCGTCTCTCCCTTCAGCCTGTTCCGCGTTTGAGACTGTGCTGTTAGGTATTTCCGTGTCGAGCGTCACATGTCCTCCTGGTGAGCCGAGCGCTTGCTCCTGTGGGAATCCCTCCTCTTCCTGCCCTGGGAACGCTCTCTTCCCGGGAGCCTTCGTGGTCAGAATGCAGCCGCTCCAGCGTCCTTCGCTTTGGGTTTTGGTGGAGCATCTTTTCCAGTCTTTCACTTTAGCTCATCATATTTGAAGTTAGTTTCTTTTAGGCAGCATGAAAAAGGGTATTGTGTTTTTTTTCTATTTTAAAGTTCAGTCTAACAATCTTTTTATTGATATATTTAGACCATTTTACTTTCATGTAGTTGTTAGTGTATTTAGATTTCAGCCTACCATTTTATTTATTTATTTTTATTTGTCCCTTCTGGTATTTGTTTCTCCGATTTTCTTTTCTGCCTTCTTTAGTGTTGTTTGGACATTTTTAGTATTCCTTTGTAATTTACCTACTGCATTTTATCATAACTCTGCATTTTCTTTAGTGGTTGTTCTAGGGATTAAAATATGTTTTGGGCTGGCCAGATAGCTCAGCGGACTAACGCGCCTGCTTAGGCAGGGGTTCGATCCCGGCCTGCCGTGCCGGCCCCACGCCTGGGTGCGCTGAGACAGCGATTGAGACTGCGCGTGGTGGCGCACCTGCACTCCCAGCACTTGGGCGGCTGAACACAGGAGGATCACTGCGAGTCCGATCTACATAGCGAGACCCTGGAGACCCTGTACTAAATATATAAAATTAAAAGATAAAAAATAAAATAGGAGGTTTGGTTGAATTTACAGTGAATTAGAACATTTAAAATTTTTTATTGCAGTAAAAACCACCATCTCAGACATACATAGCCGGTTGTCTGAGGCACTCTATGAAGAGGCGCTGAAGTCCTCTTTCCCGCTAGGCGGCAGGAGCGAGCCAAAGCTGCGGTTCAGCCCCTTCCTTACCTGAGGATGCAAACTTCGCCCACGGTGATGGAACTTTGAGCTGCAGCCACAGGGAGGTGACAGGTCTCCCTGAACTTTGGCCAGAAAGCATGCTCAGCATGCAGTGGGCTTATGCGGATGCGGCCCATCAGGCGAGGAGGCCATCTGGGTGTGGAAAGCAACCTGTGCTGTACTTTGGTTTTAACCATAGGCAGCTCTTGTCACAGGGTACACACCCAAAGAAATCTGAGGCTCTAGATTGTATATCTGAGCTTTTACCGAATTTGGGACATCTCTAGTTATTCTTTCTTCAGATATTTGGTCTACTTTACACTTTTTCTCTTCTCCCCTAGAACTTCAATAACACATCAGGCCTCCCTCTTTGTCCCCCAGATCCCTAGGGTTCCATTAATTTTTTTTTTTTTCCGTTTCCTTCTCTGCTCTTCAGAGTGGGTAACTTCTGTCAGTCCCCTCAAGTCCTGGCCCATGCCGGTCTGTCTGCTGTCCTGCCTGGAGCCCCTGCTGCTAGCTCGTCTGTTTCTCTTGTGGTTTTCAGCTCTACAGTTCCCACCTGATCTGTGTAGATCAGCTGCGTCCTTTCTGAGACTGTCCTGCCACTGGGTTCAGGATATTTGTCATTCTCATGCCAGCTTTTCCCCAGGCTTGTTAGAGAATCCCAGCACCGGTGTCTCCTCCCCATGGACATCTGCTGGGTGTCGTGACCTGAGTCAGGGGTTTCACCTGGCCAAGGAATTTTGAATTATATCCCGGCCATTTCCTGCATTATGTCATGAGACTCTAGGTCTTTAAGTTCTGTGGGGAATGTGGATAGTTTATGGGGTCAGCAGCCCACTCAGTCCAAGCTCTTCTAGCTCCGTGTCCTCTGCACACTGTGTATCCCACGTTGGGCCCACTTCAAAGCCTGTGTGGTGCCGTTTGCTATCTCCTGTGTGACACCCGGTGACCCAAGTGGAACAGGCTTAGCTCCGTGACTTAGTTCTCAAAGGCTGTGTTGGCCCAGGTCCATGCCTCGGCACCGTTAAGCACCAGGGTCTTAAATCTCTCCACGCCAATCCCTCTCAACCGCATCCTGGAGCTCCCTGCTTCCCTGAAGACCCCTCTTCCCAGGTGCTGTGGGTGCAGGGCGGGGTGAGCACCCGTCCCCTGACACTCCAGCTCCTCCACCGAGGGCAAGGCCC
Source organism: Octodon degus (assembly GCF_000260255.1). Classification (NCBI taxonomy): domain Eukaryota; kingdom Metazoa; phylum Chordata; class Mammalia; order Rodentia; family Octodontidae; genus Octodon; species Octodon degus. The sequence goes on from NW_004524681.1 coordinate 2,951,170, forward strand.
CTTCTCCATGCTACCCCCATTGCCGCCACCATTGCCGCCACCATGTAGTTGCTCAGGACTTGAGCTTGAGAGAGTACAGAACAGAAGGGAAAGACAAAATCGGGTATCTCTGTCCTCTCGCTGAGCACTAGAAGGCCCTTCCCAGATCTCCAGCCAGAGCCTTGGTCACCTCCCAGGCTCCTCACTGGCCTCAATGCCCGTGGCTGAGTTTCAGGCTGCAGGGAATTCAGGCCAGTGAAGAACAGAGAAGAGACTCTGGTGACGTCACTGTCAACGGGGAAGCCTTCCCTACACAACTGTGCTGCTTAGCTTTCCTGCAGCTGCCCCAAGCGCCCAGGTAGACAGAAGGCAGACAGCACTTAGCCCTGCCCAGCACCTGAGCCCTCTGCCCCACATCCAGCCTGGAGGATTAGCACATCTGAAGTTCAGGCTTAGCCAGGACTGTGGAGGTGGATTAGAAGGGTAAGGCAGAACCCCGAGGGGCCTGTTGCAGTAAAAACAAGTACAACGGGTGCAGAGGAGTTCTTTGGGACAAAAGTGACAATACAAGGGAAGGAGCCACGCAGATGTTTCCTGCCCACGTACCACGCCCATGGAGCACGTCAGCCTTGCACCCCAGCTTTCAGCCAGAGAGAGGCTAATCTGGAAGATCAGAGTTCCCCTGGCCTCAGGGACCCCTGAGTGCTCCACCAGCATAAGAGGGCGCCTGACTGAGGTCCAGCACTCAGACACCTAACAGCTCCCCCAGTTCTCCACCCCACCTCAGACTCCCTACCCACTAGCCTAGGCAACCACTGAGATCTCGTAGTTCTCCCTGGATTGGCTGATTCTGGACATCAGTGTATCATAAAATATGTTCTGTTCTGTAGATAGCTTCTTTCCCTTAGAGACTCATAAATGCAGACTCAGCACCTACATTTGTTTTGGCTGAAAATATCCCATTGTACAGTTCGATCATAATTTGTTGGCCTATTCCTTAGTTGATGGACGTTTGTTTTCACATATGGGGTCACGTGGAATAAGGCTGATACCAATGTTTGTATGTCAGTTTTATTTTTTTTTAAATTTTATTTATTTGTGTGTGTATATGTGTGTGTGGCCAGCTCAGCCCACCAGGGGGCGGGGCTGGCTGGCATGTGGTGCTGGGGGATTGAACCACAGTCCCTGTGCTTTGCTAAGCTTGTTCTAAGTAGGTGCTTTAGACCACTGAGCCATCTCACCAGCCCCTGTATGTCAGTTTTATGTGGACATGTTTTCAGTTCTCCTGAAAGTATATCCAGGACCAAATTGCTGGGTGTGTTACTTAGCTTTCTGTTACTGTAACAAACTACCCGAGACAGTGAACTTATACAGAAGGAAGAACCTGTTTCAGCTGACAGTTCTGAAAGATGGGTGGGACTGAAATCTGGGCCTCTTCAATCACATCCTGTGATGAGTAGTGACAAATAGAAGTGGAATTCCCCAGGCAGCTGAAGGAGGATCTCCCTCCAGTGCAATTTTTCTGCTAATTCAGGAAAATAATATTATATACCCATATAAGTCTTCGCTTCAAATGTTTCTTTTTTTATTTTTTTTTTTTACTGTACCAGGGATTGAACTCAGGACCTTGCACTTGTCAGGCAAGTGCTTATTCTACTGAGCTCTCTCCCCAGCCCAAAGTGGAACATGTTTTTTTGTTGTTGTTTTGTTTTGTTTGTTTTGGCTGGTTCAGACTGCCGTAAGGGGGGGTCTGGTAATACCAGTGGAGGTGGGGTTCAAACCAAGGAATCCTGAGCCTGACTGCATTTACATGAGCAGGTCCTTAAACAACTGAGCTAACCAGCAGGCCCCCTAGTATTTCATTTTGAAACAGATTTCAAAACTCCACTTTGGAAGTTTCTGCAACCATATTCTGTGCCCAGATTCCCCTGAGTCCCTGGGTCTGCAGTGACAGTGGCTGCCCTCCATGGGTCCTACAGAGCTCAGACCATAGAGGCTGAAAGTAGGCCCCAATCACCAGCCCCAGTCTCCTCTGGGTTGCACATGGAGGCTTCTGGGCTCTCTGCTAAGCTCCGCAAGCCTGCTGTCCTGGGGCTCCAGCCCTGCCCCCGCGCACGCTGCCCGCGGCTCCCACGCAGGTGCGGGCCCGGCCCTGCCCGCGCGCACGCTGCCCGTGGCTCCCACGCAGGTGCAGGCCCTGGCCCTGA
>NW_004524681.1:2953455-2972955 GCF_000260255.1 Octodon degus
CACATGCACGCTGCCCGCGGCTCCCACGCAGGTGCAACATCAGCTACCTGGAGGAGTGGCTGAAGGAGAAGAACTTGCAGGCCAGCGCAGCCCAGGACACCTTGGAGCCGCTCTCCCAGGTGGCCTGGCTGCTCCAGGTCAAGAAGATCACAGACAGTGACGCCGAGGAGATTGCCAAGCGCTGCAGCTCACTGTCCGCTGTGCAGGTGATGGGGCCCACTGGTGTCCTCCTGGGTCCTCGAGGACAGGTCGCTACAGTGGCCATGGCTTTGCAGGCCAAGCCAGGGGGGTGCGCCTCACTGCGTGCTCCCTGCAGAGCACACGAGCGTCCCATACCCCTTTCGCCGGCTCAGCCCCTAGCAGACACTGGCTCAGGCCCTCACAGGCAAGCACGCATGTGCCACTGCCCTGCAGGCCCAACACAGATCGTGTGTGAGGGGAGCACATAGGGATGGGACGTCCTTGCCCCCGGGGTGGCCCGTGCTGCTGCCTTCTGGGCACTCTGCCCTGGCTTCATCTGGACTTCCCCAGCAGCACGGTGCAGCCAAGCGGTCTAACCCTGGGCCATACCATGTTCCTAGATCATAAAGATCCTCAACTCCTACACACCCACAGACGACTTCGAGAAGAGAGTGACCCCGTCCTTCGTGCGCAAGGTGCAGGTGAGGCTCGAGGCTGCGTCCTCTCGTCTTTCTTGCTACATGTGGTGCAAGACACTGCTCAGAATTCACGCGATGAAACCTGGCAGTGAAGTCCACTTGCGAAACGTGCAAAGGCAGCAGAAGTGTGCGCTTCAGAATCTTCCACGTCCAGCGGGAGAGACTGGGTGGCCCAGACCGGGCTGGGAGCTGTCGGGGCCATCTGGTTCTCTGATCCTGAGTTTCTCACCAAGTTCAAGGATCCCTGGGGTCCTCGAGACCTGCCAGGGCAGTCACACAGCCCTGCTTTGTCCAAAGCAAAGTACAGATAAGCTGCAGCGTGGCCGGGGGAACGGACGCCAGACGGCTCTGGCTTCTACTAGGCACAGCTTGGGTGCTGCTGGATGTCGAGGAGGGCTGCGGAGGGTGAAGCAACACCACTTCTCACCAGGGTCTCATTGGAGAGTGCTGGATTACCTTGCACCAAGCTTAATGCTTTAGTGACTTAATAATGCAAATAGATTCCGGCTTAGTCACTAGTTGGGTAACTATCAACAGCTCCTCCAGCATGCACAGGTGCTTTGGAGCCCACATAATTTTATGAGTAGAAAGGGGTCCCGGGGCCAGAGAGTGTGGCTCTGAGCAGAGGAAGAGGACTCAGGGCAGAGGTGGCATGGAGATGGGTGCCCAGGGTCCATGAGGACAGAGAGGGATGACCGTCGCTCTGCCTATGGGAAGGACATCCTGTGGCCTGGCCCCCAAGAGGGTCCCCTGGCCCCCGAGACCCTGAAAGGCTCTCTGGCTGGAGCGGGAGCCACCGCATGACCTGCTCCTGGCCAAGCAAGGCAGGCAGTGCTGGCCTCATCCTCACCATCCCCCTGTTGTTCCAGACCCTGCTACGTGACCGGAAGGGCTCCGTGCAGCTGCTGGTGGACGCCAAGTTCCTGTTCCCTGTCACCTTCCCTTTCAGCGCCTCGCCACATGCCCTGGAGCTACTGCAGATCCCCAGCAGCTTGAAGCTGGGCTTCCTGCGCCGCCTCTAGGGACCAGAACAAGGCCTTGGGGACAGGCTCTGGGCATCACCTTGTCCTCATGGGGTGGCTGCTGTGGCTGCACAGTCCTTGTCCCCAGGAGTCTTCTCCCGGGGCTTCTACGGGACTCCTGGAGGGCTCCAGCTTCTCCCAGGTGCCCCAGGCTATTCTGTCCTCCAACAGAGTCATCGCAATGATTCACTAGTATTCCTCACACAAAAACTTCTTTCAAAACCAAGTTTATAAAAGCAACCTAAGCCAGGCCTGTGATCCCAGCACTAAGGAGGCTGAGGCAGAAGGATTACCAAAAGTTCAAGGCCAGCCTGGGCTACATAGTGAGTTCAAGACCAGCCTGAATTTTTGTCGCAAAAAAACAAAAAATAAAAACAAAGTGAACCTAATTGATTTTTCTCTATCAGCATCCAATACAGTTTTAATTTCCTCATAAAAGTAACTAAAGGGGGGCTGGTGAGATGGTTCAGTGGTCTAAAGCACCTACTTAGAACAAGCTAAGCCAAGCAAAGCACAGGGACCGCGGTTCAATCCCCCAGCACCACATGCCAGCCCGCCCGCCCCCTGGTGGGCTAAGCTGGCCACACACTAAATAAATAAATGTTTAAAAAGTAAAGGCTTATATCAGAGCCTCCTTGGAAGAAACCCGTGTGCCGAGCTTATGGGGACTAGCTGTTGCTTGTGCCCCCAACCTTCCCTTCGGGTCCCAGAAAGACCTTTCATGAGGCTTGCTGGCCTGTGCCTGGGACTCCGTCCCTTTCTGCTTTGCTGGCCGTAGGAATCCTGGCCCCTGGGTCTTTAGGGCCCTGGGTGACAGTCATGACTGTGACAGACACATCACAGGAGCGGGGGCGGTGTGTGGCTGGGACAAACCTCATCCTGCAACACACAGTGGGGTCTTTTCATTCTGTAAATGACCTTCTCTAGTTCATCTCAATGCAGTGCCCATGTCAGAGTGGAGCTAGAGCTCAGTAGTCCTTCAGACAATCAAATACACAGACACAGGAGTCAGACCAGACTTTCCCCGTGGGAAAGGACAGCCCCTCAGGGCTGGGTTCAGGGCTGTCCTTGGCAGTGCTGGGCTCCTGGTGGATCTGTCACTGCTCATTGACAGCATTTGGAAATCTCACGACAGGAAGCACATGTGGGTGCCCTGACTGTGTCACTAGGCAGGGCTGGCTGGGGCCCCACCCCCATGTGTGGGGCTCGAGCTCTGTCCAGACTGGGACCAGTGGCTGCCACACCTCAGACCCATGCCTGTCCTGCCAGTCACCCTGGGCTGGGTGCGGGGGGTGCAGCCTGATCCTGGCCAGTGGAGTCCCAGAAAACCCAGCCCATGGTCCTCACCTGCCCTGACCATCGGTTGTGAGAGGGGCCTGGGCAGGAGGAAAATGTCCCCCTGGAGATGGGTGATTGGGGTGTGCGAGAGTTTGGGGATAGGGAGTCCTGGGAAGGCTGTGGTGAGCTCACATGGGGACCTCAGCCAGGGATGCTGCCACCCTCTGGATCACCCTGATCTATGCAGCTCCTGGGGAGGTGGCTACCTGACGTCACAGGGCAGGAAGGGTCACTCACCAAGTGGTCATGGGTTGGTGGACCCAGGGATGGAGGGTGTTGGCCCGCGCATGGGCAGAAGCAGCCAGGAGGAACAGATACCAGGGCAACGACCTGGTGCTGAGGGGGGAGAGGCAGCTGAGCCAGATGCCAGGTAAGGAGATTAGACGGCCCACTCTGCACCTGCAGGCTGCAGCTCCACCTTCACGCCCGGCTCGGTGTCCTCTCCACAGAGCTGACCCCAGTCAGGTACGTGCTGGCTGCCACCCAGTGCACAGGCCCTGTGTCCCTGCCCGGGCCTTCCTGTGCCCTGTGTGTCCCTGCCCTGTTCTGTGCTCTTTCATCTACATAAATCTGTTCTGGAATAAGGTATTTTGTTTTGAATTATCTTGGTTCTGGCATCAGAAAATGAGCTAAACATCTTTAAAATCATTTAGTCCCATTTCCTTTTGTTTCATCTGGTTTTGCTTCAGTACTGGGGATCAAACCCAAGGCCTTTGCACCGAGCTACGCTGCCAGGCCTGTTTTCATTTTTTATTTGGGCACAAGGTCGTGGTAAATTGCTAATTAGCGAGATTAGGCTCGAGCAGGTGATCCTCGTGCCTCCGCTCCCTTGTGCTGGTCTCACAGGTGCGTGCCACCACACCCGGTTTATGAACTGGTTGTAGAAGCGGGGACAGCTGACTCCTCACGAGGTCCAAGTTTTCGGGTGCAGCTAGTGGGCTGGGAGGAGGCGTGGACAGCACATTTGGTGGCACAGCGGGGCACTGCGAAACGCGAGGCTCGGGGGTGCCGTCTGCCCCTCTCCTCAGGTGCACATCGCAAGCACGCGGCTGTCTGAGGGATCTGGATTGAGCACCTGCCCAGAAGGAGATGCGCTGGGCCTCGGGGAGCCCCCGCCCCCCAGAGCACCTGCCCCTCTTCCCAGCCACCTGCGGCCTGGGCTGTTCTGGTCCCCACGGCCTGCCCCACTCTCCTCGAGGCCTGGTAAAATCTTCTGCAGCCCTGGGGGCAGACCCCAGGGCCTCCCCGGAGCTGGGCCAGCACTGCGTACCGGTCCACACCTGGTCTCCGACTCGAGGTGTCCTGGGGGTGGGCAGCAGAATCAACCGAGCCTTTGATTTGCAATCTGAGAGGACTAGTGCCACGGAGGGCATTTCGTGGCTCTTCGGCTGTGAGGGTTTCCTCTTTTGAGGAAAGCGCTGGCTCAGTTCTTTTTTCCTCTAACGAGGGGAGCTCACTCTAATAGTTCACAGTGTCCCGTGGTGTAGAGTGATGCTGCCGGCTTCCCCCGGAAAGGCCCATCTGTATGTGCTGACAGAGGAAGCTCTGTGGAAAAGGAAGTAGCCAGAGGCCTCTGACCTTTTTCTCCTCAAAATGCCCACAAAGCATTGCTGTAGCAGGGAAAATTTCTCTCAAGAGAAAAGTACTATTGATGGTATTATGAGCATAACAACTAGTCACGACTGTGACAGAGCAATAAGGGACAGAGACAGGCACAGTGAGCGGATCGGTGTGACCGCTGACCACAAGGTGGGCACACCTCGACAAGGGAGAAGCGCCCTTGGGGGGCTGGGGATTTGGCGATGACTTATTCCTTGCCCTCCTTTATCTTCCCCTTCTTCGATGGCGGACACAGGACACTGAAGCCCCTTAGATCACTCTGTGCATGCCTGTGATTCGGGCAGATCCACCTCCAGGGGTGGGGTCTCCCCCGAACACTGGGAAACAGGGGACCTGCTCAAGGCCTTGGGTCTGATCCCAGCCCAGCAGAGGCGGCCCCGAGAACATGGAACGGCAGTGAACACCGCACTAAGCAAGCAGAAGGGTCAAAGCAGTGCACGAAATACAATTTCAATCCGCAGACAGTGCGCGGGTGGGAGGTGGGGGGCGCTGCGGCGGCCCCTCCCTTCCTGGACAGCACGAGCCGCTCCTAGGGTCAGGAAAGATGTAAAAATTCAGGCTGGGAAGGAGAGCGCATCTCCGCGCATTTGGAGTATCAGCGTTTCCGCCTGCTTCTCCTGCCGTCCTCAGCTGACCCCTTCCTCCCTTGCTGCCCACACAGATCAGGCTCCTGTCCCCGGCAACTCTCCCCGACCTACTTCTGCAACCATGTGGCCGGATAATCCCAGGTGCCAGGCCCTCCTAATCTTGTACCGGGTGTCCTTGGCCTGACTTGAAGCCCACTGCGCTGACAGGGTGTGTAGGAGAACAGCACAGGGGAAGCCCTTGACCTATGCTCCTTTTTTAGTTCTAATTTTAACGATAAATTTTATCAGTATAGGGGCTGGTGAGATGGCTCAGTGGTCTGAAGCACCTACTTAGAACAAGCTTAGCAAAGCACAGGGACCACGGTTCGGTTCAATCCCCCAGCACCACATGCCAGCCAGCCCCGCCCCCTGGTGGGCTGAGCTGGTCACACACACACACACACACACACACACACACACACACACAATAAATAAATAAACGAAAAAAAAAAAGAAAAAAAATTTTATCAGTATACAAAGTATAATCATAAAATACAGCAAACACATTTTTAAAAATGTGCTGAGTGCAAGACACATCGCTACAACCCCCTCCCTCCTCCCCATCAACTGAAACGTGCTTCTCCCAGGCTTCCCCCACTGCCTGCTGCTCCCGAGGCCTCTTTCCTGAGGGTCCCCACTTAGGCTGCTGTCACTGCCTTGGTGTCCCAGATTGGTTCAGGTCATTTCCCCTCCAGGGTCACTGTAACGGTGGGAGAGGCCGGAAAGAGTGTCGGGGTGCCAGACAGAGGTTAGGAATACGGAGGAGGCAGACACAGCCAGGCTCTCCGGGATGCCGGTCTGTCGCGCCGCCCCTGGCAGCCGCCCTCACCGTCCGGGCCATCGCACACCACATGGGCGCTGGCAGGGGGCTGCAGACCTGCTTCCGTGCGGGCAGGGACAGGGGATGAGGGCGTTTGAGACAAGGGGGCATGCTGGCGGAGATTCAGGGCGACAGCCTGCATCTTTTATGTTTTAAATTGAAACATCCGCCGCGTAATTTGATCACTGCTCCTGAATGTGTAACTGGAGCCCCGAGTTGCAGCCTGAAGAGCCGCGCTGAATGCCTGCGTCAGGGGCAAGAGGGGCGCACGCTCTGCAGCTCTGCACGGTCTGGCCCTTCAACACGTGGCGAGGGGGGCCAGGCCAGACGGAAAAGCGCCGGCTTAACAGCAGCAAAGTGCCGGACCCTGCTGCACACCCACGTGGCGCGGGAGCTCTCTGCAAGGCCTCTGTGGCTGCTGAGAGGATTGCACGCGTAAGCCCAAGTCAGCAGGAAAGTGCCCCCACGGAGGTACTGTGCCGGCATCGCTGCCTTACAGCGTCCCCTCTGGTGCGACAAATGAAAGGGTAAGAAGTGACACATTCCCCTCTGAGAAAGTAAAAGGCAGAGAGCTTAGGTGACTCTGCTTGGGTGAAAGGCGGCATCCAGACGCCCAGTGCGAAGGCAGGCGAGAATCAGGAGACCACCTTCTGTGCTAAGAGGGAGGTGCGGTCCGTCACCCTAGGGGGCGTCGCGGCCGCAGGACGGCTTTCGCTCTGGGGAGGCCCCCCGCCGCTAGGGGCTGGCCAAGCGCCCCCGGCTGACCGCGTCCGTCCGTGGGCTCGCCACCTCGCCCTGGCGCCTGCCTTCCTCCCTTCCGCTCCCAACCCCTGCCGGCGCCCCGTTCCCAGCTGCAGAGCGCATGGGAGCTTTTATGTCTCATTTGTTTCGGGTTTCTCCAGAGAACAGAGCCCGCCATGCTGACCTTGTGGCTCTTTTCCCCTCCCGTTATGCTCGCAGCGCGCGTCCATCTTCCTCCACGTGACTCACGCATATTTTCGGTTCATCATAGAAGAGAAACCAGGCAGTACCTACGCGTGTGATTCTCATTTACTCAGTTTACCATTATGGTCTCCAGGTGAATCCATTTCCTACAAACCATCGGAGGCAGGCATTCAGGCAGCATTCAGTGTGTGTGCAAACCACACTGTCTTCATTTACTTGTTTGCTGCTTCTGAATTTAACCATTCTGACCTGTGTTGCATTAAATACGGGTATGCAGATATCACTGTAATCTGATGCCTTTAACTCTTTCAGGAAGACGCCCAAGAATAGCTGGGTCAAACGGGTCAGGTTTCACTTTTAGAGGAATCTCCTCACTGGTTTCCATGGTAGAAACTCCCGGCTGGGCTGATTATGTCAAAATGTCCTTGGGTGGTTGCTTTAGAAATGGCTCATCAATTAAAAAGTATTCCAGGTCCTTCTTGCCTCAAAGTATTGGATATGACAAGCCAAAAACAGCCCCAAAAGTTTAGAGTTCCCCCAACACACACACACACTGCCTCGCTAGCAATTGTTTTCATAGGATTTCTTCATGATGGGAGATGAAAGCTCGGTGTCTCTATTTTGATTTCTCAAACAGCCAGCTGTGCTGAACCTTTCATTGCATGTCTGTTAGCCTTTTTGTACTGGGAGGAATGTTTTTATTTTATTTTATTTATTTTGGCAGAACCGGGGATTGAACTCATGCCCTTGTGCTTGCCAGGGAAGCACTTATTCTACTGAGCCATCTCCCTGGCCCCCAATGTATCTTTTTTTTTTTTTTTTTTTTTTTTGGGATTGAACTCAGGACCTTGCACTTGCCAGGCGAGCACTTATTCCATTGAGCTATCTCCCTGCACCCCAGGGAGGAATGTTTTTAAAAGCTTTACATCATGGCTTCCATTACCCATTAAGTTCCACCAGAAACCTGGAGCTGACTAGGCGCTGCCAGAGGGCCACCAGCTGCCAAAGCAAGCCGCTGAGGATGGCCTTCTGGCCCCTGCATGACGATAAGCACCATGCGCTCCCTGCCTCAGACAGGGGTCGATGCACCCACCCGCTGAGCAGGGAGGATGCCAAGCCCAGAGGCCCTGCTCACACCCTCTCCTCTTATTTCCTTCCAGCTTCACTGAGGAGGAAGATGTGTGACCAGACCTTTTTAGTGAATGTGTTTGGCTCCTGTGACAAATGCTTCAAACAGAGAGCCCTGAGACCGGTATTCAAGAAATCCCAGCAACTCAGCTACTGCTCGACATGTGCAGAAATTGTAAGTGCCACTTCTTACAAATGGGCATTGCCAGTCCTGGAGGGTGGTGAGAAAGCCCCAGGTCAGATGAGCTGCCCTGGAAGCTGCTAGCAGAGCCCTGTGTGGCAAGAGAACAGAACACCCCAGGGTAGGGACAGACACTCTTTGAGGGCTGCCTGGTGTCAGTCCTGCTGCTGTCCCCACCTCTGCTCTCCACTGGACAGGAATGCTAGTGGCATCTGCATCGTTTGCATTCACTGTGTCTGGCCCAACTCATTCTTTACTATCTCTAGCCTGTCTGGTCAGCAAGGAACTGAGCTAAAAGACTGGCAGATAAACACAGGGCCCTCCTCTGCATGGTCCAGGCTGCACACACAGCCCATGAGCCTTCCCCTACTGCAACCTGAGCAAAACTAGGCTCCCGCAGCCTCGATCCTATGTCTCTGGAGGGCCAAGAACAGAATGGAACTCAGGCAGTCGAGTCCACCCTAGAGGCGGCCACGCACGGGCTTTCGTGCAAAGTGTGGCTGCAGCCCTGGGAATGGGTCTTGTCTGGAGAATTTGCAACTGGGCTAAGCATTGCAGTCGAGCAGCGCCCCCACCTGTTAGGAAGTGGTAAAGCACTCTGTCCGCTAGGCCAAAGGGAAATAGCTTCACGTTGTGGTGCAGTGCTGTGTGTGCAAAGGAGCAGGGCTTGCTTGGTGCATGGTGCTGGTTCTAATGCCTCTTCAGGCCAGGCAGAAAGCAGCACATTTGTTCTAGACCTGGTTCTGCAGACCGAAAGTGGGACCTTCAGGACCTGGGCCTGTCCCTCCAGCTTTGGCTAATCCTGTACTTCTCTTTCATGAACGACTGCCCCTGCGGCAGGAGCAGCCCCGAATCCCGACCGCGGGTCCCCCATACTCCGAGCCCCGCCTGGAGGGTCCCCGTGTTCATTGTTGTCTGGCGGAGGGGACAGGCCCAGGTCCTGAAGGTGACCCTAGAAGGAGGTGACGACACAGTCCCTTGATGGACCAGATCCCGCTAGAACACGCACAGCCCAGGCTTCTGTGACATCCCGCCGTCTCACTTCGAGAGAGACCCCGCGGCTCTGCAACCTTGTGTGGCTAAGTTCCTACGCAAGTGCTAGGGCCGACTCTCCCAGGACCCTGGGGGAAGGGACCTGTAGGCGTGGAGCGCCACTGCCCGGAGCCCACAGACCCACACTTTCCATGCACACACCCCACGGCGGCCCGGTGGCCCTGGCCAGGGAAGCGCAGGCGCGGCCAGGGAATCCTGTGCTCGTGACTGTGGGTGTCACCTGAACGCCTTGTTGTGGAAGGCACCAAGGTACCCGCGGCCTCAAGGACTCCTCTGGGTGTCCTCCCTGTGCCACCCAGGGGCCACCCTGCTCCTACCTCTCCATGAGTGACCCAGGAGGGGCCACGGTTTGTGCTCGGGAATCGCTGCACACGCTATCATGTGTACCCTGGCAGTGGAGCGCCTGCTGGTGACTGAACTACTGCGGAGACCTTGGGTACCCGAGGGCTCGGCGCCCAGCTCCGCCCTAGGTCTGGGGCTGCAGGGAGGGTGCGCATGCGCACAGCGGGCGGAGCCCGGCCGCGGTCCCTGCGCATCTGGGTCCCCACCGCTCTGGGGGGCACACCCGGCCGTGCTCTCCATCGGGTCTGCGCATTCGCCGGGGTGAGGGGCAGTGTCGCTGCTTCCCGGGAGCGGGGAGACCCGAGTAGGGCCCAGTCCGGCCTGCACCTCTAGTGTCCACCGACTCACGCCGCGTCTCAAAGCCTGTTTCCCCGGAGAAATCAAGATTCTCCCGTCTCCCGCACGGTTTGCGCAAGCACGGCACGTGGGCACAGGTGGGGGCGGGGCCTGCGCTGCGGTCCCCGCGGCTCATGCCCGGTCCCTGTTCCCGCTGTCCCCAAAGATGGCCACGGACGGGCTGCACGAGAGCGAGACGCTGGCGGCGCTGCGCAGCGAGGCGGAGAGCCTGAAGGGCAGGCTGGAGGAGGAGCGCGCCAAGCTGCACGACGTGGAGCGTGAGCTCAGTGGCGCGGGGGAGGGGCGGGGGGCAGCGCATCGCGGCCGGGCGGCTCCATCCGGCGGCTCCTGCGCCGAATGCGGGGACCTACACGGCAGGCGGCCGCTGCCGAATGGGGTGCAGGGTCGCGGGTCATGGTCCTTCCGGGCCGGGGTCTCCGCCTCAGTCCGTGCCCCCACCTGCTCCCTCCGGGGAGCAGCGCGGCCTCTGCTGGGCGGGAACCTCCGGTGTCTCCGCTGCGGCGCTGGGACCAGAGAATTGGTCACAAGACCAGCCGCCCCCTCTGGGGCGCCCCCGGCTCCGGCCATCACTGCAGCAAAAGAGGGGCAGTGGCCTCCAGGCTGTGTTAGCTGCTTCCTACCGGAAGAGCGGCAGTCGCCAGGAAACTTCCCGGCGCCCCCAGGATGTCCCATCGGGCTCCATTGTCTGCACGAGGCCCGGGACTGCAGAGAGGAAACTGAGGGAGGGCGGATCGGGCCTCATCATCCCCCCACCAAAGCTGTTGCTGGCATCAGAGACAAAGCGGCATGGGCTTGGGGAGGCACGGGCGGGGCCTGCAGATCTGGAGACCTGATCTGGAGACGCTGTGGGCACCAGGAGGGTGCCGGAAGTGGGTTCTCCGAGCTCACCTCTGGACAGATAGGGAAACTGAGGCACAGCCAGCTGATAATGAGGCCACAGCTCCCAGCCTTCCCTGCCCTGGCCTCTAGGGTTCACAGTGGGGGACCCCAGAAGTCCCTGGTAGTTCAGCCTTCTCTGGAATGTGGGACCTGCCCTGTGGGGGTGGGGGGGGCAGCTTTCCTCGGGGGACCCCGTTCCCCGAGCCTGTGCCAGCTTTGGATAGGAAAAGCAAGCCTTGCCATTTCCTAGGCGGGGTGCATCGAAGGATGGGGGTATGGGCTTCCTTGGACCCCAGTTAGGGCCAAGTGGCCCTCAAGACAAGCCCTGGCCAAACGAAGGCCAGGAAGGAGGAGCAGAGGCCCACCCCAGCGCAGAGAGAGTGTGCAGGACTCGCAGGGGTGCCCATGTGAGGCAAGTGCAGGCAGTGACCTGCAGTGGGGTGTGAGGAGTGGGGTGTGGAGGATTGGATTTTTGACCCTGAGGGGCTGGGGCTACTGGAGATTTGAGGGTGACCAGGGTGCAGACACCTCTGCTCCTTCCCAGGGACACCCTGGGCAGCCTGCCCTGCTTCTGCCAGAGGTGGCCCTGGGTGGAGGTGTCAGAGCTCCCCTGCCTGTCCCCAGCTCCTTCCCTGAGTGTTGCAGCCTCAGCTCCACACCAGATTGGGACCGGGAGCTGCTACATTGCCTGTGAAGTCCCACATAGGTGCAGCCAGGGCCACCACACCTGCGCACTTACCTGTCCCTGAATTCCCTTAAGAAAGAGCAGACGGGCTTGACACAGGAACGTGGTCAGATTGGAATCTTGCGTCTGGCTCAAGGGTGACCAGGGTTCAGCTTGGGAGTTAGGCTGCCTCTGCTGACCAGTGGCCCTGGAGCAAGGGATCCAGAGCTGGGGCAAGAGGACGGGAGCTGTCAGGCCAGGGAGGCAGGGACAACAGACGCTTTGCTACCCGTGCCTCTCCTGCAGCCAGCCTACAGCAGCAGCCCTGTGAGTGGTAGGCCCACTTCCTACTTCTGCAGCCCAGGCTGCTTCATGGAGGCCCGGATCTTCCCTGTGGCATATGAGGACTGTCCCTTCTTGATGCAGGCCACAGTGAGGTTTCCAGAACCTGGTGAGGGCATCGGCTGGATGCCAGAGGTTGTGGCTTATTCATGAGCAGAATGTGCAAGAGGCCTCTACCTTTGTCCTTTTTTTTTTTTCCTGTTTGTTTTGTTTTTCTTATTTTGCAGTACTGGGAACAAAGAGCCTTCACAGAGCCATGTCCCCCAAACTTTTATTTTTTGTTTTGAGGCAGGATCTCATTAAGTCACTGCATGGAGTAGCCCATGCCGGGCTGAAGCTTGTGACCCTCCTGCCTCAGCCTCCCAGAGAGCTAGGATAACACACGTGCACCACATGCCTGCTGCTGTACATTCTTGCGCTGTGGTTGTGCGGATGGCCCTGCAGCCCCTGCTCCCCAGTGAGACCTCTTCAGCCACAGGTGGAGGTGACCAGCTCATCCCAGTTTGCCAGGGACTTTTGGATTTACAATGCTCTTGGGCCTCAGGCCCACTCTGCTTTTGGATTGGGTTTGCCCAAAGCCTTGGCTTTAAGAACCTAATACAACAAAACCAAGGTCCCTAAACTAGGAGAGGGGAGCAAGCGTTTCCCAACTGCAGGACCCAACTCCGGCACCCTGTTGATACAGAGGAAAGAAACTCCCAGCCTGAAACATACGTGAGCTGAGATTGTGGTCTCTAAAGCCAAAGAAGGAATTTTAGGAATGACAGAGGTTAAGAGCAGAATATATTTAAGGGAAAGAAAACTTCTGCGAGACAGAGGGAGTGAGGGGAAGGGAGAGAGAGGCGAGACAGACACGAACCAAGTGGGTTGCCCTGGAACCTGCTTCTTCTGGGAATTTTTATAGAGCAAATTCAGGAGGTGAGGCGGGTTCAAGGTGAGGAACTTGAGAACTCATAAGGTGGACAAAACTGTGGTCAACGCATTAATTGTTCAGGTAAAATTGGTTAAATTGAGGTTAAATGGGCAAGTGAATACAGAGCAGGGGTTTTTCCTGTAGGGGGTTGGGTTAGTGACTCTTCCTGATTTTCTCAAGGTGATAGAGACCTACTTAGAAAACCAATCCCTAATGTCTGTCCAGAGCAAGGTATGTGGCCGCATTTGTTTAACCTCTGGCCTAGAGGTCTGGCCCTCAGGGAGGTACCTATCTCTCCCACAGCTGCAAGGTGAGGCATCTCGTCTCCTATACCAGCTCCTTTGAGGGCTGCCCCATGTGGCTGCCCAGAATATTTCTATAAACTCAGCTGCCTATGACACAGACACCAGCATCCCCTCTGGGCCTCACCCCAGCATCACCCTGGGCCAGCCTGAGAGGAAGTGGCCTTTGGGGGCTGCCAGTGTCCCCGCTGCCGTAAGCCTGTGTTTACTTGCTGTGCGGCCATGGAGAGCCCTGTTCAGTGACTCCTCGGGGTCCTGGAGGCTGGTCCTGGGCGTGGTGGGGAAGAGCCCGCTGCAGGGCCTCTAGAGGCATCTGCAGCCCTCGTGTTACTCTGACCACTGCCTCAGAGTCACATCATCTCTGACCCTAACCCTGCACCCTGCACCTCCCTCTTAACAGGAACCTTTGGTTCTGCTGGGCCCACCTGGAAGACACAACCCAGGATGAGCTCCTGTCTCGGGGCCCCCCTTAGGCAGATCTGCAACCTCATGATTGAGTGGTGGCATTGCCTGTGCTGTGTGGGCGCCCTCAGGAGCCAGGGACGGGGATGTGGGCATCTGCAGGGCTGTGACTGCACCTAGCCCACAGCTCTGATCTGCTGCTCTCCCCGAGGGCTACACAGAGCTGCAGTCTGCATTTCAAAGAATGAAAAGGAAGTCCATGAATACATATGTGGAAGGTGTGAGATTTTTATTAGGTTAAAATACCAAAAACAGCGGGGGAGATAGCTCAGCAGGAGTATAGGCTTCCCTGGCAAGCGAAGGGCCTGAGTTCAATCCCCGGTTCCACAAAAAAAAAAAAAAAAAAAAAAAAGCAAAGTTCCAAGTGGTGATGCTGTCAGAGTCCCATTGGCTTCAATAGGAGACATATGTACATGTGGGAGCCTGCGTCTAAAGCCAAGCAGAACCCCAGCGTCCAGAGGGGTTCGGAGGTGGAGCCACTCCTCTGTGCCGTGACCACTTTGCAGCAAGCTGTAGTTCAGGATGGGCCTTTAAGAAAAAAAGAGAGGAAGCAGAGAGGGAGGCAAAAGCAGTTCAGCTCTAAAGGTATTTAATGTGGCATTTGCCGGAGGAGCAAGGGTGCAGAAGACAGAGCGGGGACCAGGAGAGCACAGGTGCAGCCCTGGGCCACATTGGAGCCATCCTGGGTTCCAGCCCCTCGGCAGCTTCTAACTCTGCGGGGACAGAGCAGCCCCAGAGCACCAGGCAGTGTTGGCCCGAGGGCTGCAGACAAGCCCCTGGCAGGCTTCCAGCTGAGAGCAGCGCACTTTGCCACCATTCTAAATGTATCGGAAAGGCTTACCTCAGATGCATTGTTGCCTGGGCCTGGGCCCCTTCTCATTTTACGCTGAGAGAAAAATATAGCAGCAAGCATCTTTGTAGACCAGCCTGGTCTGTTGGCTTGCTCCAGTATTCAGACGAGATGGTTCCTGGGTCCCTGCAGGTCCCACCTACCATGCAGCCTCTGGCTCTGCCACCACAGTGGTCAGAGAGCAGATGGCCCAGCTGCTTCCCCACTGTGCCCTACCCCAGCTCTGGTATGCGAATGTCGTCAGCAAACCTCCGAGGACACTAATATTCCCACAGGGTGCTCTGCCTCTCAGCCCTTTGGGCTTCTAGGTGGAGCCTCGGTGTTGGGAGCTGGCCAAGCGCCCTGTCTTGTGGGCGAGCGTACAGGAAAGGCACAAATGAAAGGCAGCGTGCAGTGTGGTTTGAGGGGGTTCTGGAAGTCAGAGCTGCCTGGGCGCTAAGACCAGAGCTTCTCTGGACTGCCCATGCTTATTGGATCCTTCCCAAGTCAAGGGGTGCAGGAAGTGGAGGGCGTGTCTGAGGCAAAAGTCCACAGCTGAGCGGACCCTGAGAAGTTAGAACCAAGACAGGCCAAGCAGCAAGCCTCCCTGATGGGAGAACCGTCCTGTCTCTTGGGTTGGCGGTTACTGCCCTGGAGTAGGAGTGAGCCCAGTGCCCTCAGTTGCGGCCTTGTGTCGCAGCCTTCAGGGACTGTGGACCGGGCTTTCCCTACACAGCCAGAGAGCACTGAGGGCAACAGCCTAACCCTGGCACAACCTGGACCCCACACCTCGAGGTAGAACTTGTGTGCCTGACGGGGGGTGAAGGTGATCTGGGCGTGCGGCTCTGTGGTAGGCACCTGGCTGGCAGGCATGAGGCCCTGGGCACCCTCCCCAGCGCCAGAGACGAGACCTCAGTCTGGAGACAGCAGCAATACGGCAGCTATAGGCAGCGCTTGCAGGCCTTTGTACAGCATCCTGTAGCCCCCACGTTTGCTTCTCCCGCACCCCTAGTGTGTGCCCGGCCTTGCACTTACTGGGGGGGATCAGTACCAATCGCTCTGCTCCAAAAGGTGGCCTCTTTCATTTGGGAAACGTTCATGCTGTGCTCTTGCACCAAGGAAACAGTTTTTAAAAGTAAAAAGTACGTGCTTCTCTCTGCGGGGAGGTGGACCCCGGGCCCTGCATGTGTGACGCAGTCATTCCATCACAGAGCTACATCCCTAGCCCTTTTTTTTGTAATGTGATTCTGAGGCAAGGCTGTGCTGAGTTGCCGGGGCTGGCTTTGAGCTTTCACCCACCTGCCTCAGCCTCCCAGGTAGCTGTGTCACCATGCTCAGCCACACTGAATGAGTAAAAGTAGCTTTGGGTATTTGGTCCCCTTCATTCCTTGCTCTACCACATAGTGGCTGTCATAGTGGCTACCACATAGTTGCTGGTGCACAGCTGTAATCCCAGAACTAGAGAGACTGAGGCAGGAGGGTTGCTGTGAGTTCAAGGCCAGCCTAAACTGCACAGCAAGCTACTGTCTGAAAAAAGGAACATTCAGAGTTTGTTCACGCTTCAGCCTTCTTTTTTTTTCTTCTTCTTAATCTAGTATGGAAAGAGGGAAAGTACCTCGTATGTTTTCACTTTGTAAATGTTTGCATTTAAATTTTTATGTATGGACCTGCATGCAATATGAGATATGATTTTTTTTAAATGTGCTGACTATTGAAATGTCTTAAGTACATACTACAGTAAAAGACACACGTCATTCACCTTCCTCGCGGTGCTCGCCTGGCCGCAGCGCAGTGCTGAGGTTCGTGCGCAGTGGGCGATGCGTCCTCATCGCCCCACGGGCCCCGCAGGCCCACCACGAGGAAAGGGCACTTGCATGGCTGGGTGTGGAGTGGCAGGGCAGGGCAGGAGCCATCTCGGAGGTCCTGGTGTCCCTGCCCCAGCAACTTCACCTGATCGCAGATGCTTGGCAGCTGAGGAAGAGAGGAGAGGCAGTGGGAGGGAGGGACCAGCAGGAAGGGACAGGGCTCAGAGCTCTGTTGGGCCACCAGGAGCAGCGGCCTGCACCAGCCGGGTTGACTGGGACAGAGTTCACCAAGGCCACTCAGTTTATTCCTGTTGGTGCTTCAGTGACTACAGCTTAGTCGCCGGCTGCAGAATGTCACATTTGACATTTGTCCCTTTGCACTGGGCTGGATACTGAGTCTGGCAGCCCCTGAGAGTGCAGGAAAGTGAGCCAGCTGGTGCTTGGTAGGGCAGGGCTTTGGCCACATCCTCAGACCCTGGAACTGCCTGCCCTGCTCTGTGCAGCCCTGGGAGCCCTCAGTGACTGGGCCCCTGCGGGGGGTCCCTGGCAGCAAGCAGTGAGGTGCTCCTCATGTCTCTAAGAAAAATTAGGCCCAGGAAGGACAAGCATCTGAAGGCAAAGGGAACGCCCTTCTGCCCCAAACTGTTCCCACAAATGACGTAAGGAATGTATTTAGCTGGTTTCTAGATTAAATGGTTGCAGGATTTGGCAGCTAGAGACAGCATGGAGTGGGTTGGGAGCGAATCTGTGCGTGGGGAGAAACCTGCAGTGGGAGAAAGGAATTACTGGTTGGTTGTGTTCAGGTTCCTGTTATGTAAGGGAAGCCCCGTTCACATGGGCAAGGCCACTTTTCTTTCTAAAGAGGACAGAAGGGCTCCGGTTAAGCAGGTGCGGTACCAGGAGAAGGGGGAATACCCACGTACACCTCTTGGTGCCGCCTGCACAGGGCCTGCCCTGCCCAGTGCTGCTGTGTGAGAGCCCGTAACGCACCAGGTGCCTTCTGGGCCTAAGCTCCACTCTGTGGGCTCTGGGAGCGCTCGTGCGCCCTGTGTCTTTCTTGTCTTTCTTGAGACAGGGTCTTGCTAAGTTGCCCATCCTGGCCTTCACTTGTGATCCTTCTGCCTCAGCCCTGCGTAACTGAGGTTTCAGGTGTGCACCACTGCACACGACTGACACATTTTTCACAGCTTGGATTTTCAGTCTTTTGCACACTTTTGTTCTTTCATCCGAATGAAGTAGGTGCCTAAAAGGAACCAAGACTTCCTGGAGAAGTCCTGATTTCGGCGTGGGTCAGAGGGAGCGGAGGGCTTGGGATGGGAGGAGCTGAGAACGGAGCAGAGTTGGGAGGTTCCAGAGAGTGTGATGGGCTCTGTGGGCGGCAGCACCCCTGGCAGTTCTCACCCTTAGGTGCTGAGCACACAAAGCACCTGCATCCTTGCTAATAGACCCCAAGGCCCAAATCCGTGGGGAGGAGGAGAAGCCCCTCCTTGGAGCAGAAAGCAGGGCAAGGGCCTGGAACGGCCCCTGCTTGTACCAAGTGACAAGGCCCTGCTGGGCCACTCACAGATGTCACAGTGCAGGTGCCACGGTGCCCAGCCACCACCATGATATCAGGTCTCAGATCGTCCCACCACAGAGGTCCCCAGGTGCTGCCAGAGGCCAGTGCTCACAGGCACCAGGTGGGGTGTGGACCGCTAGAGCGGGCGGCAGGCATACCTGGCGCGCAGGGCTTCCCTGTCCCCACCATAGTGCATGAGCCGGACCTTAGCTCCAGCACGTGCTGGACAGTCTGGGAGTCCAGTGCAGCAGAGGGCCGGGTGGGGCTTTGCCATGAAGGTTGCCATGGGCCAGTGGCATGTCCCTGGGCCCTCGCCAAGGCTGTGGTGCCACCTCAGTGCCAGCTTCAGTCACTGGTCCATGGTCAGTTAAGGGAGCATGGTGAGGAAGCTTCCTCAGGGAAGGCCTCTCCAGAAGGTACTCGGTCGTAGTTCAGAGCCCAGCACGGCTCTTGGGAGGAGGCCACGGGTGGCCTAACTGTCACAGCTCCTACAGGCACAGATCGGCACTGAGCCTGGTTCCCTTTTGGCCAGGCGGAGGGTTCCAGGGAAGGAGGCAAGGACCAGACCTCTGTACTCACGCGGGCAGGGTGTGACCCTCAGGTTTCTTGCCTGTGGTCCCTGCCAGGCATTGCAGGGTGCTCGATCACCGCCTGCTGAAGCCCAGGGAAGCCCTCGGGAAAGCAGGGTCCAGGCTTGCAGATCCTGGGCCTGGTGGTGTGGTGGGGGAATCAGGCGCATGGCCTGTTCTTCCCTCTGTATTTGTGGTGTGGTCAGAAACCGTGACTATCTCCGTGTTTTTCTAATAGAGTTACAGGCACATTTCCATGAACCCCTTGAAGGCTCAGGATGCTGTGGTTCAACCCCCAGATCTTCATGCCTTACCAGACCTGACCTTAAGGCATCCCGAGTCATCAAATAAATAAATAAATAATAAAAAAAAAAATAACAATCCAAAGGCTCAGGATTCTGTGGTTCAGTCTTCATGAATGAGCTCCTGAGATTGCCTTCCCTTGCTTCAGACACAGTCATCCCCCATTCTTGGCACTTGCCAAGTTTTCTCTCATGAGAGTCTTTAGTTGCACTGTGGCAGCTGCCTCCATGTCCTGAGCGGATTTACAGCGTCCCCCATACATGGTCCTTTTGACTGGGAAGAGCCGAGTCGGGTGAACAGGGTAAGTGAGGACGCGGCGTCACATTTGCACGAGCTGCCTTTCCATTAGCCGGCACACAGCAGCAGCAGCGTTCACTGCATTTCTGGTCACACCTCAGAGACATCAGGAAAGAGCACTCCAGAGCCACCTCAGGCTATGTGTGTGTGTGTGTGTGTGTGTGTGTGTGTGTGTGTGTAGGTGTCACTACACAGCTGGGACTCATAGTGATCCTGTCTTCTGCCTCCCTAGTGCTGGAGAGCTGCTTCAGAAAGTGGCGAGAACAATAGGGTAGCCATACGTGGTGGCACATGCCTGTAATCCCAGCACTTGGGAGGCTGAGGCAGGAATATCATTTCAAGTTTGAGACCATCCTGAGCTACAGAATGAGCTCAAAGCCAGCCTGCATGGCGAGACCATGTCACACACACACACACACACACACACAAATCATGGTAGGGTATGGGATGCTTGTGTTCAGACTGGGGGGTAGTACTTTTGTGGCA
>NW_004524681.1:2973055-2983735 GCF_000260255.1 Octodon degus
ACTGTGTCGTCGATCGCACTGTGTCCATAAAGAAGTCCTTTGGAAAACATAGTGTCTTAAATCTTAAGTGTGTGTAGTGAAAGCATGACAGACCGACTGCACAACACCCGTGGCCTCTGAGGGCCTTTGTCCCTCTTGCACGTGTGTGCCAAGCCAGGCCCTTGGCACAGGGCTGACTGACCTTGTTCCCCAGTGCGCCAGGTGGCGGAGCGAGTGGAGGCGCTGGGCCAGTTCGTCATGAAGACCAGGCGGACCCTCAAGGGCCACGGGAACAAGGTGCTGTGCATGGACTGGTGCCGGGACAAGAGGCGGATCGTGAGCTCCTCCCAGGTAGTTACACAGTGCGCGTGGGACAGGTAGTTCCAGGGGAGGGACGGTGGACAAAGGGGATCTGTCCAGCTGGGTGACTTTGCCTGTGCCCCAGAGGACATGTCTCAGCTTGAGTGATTCTCTTGCTCTTCACCGATTTGGGAGACTTAGAGTCTGGAGAGGCTGGAACAGTGTGGATTGGATTTGACTTTTGTAAACTGAGCCAAACCATTTTTTCCTGAGTGGGTGGCAAGGCATCCTGTGACAGTGAGCCCCTTTTCACAAGTTTCTCCATGTGCCCACTCAGTGGCACACACAGGAACCGTTTCTCTAAACTTGGGCACACGCAATGAAGATTCCCATGTCGTTCTTTCAGTTTGACTTTCTCAGTTCTTTCAGCGCTGGACCAGGGGTGTAGCTCAGTGGCGTGGGACTGCCTGGCTTCCTCGAGGTCCTAAGCTTCCCAGTACAAAAACAAAACAAAATTTTTACAGTGTAAAAAACAGATTTGAAGTGAGTTTAGAACACATAGTTGTCCACCTGCTCTACAGTTCTCATAGCTCACACCCTGCAGGTACGCTGTCCATCACATTGGCCAACTCAAATGTGTTAAAGAAACACTGGAAGATAGAACCAGAAGTTTTACTCCAGCTGCTGTGTTCCAGCCATCACCATTGCGGAACACTTACTTTTACAAAGTGGTCAGCAAGGTGTCCCGGTAGCTGCCCAGCTCACCTGACTGGATTTCCTACGCTGCAGAAGGCTCCTGCTAGCTGGGCTGAGGAAAGCACCCTGCACGCTGCTCTGCTGTGGAGGGGGAGGAGGGGTGCAAGGGACGGGAGAGGACCTGGACTTGGCCTTGCCGCCCTTTCCCTTGGAGAGTGAAGCTGTCAGAGCAAGTTGTGGGGCCCTAGTGTGCAGGTCAGCGCTGCATGGGGTCCAGGAACCCCCGGTGTGTGGCGCCCCCACCCAAGGAAACTGGCAAGTGCGGCCCTGGCCTGAGGGGCTTCCCTCCTCTAGGGGTGACGGTGGTCTCCCCCCACCCAGGACGCAGTGAGCAGTGGGCCAGCCCTGCACAGTCCCAGGCCTAGAATGGCGGTCCGAGAGGGCGCGGGAGGGCTGGGCAAGGTAGGAGAGGTTCCCGAGGCCCATGGGGTCCGGGCCCATCGTTTTCCTGCCAGGAGTGGGTGGTGGCCACGTCCTGGTTTGGTTGGTCGGGGCACAGAGAGCACATGGGCGCCCCGCTTCCGAGGAGCCAGGCTGGGCGCTCGCCCCTCCCTCATGGGCAGGTTGGGGGCTGAGCCCTGCGCTGTTCTCCCCACAGGACGGGAAGGTGATCGTGTGGGATTCCTTCACCACCAACAAGGTGAGCGGCGCGTCCCCACGCGTGTGCACAGCACAGCGGGCTGCCGGGTGGAGCCCGCGCACGCGCACGAGCAGCCAGGGCGGAGCAGGGTCTGGCGAGGAGAGCGGGTCACATCACAGCGCCTTCGCGCGGCCACATTCACTGGCTCAGGGAGGACTGGCCCAAGCCCAGGGACAGGACCCCGCCACAGCTGCGCAGTGCTGCCCATGGCTCCAGATGCTGGGGTGCAGCGGAGCCACTGGGTCGGGAGCAGACATCAGGAGGGAAGACACGGGGACCCGTGGCTCTCTAGAGCCATGCCCACAGAGCAGTCAGTGCCCATGAGCTCAGGGATAAGATGGCTGAGATTTTAGCCCGAGCTCGTTGGTGAAGGATGGGAGGCCAAGCCCCAGCCGCCCCGGCCCTGAGCCCCAGCCGTGCACGTGTGACCTGCCGCTGCCGGTTGCTCACTCTATGCTGTGTTGCAGGAGCACGCGGTGACCATGCCCTGCACCTGGGTGATGGCCTGCGCCTACGCCCCGTCTGGATGCGCCATTGCCTGCGGGTAAGCGCCCAGCCACCCTGTGCTTGTCATATAGATGAACCTGCGATTGTTACTTACTAGGGTTGCAGTATGTGAAACCCTGCCCTGGACGGCCTCGGCGGAGGCCCAGAGCTCCTTCACGAGTGTTCTTGCAGACTAGCAGGCTGTGAGGCACACCTGCCCCTTGCGCTGTCAGAGCTGCTGGGAACCCAGGTCAGCACACCTGGGAAGCAGGCTGTGAAGTGTCTCAGATACCTCCACATTTTCTTACCTTTGATCTGGTGACTCCATGTGTATGAACTAGTGTGAAAGGATGACCCAAAATATACAAAAGCCATGCAAGCAATGATATTTACTGTAGCATTTTTTAGAAAAAAGTAAAAAGTGATGCATTCATTAAAAAGAAATACTGATAAATTGTGCTATATGGATCAAATGGAATATTACACAGACTTAAAAAGGGAAACTTAATTACAGTAAGTGGAAAAAAATCAAGGTTAGTAGTAAGGGCACCTGGTCTCTTCTGGAGCTTGGTTTTACAGGCTTGGTGGCAGCAAGGACTGAAACATACAGAATTCCCTGACCTGAAGTAAACAAGTCCGGGATTGTGCAGTGTCTCTCCAGCGGTGTCTCGGCTGTTGGGTGTAGTACAGAGGTGTACTGTGGTCGGGGCAGCAGTGGTCAGGATGACAGGACAGTGAGAACTGTCTCAGAAAACAGAAGGAGGAAACGCACACCACCAGGTCCTGGGCTCGGGCTTCAGGAGGGTGTGCCAGGCAGGTTGCTCCGCGCAGGCCTTCCAGCGCAGATGCCTCCCTCAGCTCCCAGAGTGGAGCTGTGACTATCCCACCCTGACCCTCGTAAGTGGAACCTGGGGAGAGCCCACAAGGACAGGCAGCAGGGCAGACAGGACAGTGTGAGGGGGCTCAGCGCCTCCTGGTGGTGGCTGCCAAGGTCCCTCTGTGTCCCTGGCCTTGCACATGGAGGTGGTCTGTTCCTGTGCTGGCCACCTTGTGGGTGTGACAAGAACCAAAGCATACGAAGTGTGAAGTGTGGAGAGACTGGTGTGGTGGCACGTGCCTGTGATTCCAACACTAGTGAGGCTGAGACAGGAGGACGCCCCAAGGAAGATCCCGGATCCGCCTCGACGATGTAGCAAGACTTTGTCTTGAAAAACCGAAACTAAAATATGAAGGAGGATGACGAAAGCAGAGATGCTAAACTGAGAAATCCTGACTCTTTTGGGTAGAAGCCTCCGTACTTCCTGGGCCCGCCCGAGCACTAAGAGCTGCTCCATGGCTTCCAGGCAGGGAGTGTGACACGACCCTGCTGCCCTGGGACACCCGGCTCCATCCCACAGGCACGGGTGCGAGGACATTGTGTCACATGACCTTGGCATGTGGAACAGGTGTGTGAACACGTGGCCATCAGGCGTGCCCTGCCCAGGCCTCAGGCTCACTGTGTCTGCACAAATGTCCTAGTCTGACGTCGGGTTTCAGACACAGGACACTCAGTCTGTCCTTGACAGCCTTACAAAATGTGGCAGGAAAAAACTGTGGCAGATCCAGGGACAGACTGTGAACAGGGGCATGAAATCTCCTACAATGCACACAAAAATAGGCAGAGCGTGTGTCAAGGGTGGAAAGTTCTTCCAGTGGCCGCTGAACTGAGGTAGGGCTGGGTCCCAAGGACAGCGCGGACACTGGCCTATTTGAGGACACAGCGGGGCTTTGTGAAGTTCCTCACGTGTGCTCAGTACAAGAGTTTGAGATTCTCCTCCACAAGCCTGACAAAGTGGCTGTGAGTCTAGGACAAAAGCCTTTGGCTGCTCGGATCTTTATTGGATTTTTCAGTTGTTGTTGTAGTGTATAGTGTAGGTTTGGGAATCTTCGGTGTGAAATTCAGGGGGCGGGGATTCCCGGTTAGGGGGTGTGCCAAGGCCAGGGTGCAGGCGGTGGTGCCCCAGACCGCACATCCACCTGACCCACAGTGGCTCTGTCTCCAGGGGCCTGGATAACAAGTGCTCTGTGTACCCGCTGACCTTTGACAAGAACGAGAACATGGCAGCCAAGAAGAAGTCGGTGGCCATGCACACCAACTACCTGTCGGCCTGCAGCTTCACCAACTCCGACATGCAGGTACAACAGCCGGCGTAGAGGCCATGGGTGCTCCGTGCCGCCCTGGTCCTCCACTGGCTTGGCAGGGTCCCCTGGGTGGGGAGCAGGTGGGAGCAGAGCTCAGAGCCAAGCGTCCTCCTCTCCCTATCCCCGATCTGCCAGGCGCCGTTCTAACCAGCACAGCACAGTGCTTCAGTGGGAAGCACTGAGCAGGGGACAGTGACCTGGCTGACGTTGGGCTCCATGTTCTGCAGCACGTGTAGAAGCCCAGAGGCCTCTGCCCACACCTGTCCCGCAGTCCCTCTCCGCTGCTTGGCCCTGGGGTGCCACACTGGGCCTGTCAGCTCAGGCTGCCCCTCGGGTTGGGGCCGCCCCCCTGGGTCTCAGTGCTCCGCACGCCAACCCAGTCAGGCAGCCTCTACTCCCCTTCAGACAGGCACGCAGTAGCCAGACAGGGGTGCACACCTGTTGTCCCACCTACTCAGGAGGCTGAGGCAGGAGGATACAGGTTAGAGTTGGAGCAACTTAGCAAAACCTTGTCTTAAAATATGTTTTAAGAGAGCTGGGAGGGCCGGCCAAACAGCTCAGCGGATTAAAGTGCCTGCTTAGGTAGACACAGGGGCCAGAATTTGATCCCCAGCATACTGTGTTGGCCCTGCCCCCTGGGTGCACCAAGACAGCAGTTGAGACTGGGTGTGCACCTGTAATCCCAGCTCCTGGGAGGCTGAACACAGGCAGATCACTATGCGTCAGATCTTCGTTGTGAGACCATGTAGATTCTTACTAAAATACAATAAGTAAATAAAATAAAGGAGCCGGGGGTGTAGCTCAGTGGCAAAGCCCTTGCTCAGTTTACAGGAGGCCCTGGTTTCAAATTCCAGTCTCCTCAGAAGGAAACGAAACAAAAAGATGAGAAGGGTAAGCAGGGAAGCAGAGAGAGCCTGTTCACAGACGACCCCTGGTGCCTCCTGCACCAGGTGCCAGCCCGTGGGGGAGCCAGGTGCAGGACATGCAAATGGAGCCTGCTGGGACCCGGGCCTCTGAGCCGTCCCTGTCCTTCCCTGCGGCAGATCCTGACGGCCAGCGGCGATGGCACCTGCGCTCTGTGGGACGTGGAGAGCGGGCAGCTGCTGCAGAGCTTCCATGGGCATGGGGCCGACGTGCTGTGCCTGGACCTGGCGCCCTCGGAGACCGGGAACACCTTCGTGTCCGGGGTAATGGCGGGCCCATCTGTGGGGGCACCCCGAGTGTCCTCCGCTCCCCGTACTCCCTTCAGGCCCCAGGTCCCTGTTTCACTCTACCCGTGACACAGCGGTCTGCAGAGGAACCTACAGTGTCCTGTCCCAAGGCTTGGCAGCTCCCCAGGGTGTGACTTGAATACACAGCGAGGCTGAAACGTTTAGAAGTTAGCACAGCAAGAGCCACCTTGCCCGAGGCCCCCCCGGTCCTAAAGACCCGCAGCACATCTAAGGACACACAGGAGCAAGGACTCCAGAGCCACTGCCGCAGGTGACAAGGACAACAGGAGGAGTGTGTTCACAGCTGTGTATCCTTTAGCAATTTTTTTTAATGTGAACATTCACCATATTTTTTTGTCACCCCTTGCACCTGACACCTGAAGACAGAGCCCATGTCAGAGCAGGAGGTGTGGCGCAGGGGCCGGTGCTGAGGCAGAGGGGGCACTGAGGGGTCACCAGACAGCTCAGCAGACTAAAGTGCCTGCTTAGGCAGACATAGGGGCCGGGGTTCAGTCCCTGGCCTGCCGTGCTGGCCCACCCCCAGGGCGTGCTGAGATGGCCATGGTGGTGCACGCCCATAATCCCAGCACTTGGGAGGCTGCAAACAGGAGAAGCACTATGGGTTCAATCTGTGCAGTGAGACCCTATAGACCCTATACTACATACAAAAAAAAGGTGGCACTGATGTCCCAATGTCCCGCCCCACCCCTGCTGGCTACTTACTGCCACTGCCCCGGGCCCAGGACAGAGTAGGCACAGGTTCATCCTGAGCCAGCAAGAAATCAGGGTGCCTTTGCCCCAGCTTCTGTTGCCCAGCTCTGAGTTTCCTGTCTTTAATTTGACCCTGTGCCAGCAGGGCTCAGCGACCCTGAGATGCTGCCACAGTGAGTGCAAGTGTTGACAGCGAGCAGATGGTAGCGAGAGTCAGTGGGCAGCGAGGCAGGCCAGAGCCAGGTGGCCCCTTCATGGCGGGGGTACCAACTCAGCGTGCACCGAGACTCGAAAGTCCTGCATCTCCTCGTCCCTATGCTCAGTAAAAGTGCCAAATGCTGTGTCTCTCATGGTCATCCCGTGACACTGTCAGCTACCTGGGGCCTCACTTCTCCCATCTACTGCTGAGAGTTTGCACTTCGCTAGTGAACTTGCTGGTAGATCAAGCTGCAGGAATTCATCAAAATGCTCTCAGAGTCCACTAAAACACTGAGATCCCTTCCTGTGTCAGAGACACTCAGTCTCAGTGGCAACTCAGTGCTCATAGCCAGGGCTGAAAGGGGAGGGTTAAGGAAGGGGCACTAAAAGTTCAGGCCCAGAAACCTGTGACAGAGAAGAAATTGTTTCCCCAAGGGGCTTCCCAGGGTCCAGGGGTCAGGAGAGCATCGTTCCGAGGAAGTACATTGGATCCAGGCCCTATGTATAGGCCACCCCCACAGCAGCCATAACCAGAGTGATCTCATTTGCAGGGCTGTGACAAGAAGGCCATGGTATGGGACATGCGTTCTGGCCAGTGCGTGCAGGCCTTCGAGACTCACGAGTCAGACATCAACAGCGTCCGGTCAGTGAGTGGGGTGGACACAGTGCTCCTCTGTCCTATGGAGGTGCTGGGGCACAGGCCAAGTAGGGTACCCATCCTTAGACTCGGCTTCCCTGCTGGGAGAGGGCTCCTTGGCAACAAGGGCTAGCAGTGACTGAGCCCTCGGGTAGTTTTAACTGTGTTGTTTTAGGGACCATTGATACCATCCCAAAGTCAAGTCAGTCTTTCTCTTTCATTCAACAAAGACCTGTGCAGAGTTTCTGTGCCAGGCATTGTTCTCAGGACTGGGGACACAGAGGTAGCCAAGAGAGACCAGGGCTCCACCTCCTACGAGAGACAAATGACATAAAATACAGGGAACAAATGCAGTTTTACATACATCACTACCAGGTGACAATGCGATAGAAGAACCTGAGCGGGAAAGACCCAGCTCTGCTGTCCCAGGGCATGAGGCCTGGAGGGGCGCAGAGAGTGGAGGTCAGAGCTGTGCACATTGATCCCGGGGCTATGTTGGGTCTACTTGTGGAACTCAGGGTGCATACCAATGTAGACAGCTGCGCAGGGCTCTGCAGGGCAGTTCTTCTGCTCATGGCCATCCCACTTCCTTATCCTTGGCCTCAGATCCAGGCCCAGAGCAAGGTGGGAACACACCGGCCACCCATCGTCACTATCGCCTGTGACCCAGAGGAAGGTTAGAGGGGCCCCCAAGGTACCTGGGTGATGGGTAGGAGCCCCCTGACATCCTCTTCACCTCCTGCAGGTACTACCCCAGTGGGGACGCCTTCGCCTCAGGCTCAGACGATGCCACAGTGAGTGCCTGAGCTCCCACCAGGGATTTGTCCTGGGCAAAAGCCATGTGCCACCTTCATTTTATTTTTCAGAAAATAACTTTTTTCTAATTTTAGTGCTACAGTCTGTTCAGGGAAGAAAACTTGTCTGTCTCCTTGTACCCAGTGTCGCCTCTATGACCTTCGGGCAGACAGGGAGGTGGCCATCTACTCCAAGGAGAGCATTATCTTCGGAGCGTCCAGCGTGGACTTCTCCCTCAGCGGTAAGGCCTCCCTCGGAGAGCTGCCCGCATGGCCCTGTCCTGCAAGGCCAGAGTGTGACAGCCTCCTGGCCGGCCACATCTGCCCCAGAGCACCAGGCTCTGCCTTCCAGGGCCTAAGAATGCTCTGTGCTTTCTCAGCACTTCATGTGTGCACAGACATCTGGGGACACACATGTGCATGTAGGCCCTTAAAGTCTGGCTGTGCCACGTGACACTAGTGATTCATTCCCGGGCCTGGCAATGCCTGAGTGCCCTCTGAAGTCCCAGAAGTGGGCACAGGGTCCATAGACTGCATTAGTGAGTGAGTGAGCAGGTCATGAGAGGAAGCAGCTTGGGAAGGAGTGGCCCCGTAATGGTGTCCCCCACTTCAAGGTCGCCTGCTGTTTGCCGGCTACAATGACTACACCATCAATGTGTGGGACGTGCTCAAGGGCACACGAGTCTCCATCCTGTTTGGACACGAGAACCGAGTCAGCACCCTGCGCGTGTCTCCTGACGGCACAGCCTTCTGCTCAGGGTCCTGGGACCACACCCTTCGGGTAAGGAGCCATGCTTCTTTTTCCTTGCAGGTGAAAGCAAAGGGACAGTGCCCTGGGCAGAGAGGGCCCTATCCACTGAGTGTAGGACCCTAAATGTCCTGGCCCAGGACACCAGGGCTGGTGACAGTCCCATCCTGTTTCCTGCCATACTTGCTGGCCCTATGGTGTCAGCATTGTAGGCCCCTTGGCGATTGCAGGCTGCCCTGGGATGTTCCGCCAAACTGGTGTGGCCCCGTGGGTTCCACGATGCACCAAGGTGGGCATTTTGTGGAGCAGAACCCAGGGCGCTGCCCAGCTCAGTGTGGATAATCAGGGCTCAGCCCAGGACACAGAGGGGCTGGCAGACTGCTCCAGCCAGCGGGTGGGGCTGGGCCTTTCTGTGAAGGAGCATCTCCAGATCCCGGGCTGGGGTGAGGGGCAGAGTGGCACTGCCATGTGGGTGTCTCCACTGAAGGGTGGCTTGATGTGTGGTTCTACAATAAAGAGGTGCATGGACTGTGAGCTCCTGTGCCAGAGTCCCTGCTTGTGTGTGTGCGTGTCCTCTTTAGTGAAGCAGGCGAGTCCTGCTTGTGCCCATGCGCCTTCTCAGCTGGGGAGCTGTGCTGTGCTCTCAGAGCTCCGCCTTGCAGGCCAGGACCGAGCACTGAACAGCTCCTGCTCCTGTCTTCCAGGTCTGGGCTTAGCGCTCCCTCGAGATACAGCAGACGGGGCAGCAAGTGACGGCTCTGCCAGGACCCGGTTGGGATGAGCTCAGGTTCCCTGCAGTCTGCCTGAGGATGCCTTTCCAGGGTCAGTGTCAGAGCCACTGCCCAGTCACACGTCAGGGCACCATGCCAACACCTTTAACTTCAGTATTGCTCACGTTGGACCCTTGAAGTTTGTCCGTTGCTAAGATTCTTCTGACTTTATTAGTCCAGTCCCTGTTCCTCGCGAATCTGGCACTTAGGATATCCCGTGCAGGTTCTGGCCCATGGGGTGCCCGTGGGAGCCCTAGGAGAAGTAGATCCCAGTTCTGAATGTAAGCAGACAGCATCACTTTTAAAAACATGTTCTGGGGCCGGGGAGACGGCTCAGTGGAATAAGCGCTTCCCTGGCAAGCGCAAGGACCTGAGTTCAATCCCTGGTTCTGAGAAAAAAAAAAAAAATGTTCTGTCGGGCAAGTCTGCCTTTTCAGCTAGCTGCTCCACTGTCTTTGCCTGATAAACACTGTCTGTGTGCACTGTTAAAGATGAGGGAGAAGCAGGCATGGGATGCACAGGGCCTTTGGCTTGTGTCACAGGACAGCCACTTCAGGGACACAGTGCAGCCACTTGTAGCACATGCTGCAGAGAACAAACCCAGCATCACAGCCGATTAGAGAAGTGGTGGTGGCCCACGCCTTCGGTTCCAGAGCTCGGGAGGCTGAGGCAGACAGATTGTGGGAAGTTTGAGACAACCCTGGGCTACAGAATGGACTGTATCTCAAAAACCCAACACAGCAGATTAAAGCGCCTGCTTAGGCAGTCGCCGGGGCCAGGAGTTTGATCCCTGGGCCTGCTGTGTCAGCCCTGCCCCTGGGGTGCGCTGTGAGGGTGATTGAGACTGGGCATGGTGGCGCACACTGGTAATCCCAGCACTTGGGTCTGTAAACAGGAGGATCACTATGAGTTCGATCTACGCAATGAGACTCTGTAGACCCTGTAGACCCCGGCCTGAGTTCAATCCCCGGTTCAAATACAAAAAAAAAAAAAAAAAAAAGAGTAATAATAATTAAAATCAATGAGCGCTGATGAGTAGTAGTAGCACAAACGAGTCAGCAGCTTGTGTCTGGGTCAGCTGTCCTTGTATGACCGAGCTGCCCACTGTGATCATGTCTACCGGGCAGTTCTGCTGGGCAGGCCTCAAACAGTAATGTCAGCTGGGCGAGAGGTGCATCCCTATAATCCTAGCACTCGGGAGGCTGAGGCAGGAGGATCGTTGTGAATTCGAGACCAGCCTGGGCTACAAAGTGAGCTCAAAGCCAGCCT
>NW_004524681.1:2984730-2987072 GCF_000260255.1 Octodon degus
TGGTTTAACTACGATCAGGTCTACCCAGGGTGAAACAGCAGCAGGGATGAGAAAAGGATAGACAAGAAGACAACAGCTGGGCTGTGTGGTGGCTGGTCTGCTGATAGGCAGAGGAACACAGCAGCACAACAAAGCACATGACTGGGCCAGCCAGATAGATTGAGACTGGGTGTGGTGGCGCACACCTCTAATCCCAGTGCTCGGGAGGCTGAAAACAGGAGAATCACTGAGAGTCGGATCTAGATCTACGTGGTAAGACCCCGTACTAAATAAAAAAAAAAAAAAAACCTCACTCCCCCACCCCACAATTATTTATACTTTTGCAAAGTTAGTAACAAGTGACACAAGGTTGCCTAGCAACTTATAGCTGACCTTAACCAGACAGGATGTTTGTCTCAGGACTGAGGCAGCTTGTTTGCTTTAGGCGCTGAGGCCCAGATCCACCTACACACACTTGATCAATTTCCTAGCTTTGGTGGCTCCCAGCATAACCCCCTTTTTCCTTTTGCTTTGTCAGAGATGAGTGTTCTGTTGCAGTTAGAGAAGTTAGAGAAGCTGTATTTGGAGAAGTCTTTAAAGGACCTTTTTATACTTGATGCCAGTCCACAGATTGTAGGTACTTGAATTCCGCAATGTAACTCTATATAGTCCAACAGTCCATAATAGTAGTAAGTTACCAGCACAGCTGGTAATTGTCAGTAGTTGATGACGGAGCCTTTAACAGCTCAGCATATTAATACGGCATTACTTTTTATACCTCGTGGTTACATTTTTCTGCTGCCGGATGCCTTCTCTCCACTGCAAAGGAAGGCCACTTATCCCGGAAACTACCTAGCAAGTCCCGCTGCATAATTACACACACGCATTTTCTATTATCCTGTTCCCTAGGGAAGCCTGATCACTACATGGAGCCTGTGAGCCACTGAGAACCATTTCAAAGGAGGATGACAAGGGCCCCAGGGGAGCCCAGCCCAGGGTTAGAGACGGGCAGGGTTTGGGGCCGGCTTCCCCAGGCCTGGGAGCGCTGACGGGGCCAGGGATTTGTAGCTCTTAATTTCCAGGCTTTCCTGCTGAGAAACATCACCCCAGCCACAGCAGGTTTAGGCCCAGGTTCCGAGGCCCCCCGGATCCATACTAGCAGCTGAGGGGAGAGGTGTGGGTGAGGAGGTGCACGGGAGACCCCGAAGCTGCTACAGCCCTGGGTGAGAGTCTGCGTGCTCCTGCCTCACAGGAGGCCTCACTGCCTGACAGGACCTGGTGGGACCCAGGCAACCTTTGGGACTGCTCCAGCTTCACAGGAGCTCTGGCCTCCTGTGGGCTGACCCAGGCCACCTCTACTGCAAGAACTGGAATTATTTTATATTTTGCATCCGTATTTTTTAAAAATGTAGGTCCTCCAACAAGGAGACAGGGTCAGGAATGTAATCTGCCCCACCTGCGTAAACATGAACCCAACTACAGATGCACTGTGCCGAGCCGGGCCTCCTGCATGAGCTCATGCACGTGAAATGCTTGCCACGTAAGTCACATAGATGAGTGGTCACTTGCAGCTGGGGGTGGAGTGGTGCAACGGGTCCTGAGTCTCTTGTAAGGTAATAGGATTAGAGGTGACCACTGCAAAACTACTGGACTGACTGCTGGAAAGAGGTGATGCTTACACTGAATTATAGCTTGATAAATCTGTTATTCAAAATACTATGGGAGGGGCTGGTGAGATGACTCAGTGGTCTAAAGCACCTACTTAGAGCAAGCTTAGCAAAGCACAGGGACCGCGGTTCAATCCCCCAGCACCACATGCCAGCTAGCCCCACCCCCTGATGGACTGAGCTGGCCACACACACACACACACACACACACACATAAATAAATAAAATTTTTAAAAAATACTATGGGACTATAGTTGGCAGCCACTAGCAATTTTCAATTTTAAAAAAACACAAAACAAAACAAAACAAAAAAAACCAGCCAGGCATGGTGGCACATGCCTGAAATTCCGGCATTCAGGAGGCTGAGACTGGAGGCTTTCTGAATTTGTGGCCAACCCGGGCTAAGGGCAGCCGAACTGCGCAGCGAGGCAACTGCCCGTTCCAGCCCAGCAGACTACCTCCACCTGCTCGCACCCTCGGCTGGCCGGGAGCTGGGCCATCACGCCACCAAGACGCACCGGTGCGTGGCGCCCAGGGGTCAGGGCAGGCGCGCGCGGGCGGGCGGGGCCCTCGGGTCTACAAGAGCGTGAGGGGCGCCCGGCGCGGCGCCAGGATGGGGGACGCGCTGTGGGTGCGCACGCAGCTGCTGTTCGCCGACTACCTGGAGTTCTGCGCGCGGGAGCCCGGCACCCCAGG
>NW_004524681.1:2987502-2995462 GCF_000260255.1 Octodon degus
GGAGCCGGGTCCCAGGGCGGGGGCTTCGCTCTGATGCGCGGAAACCGCCTTGCTGGGCCTCGCCTGTCCGGGCGCACGTCCGGAGCGGGGGGCAAGCATGGTCCAGACCCCCGACTCACCCCAGCCTTCTCCAGTCTGTCTGCAGCTCTCCTCACTAGAGGCAGATCCGAAGTTGGGAAAGTCAGCCATGGCCTGGCCAGGGCCAGGTGGCGTTTTTCTCTCTCTGCCCATTAACTGCGCCTTTGCAGAGGCCAAGTCCTGTTGGGCAGGGAGCTAGGAAGTGTGTGGGCATCTGGGCCACTGACCCCTCAGCTGCCGTGCTCCACCAGGCACCCGGACACCGCAGCTGTGGGCTGGGCGACCCGGTCTGCGCCTCCCGTGCGGAAGCGCGGCCCCTGAAAGGCTGGGCTTCCTCCCCGACCTCCCTAGAGCTGCAACGAGACTGAAATGACCCGTGAGATGAGGGCCATAACTGTTAACCCTGGAGCGCTCTTTTTTTACAAATGCAAACTGTAGCCGCCTATGGTGGAGATTTGGTTCCC
Organism: Octodon degus; assembly: GCF_000260255.1. Taxonomy (NCBI): domain Eukaryota; kingdom Metazoa; phylum Chordata; class Mammalia; order Rodentia; family Octodontidae; genus Octodon; species Octodon degus. The sequence goes on from NW_004524681.1 coordinate 2,988,045, forward strand.
GGAGGGGGTAGGGAGGGCCCCTGGCTCTCTGCTCCTTATCCTGTCCCTAAGCATCCTTAGCCTGGCCCCGTGGGGTCTTCACAGGGCCACCTCGCACCTGGAGGAGCTGAGAGGGAGAGGATCACTGTTTTTTTCACTTTGTGGGCTAAACGGCACCAACCATGGAAGGGTGGACTCAGGGACAGATGCCCAGGTGTTCATACTGGATACCCAGGGTCCACCTGTCACCGCCAGCAATCTGTCGCGTCCCAAATGACACCTGTCCTTGGTCTGGAAGCTAGCACCATGGCAGCATAGTCCACCTTCGAGGGTGTTGCATAGTGCTGATGCTGTGGGTGGTGGGCTAGACAGCCGCTTTCCCCCAGAGTGCTGGGCTCCGAGGGTCCTAAGGAAGGATTGTGAATGGGTCAGATTTGCCTGTTTATTTTTTTCGTTAGCCCAGGTGTGCAGTGCACAGCAACTGCAGTGATCACGGTGCTGAGGATGTCATGTCCTCAGGGGGTGTCCTTTGGGGAACCCAAAGCTGGGATGTGGCACTTAACAGCCCACCCAAGACACAAAGTGTTGATTTGTTTATCTATTTTTTGTGGCACTGGGGATTGAACTCAGGACAAGACAGGAAGTGTTTGGAGGCGCGCTGACACCTTTTGGAGAAAAAGACCTTTCAGGACCAGTCAGCAGGAGGCACTGAAGGGAGTGCTAAGCAGAAAGCCCAAGGCCTAGTTCAGCGCAGAGCAGGCTGGGGGGCCAAAGAGAGGCCTCGGCTGCCAGGATACCGCTGCTTCCTGCCGGTGGAGACAGCTTGGGCCCGAGCCCAGGTCCAGGCCCACTGAGTCTCTGAACCGTCTGCAGAATTTTCTGAAGGGTTTTCCAGGACAAAAGGGGGAAAAAAAACTTTGAGTAACTTTGGATCCTGAAGCTGTGGTATTTTGTAAAGTACCATTTTAAAACTCTTAACTTTCAAAAACAAAATTTAAAAAGCAAGCCCTAACTTTCTCCTGTCTTTTGTGGCTACTTCTCTCCTGGCTCTGCTCAGTGCAGACACAGAACATCAGAATGCTTTTTTCCACCCTTTGCCACATGATCCCTTGGTCCCCTTGCTTATGATCACCTTTTTACTTTTATATTTATTTATACCAGAGGGCAAACTCGGGACCTTGTGCTTGCCAGGCAGGCAGGTGCTTGTGCCACTGAGCTCTCTCCCTGGCCCTCGCCTTCCTTTTTAACTCCAAGAGTTGTTTTGCTGTTCTGTCTAGAGCCTGCAGTGTGTGTATGGCGTGGGGGGCGGTTCCGGTTCTGTGCTGGGGACAGAGCCAGGCCTTGTGGGGCCCGAAGCTGCTAACCTTCTCTCCTGCCTCCCACAGGATGGCTTCTGCCTCTCCTTCGGGGGCCCCCTGCCGCTCTCCTACTGGAAAGCACGCCTGGTCCAGACTTTTCTGTCCTGCGTTCTAGCAACCGTCCTCATCTACCTTTGGACGCGAGTCTACCGCTTCCTGTAGAGTTTTAACCCACTTTCGCTTGTGCAGCTGACCAGCCAAGAGACTTGTCTTCAGGAGCAAGAACTGAGGAAAACCTTCCAAGACTGAACCTGCTGGCCCTGGGTGACCCTCCGCAGTGATGTGGGCAGTGAGGGCCAGGACATGTGGCCCTCTGGGAGTCAGGAAAGGAAATGTCTCAGGCGTGGTGCTTTGAAGACCTACAGAAGCAATGGCCCTGTCACCAGGGATGCAGTGCCACCACAGCACCTGCAGCAGAGACGCACTGACGTCTCCACGGCAAGAGCGACCCCGGGGTGGCCCAGGTCCCAGGGTGCCCAGGAATAGAAGAGAAACCTTCGACCAGAACTTCTCTGACATCTGCTTCTTTGAAACCTAAATCCTTTGATACATAATTCCTGGAACTTGTAGATTTATAGAGTTAACCAGTTAGATTTTTCCTCTGGCTTTAATACATTTTTAAAGTAACTTTAAAGTTTTAATAAATTTTTTAAAAATCTGTTTTTCTCTGATTCCATAGTGTTGGTTGGTTTGTTTAATGTAGTTAGTACAGGGGCTCACTGCAGATTGGACTTGTAGTGATACTTCTTATTTTTCAGCCTCCCAAACGCTGGAATTCTAGGTGTGTGCCACCATGCCCAGTGTCAGTAATGTCTCAGCGCACGCAGGGAGCCGGGCCGGCACAGCAGGCTGGGGATCAAACGCCTGGGCCCTGTGTCTGCCTACGCAGGGCTTTAACGGCTGAGCTATCTGGCCACCCCTTCACAATATTTTAATAAAGTGACAACTGGTTCTTTTGTCATGGTCTCTTTAAACACATGTAGTGATAAGCATTTAGATGCCCAAGCCCACAGGTAGGGGCCAGGGAGATGGCTCAGTAGAATAAGCACTTCCCTGGCCAGTGAAAGGGCCCGAGTTCAATCCCTGGTTCCGCAAAAAAAAAAAAAAAAAAAAAAACCAAGCCCACAGGTAGTAAAATGCCCACATCTAAAGTTAGTAGCAGAGAAGTTGCAGCCTGTTGTTAGCTGGCTGCAAGGCAGTGGCCCAGCCCTCGGGCATCTTGGGGAGAAACGGCTCATGGCAAAGCAGGATAGGGCGAAGGCACTGCAGCAGCAGCAGCCAGCCTGCCTTTATGCTGCCCCAGCTTGCTGCCTGTGAGAGCACCCTTAATCCTGGCATCACACCCTGGATCCAGCCAGCTGGAAAAGTCCAGCCTCTGAGTACATGTGTCTTTAGGAGGCCATTAGACACAAGCCCTGACAGTACTGTAGCTCCTCCTCTTGGGCCGGTGTGGTAGTGTACGTCTATAATCGAGCACTTCGGGAGGCAGGAGGATCCTAAATTTAAGTTCAGCCTGGGTAGTTTGGCAACCTAATGTGTTTGCCTGCCTCAAAACTAAAAATAAAGTGGCTGGAGATGGAGCTGGTGCCACAGCTCTGGGTTCAATCCCCAGGGCAAAGGAAAAGTCCTTCCCCTCGCTCCCGTCGCTGCAGCCGCGGGGCTCTGGGGACGGCTTCTGCAGTGCTGCACCAGCCTGGGCATAACCTGGCTAGAACAGCAGTCAGCTCCTGCTGAGCACTGGGGACCCTGGTGGAGGAGCGCCTCAGACCTTGCTTTCAATTGTCTGGTGATTCATTTCTAAAATTTTGTTATACAAACATTTGCGTGGTTTGAAGCCAGCTCTGAAGTCCATCCCAGAATCCGAGCTGCCCTCCCCATCGGGGAAAGCTTATGTTCATTTTACAGTTTGTCCTTCTGGTGTAGCATTTCTCTATAGTTTAGTTCTTCTTCTTTGGGGGATCAAACTCGGGACCTTACGCTTGCCAGGCAGGCCCTATGCTGCTTGCCAGGCGCCTACGCCGCTGAGCTATCTTCCTGGCCCTAGTTCTTTTTTTCTTGTTTGTTTTTTTCCTCTTCTTTGGAAAACAGGGACAATCGTGTGCTTCTCTACCTTCTTTCTTTCACATTCAATATTTTTTTTTTTTTAATTTTAGTAAGGGTCTCACTATATAGATCGGACTCACAGTGATCCGCCTGTGTTCAGCCTCAGGCTTGCACCACCACGCCCGGTCTCAATCACCATCTCAGTGAGCGGGGAGCAGGGCCCGCACAGCAAGCCAGGGACAGAACCCCCGGCCCCTGCATCCGGCCTAAGCAGTCACTTTAATCCACTGAACTCTTTGGCTGGCCCCACATGCAGCATTTTACCAGCTTTATTGAGCTCTAGTTTCCAAACTGTACAAGCCACATAAAGCATGTGACTCGATGGGTTTTAGTATGCCCAGAGTTGCGTACCCATTGTTGCGGTCAACTTCAGAACATTTTTACTCTGAAAAGAGACCACATGCCCACTCTAGGGGCCGCAGCTCCCCACACTGCCGTCCCGGCCCTAACTCTGCCGGTCTACTAGAGTTCCCTTGCGGTTGTCACCTACAAGCTTTTGTTTCCTTTTCTTCCCTGTCCCTCCCCTCCCTTTTCTTTCCTGTTTCTGTACCAGGATTGAACCCGCGGTCTTCACATCCAGCTTTGTCACCTGTCCTTTTTAAATTTTTTTTAATTTGGAGACAGGACGTGATTAAGTCACTTAGTTGTGCAGACCAAGCTCAAATGCATGATCCTCCTGCCTCAGCCTCCCAGGTGTGCACCACATGCCTGGGTTCATTTCCTGTAATAAATGGATTCATGAACTATGTAGTGGCCCTTTGGCCCTTGCGCTCGGCACTTTCACGGTTCATCAGGACTTTTTCTTACCAAATAATATCCCTATATATAGGTATACTCCAATGATTCATTTCATCTTGCCTTTTCCCATTCAATAATAGATTTAGATCACTGTATGGCATTACACCAATGATAGCATCGTAAGTGCTCACCCTGGTGTAGATTTGGCATAGGTTTTTTTCTTTATTTTCTTTATTATCTTGCAAAGTTGCACAGCTTGACCTTCAACTTGCAGTCCTCCTGCATCAGCCTCCGGAGTAGCTTGAGGTCAGCCTGGGCTATATAGCAAGACCTTGTCTCAGACAAAAACAATCCTTTCTCTCCCTGTTCTGAGAGGTGCAGCGCGTGACATCATTGGTCACCGCTTTGTTGTACCAGGACCTGCACCTGGCCCCCAAGCAACACCCCACCGCACCCTCTCACCCCACTCCTCCTGCCCCCTGCGCCTCCCAGTCTGTGCCAGGCCATGATGACCCTGGGGCCTTCACAGCGTAGTGCCAGGCAGAGCAAGCCCGGCTCCATCCCTGGCTGCTCTTCTGTGCAGGGCTTGCACTCGTGCCAGGACCACCAGGGCCCACGTGGGTCCCCACGCGGTGTCCCACCGATCGCAGCCTGAGTGCTGCTTCTCCTGCTCAGAGCCCAGCTCTGCGTGGGTCCTGTGAGCCAACCGGCCCAGAGGAGCAGGGCTGAGGCCTGGAAATCAAGGCCTCGGGACATCAGCAGTGTGCCGGGGACAGGACCCATGGACACCAGCAACCCTCCCCTGCTGTTCCCCTACAGTGTGGAACTAGGTAACCTCTGGGCCACGGGCAAGACTGGCCTGTGGGCCGCGGAAGAGGGTCCTGTGGCTGCCCCACCCGGAGGGCACTGGGCCACACAGCCAGGGGAGGAATTCCATGTGTGAAAGAGGCTGTCCCGGGGGACTCCTCTGTGGTGGCCCAGCACGAGAGCCTGGGGGAGCTTCCGCCTCAGACCTTCTGCACAGGAAGCAGGAGAAAGGGAGTTTTGTGGACAATGTTTTGTTGTTTTGTTTTGTTTCAGAACCGGGGATTGAACTGGAAAACGTTTTTGATTTATTTTATTTATTTATTTTGGGAGGCAACCAGAAATGACCTCAGGACCTTGCTTGCCTGGCACTTGCCAGGCAGGCGCCATGCCACTGAGCAGTATCCCTGGTCCTGTATTTTGTAAACTGGCCAATGTGTCAGCCGCAATGCCTGACCCACTGTCAACACAGAACCTTCGCGAACTGGCAAAGGCGGATCTGATCGCAGGTGTGTCCAGGCCAGGGGCCCACTGGCCGCAGGGCTCCCCCAGGCAGCAGGGGCCGCGTTCTCCCCTCGCGCCGCCAGGGGGCGCCCTGCAAGGGTGCCACGCCTCCTGCCGCCTCAGCAAGAGAGCGTGGGGCCTCCGCTTGCTTGGTGGAGGAGAACCCGAGCGTGGTCTCCAAAAGCACTTATCCAACAGCGCCGGGGGGACTCAGCGTGGCCACGGGGGTCCTGCAGCCCCCTCCGGGGACAGCAGGGCTGCGAAGGCCGCAGGCGGGACATCCAGGGCCTTGGCAACCTAGAGACCTGGGGCTGCCCTCCTGGCCCAGGTCCTGTGGGCACCCAGGACGGCCGGCGGCAGTCGCACTGCGCTTGTGGGAGCCCTGGCCTGCAGGCGATGGAGGTGGCCAGCACAGCCGACCTGTGCCACACGGAAGGCACAAGGACAGTCCACCTGTGGCCCCGAGGGCCCTGGGGGCTTCTTAGAGGAGGGGTGTGGGCTGGGAGTAGAGACGGGGGACACAAGGGTAGGGGTCCCGGTGGGGAACAACACAGGCCAATGGGACTGCCGCCTCTGTCGGGAAAGCGGCTCTGCGGCACTGGGTGGGCGGAGCCACAGGCACCGCGGCCACGTTGGCCTCACTCAGCGGAGCCAGCTGCTTTGTGGCTCCGTAAGTCACCAGTGAGCTCTTCAGTCCACACGTGTGGGTCCTTCCTGCAGCATCTTGTTGGTGCTGGTGCTACCGCTGCTCTGGGGATTGAACCCCGGGGCCCTTGCACTGAGCTGCACCCCAGCTCTTTTCTCTCTTAAGAGTTGAGGCCTCACCGAGGGCGCAGGCAGAGCCCAAGCTCACCATGCTCCTGCCTCAGCCCACAGTCCACGTGTGCTCGCCTCGGTCCCGAGCCGTACTGTCTCGGACCTGTCTCCCTTGGCTTCTCCTGCATACCAGTGCTGCTGCCCCGGGCTCCGGCAGGGCCCCTTCTCACTCTCTTCTCCTTCCCTGCCTGTCTCCTGCTTCTTGGCAGTCGCGCAGCGTGGGAGCAGGCGAGGCCACACAGCAGGGTCAGGCTGAAGTCCTGTCCCCAGGTGTCACAGACAGTGATGTGCCCCCGCCAGGCTGGGTGTGGTCAGGACAGGTGAACCAGGGTCCCAGGGTAGGCGCTGCAGGATGGAGCTGGCAGGTGCCCGGGTCCAGGATTCGCAGGAGCCACGGCCAAGGCCAAGGTCCAAAAACAACACAAACACAGGGAGGGGAGGCAGGACAGGTGGACACTAAGGTCAAAAGTCACCAGTAGCAGCACCTGTGACCCAGAGAGCCACCTCAGACTCCCTAGTGTGACCACTGGCCTGGCAGAGCTCCAGAGGTGTGTGGCTGTTGGTGGTCAGCCAGTGTGCATCCAGCCTAGGAATCCAGAGCAGCAGTGACAGCAGGGAAGGCAGGGCCCATGTCCCAGCTCTGTTCTCTGACCCACAGCATGAAGGATCTCCCAGCCACCAACACAGCAGACAGGAGTGTCTGGCAGAAGCGAGGTGTGGTCAGGGTCCACAGCACCTCCATCAGTTGTCTGTGTGTTTGAATTTGGTGGGAACCAGTGGGTTATTCATAAGTGGTGTTAGAATAACTGGCTTTTCTCTAGAATATAAAAATCTCACATCACAAAGAAAGACAACTCTGATCATTCATAATGAGGATTTGAAAACTTCCCATTAATCAGGTATGGTAGCCTATAATCCCAGCATTCGGGAGGCTGAGGCAAGAGGGTTGTTGTGAGTTCGAGACCAGCCTGGGCTAAAAAGTGAGCTCAAGGCCAGTCTGAATAATGTAGCAAGACCCTGTCTCAAAAAGGAAGAAGAAGAAGAAGAAGAAGAAGAAGAAGAAGAAGAAGAAGAAGAAGAAGAAGAAGAAGAAGAAGAAGAAGAAGAAGAAAAGAA
>NW_004524681.1:2996330-2998300 GCF_000260255.1 Octodon degus
GGGAATTAGAAGTCAAAGACCCAATAAAGTACAAGTTCACATCCCCTGGGATGGCAGTAGTTAAGCAGACAGGTGATGACGAGTGCCAACAGGGATGTGAGGAAACTGGGAGCCTGCACACCACAGATGCGGAAGGAGTGGAGGCTCAGGGCCCTGTGTGGACCAGCAGTGCCACTCATTGTGTCCCGAGAGACTGAAAGGGAACTTCCAAGGAAGAACTGTGTGCCTACTTGTAGGGCAGCATCATTTGCCACAAAGTGAAAACAATGAAATACGTATCAAGCTGGGCACCGGGCACACACCAGGTTCTGCCTGGGACGAAATACCTGACATGTGCCACCCAGAGAGGCTCGTATGGCTCATGGTTTTGGGGGGTTCAGTCCATGGTCAGCAGTCCCCAGGACAGGAGCATCATGGCGCAAGGGCCTGGCAGAGGAAAGAAGCTTTGCTTGTGGTGGTGTTGGGAAGACCCTGCAGGGAGAGCACCAGTGAGGGAGAGACAGAGGCACCGTGGCCGCCAGCGGGCCTTCCTTCCCGCAGTCAGCTGGGAACAACAGCTGAGGAGGAAACTGGCTTCGCGAACGCCGCCGCTAGATCTTCATAACTAAACACAAACATACAAACCAGAAACAGCTCAGCTGACACTTGAGATGCACAACGAGTGAAGGAAAGTTGCAGAATCTGATGCATGCGATCCTCCTTTTGAGAAAAACATGCGTTTGCATGCATAGAAAATTCTGGGTAAATGCACAATAAACAAGCAGTGGTTACCGGTGTAGACTGGGGTGTTGCGGGCAGGAGAGTGTGGAGAAAGGGAAAGAGGGAATTATTGTCTTAGACACCTCTGAATTGTTCTTACATTTGTAGATATAGAAAGAGAAAGCAAGTAGTTTGCATGGGGAGGAAAGGCCTAAAATAGCAAGAAAGATTAACAGTAATCATACCTAGGGGAACAGATTTTTTTTATTGTTGTTTTCATAGTAATTATTGATAGTACAAGATGCATACATGATACTCTGTCCAAATACTATTAGTACAAATCTCTTCTCATTGAATTAAGAGAAAGCAGCTGCATATCTGTCCTATTTTGTATATACAGATACAAAATGTCCTTCATTTCTGCTGAATGGTTAAGACCAAGATAAAGCAAGACCTCTATAACTAGAAATGTAACTTTTGTATCTGCCAAGGTCAGTCTAATCCCCTCAGGATTTACCCTGAAACCCTGGACCGCAGTTTGTAGACTCTTTGTCAGTGTCAGCCATGTGGATGAATCATGACCATTGCTTGACCAGTTTGCTCTCTTTGAAAGCCTGAGAGAGTGTTTTCTCTCCATGTGACTCTCCTTAGGCACATTATACTGCATCAATCACTTTCCTCTGTAGTCCCATAACCTCCTAAATCAGAAAATTTGGGACACCCCTGAGTTACACGATGTTACAGTACAGGTTCTCTTATGTTTGTTTCTTTTTTTTTTTTTTCTGTTTTTAAAAAAATTTTTTTTTGTCCTGTCAGAGGTGAATATTCTATTGGCATCTAAATACTCTAAGGGTTTGAATTCAACTAAACAATCTAGCACTGTCTAGCAGTCTATAATATTAGTGGTTATCCTCCGAAGTTACTGACTTGAGCCTTTTACAGCTCATCATATTAATATGGATTTACTTTATATACCTCATTTTTATACTTTTCTGCTGGATGGTTAAGACCAAGTTATAGCAAGACTTATATACCCAGAAATGTAACTTTTGTATCTGATGAGGTCAGCCAAGTACTCTCAGGATTTATCCTGTAGCTCTGTACCGCCCTTTGTACATCCTTTTGTCAGTGTCTGACATGAGGATGAGTCACAGCCATTGCTTGACAAATTTGCTCTCTGTGAAAGCTTGAGAAAATGTTTTTTCTCTCCATGTGACTCTCCTAACGCTCACTTTAGATCCTCGAACACATTTCTCTTGGCTCCATAATCT
>NW_004524681.1:3002037-3016841 GCF_000260255.1 Octodon degus
GAAGGTGCAGCATTAGGGTGTTTATTTGTTCCCGTTCTGTTTTCCTAATGTATGAGTTCACAGCTATGAATTAGGGGAACAGATTATAGAAAATGCTCTTGTTTTCTTATCTGCATTTAAATTTTCAATAATTTTTAATTATTTATTTTTAAAAGGCACGAGGAATAAGAGAAGGGCCTCCGTGCTGAACAGCTGGACAGCTAGGGAAAGGCCGAGTGACGCGGGGTGCGGAAGGGCAAAGCCCCTGGGTGTCGGCCGGTGCCCCACGAAGGCATCCTCTTACCTCCTGTGAGCCCCGCAGCTTGGGCTTTGCTGTCCACTTGTGCCTCGTGGACTTCAGTCTCTGTATCATTTTCACACTGACTATTGTGGACAGCGGGACTCAGATGATGCCCATGAATCCAGCTGATATAAAGCATGGGATTGCAATTTCTCAGGATTCTCTTTTCTCCAGCTAACTCAGGGATACACCTAGATTCCTGTCTTACATTGACACACACAAGAAAGTTTCTTCCAACATTATCTGATTTTAAAAAAGAAACAAGCCTTTTTAAATGGGAACAAGTGCACGCGTATGCACACGTGTATCTACTATGCACATGTATACAGACAGGCACACGTGTGTAGGAGCAGAGTGTGCAGATGTGGGCATTCCAGGGAGTGTTGTATGTTACGGGTTGGTGCCGAAAGAAACGACGAGAAGACCTGATGAGTGTAGCTTCAGAGGGCTCACTGAGATTAGTCTCTCTCCAAGTGAGCCCAGAGCCTCAGAAGCACCTCACTTTTATTGAGGGGTAAAGGCAACTAAGGACTGTGCATAATTACCTAAGTGAATACAAACTGCTATCTCTATTGACTTCCACCATTTGCCTAACACTAGGTTCACACAAATGCTAGCCCATAACATCCCCAGCAAGGGATCAAAGGACAGGGCACCTGCAGGAGAAGCTGTTATCTGCTGCTTTGGGTCCCAGCTTTCCGGGAATTTGCAAACAGACAGCAACCCTCCTCGGGCTCAGTCCAGTGTTCCCTGCTTTCTGGGGACATCAGGCTTTTGTCTTAAAACTATGTCTCTACAAGGGAGCAGATGCCAGGGGGCGACAACCTGGAAACTGCACCTCATAGGTGCTGGTCACAACTGCGCATTTTGTTAAATCAAAAGTAGTCATCAAATATGTGAGGCTACAGCCTGCAGGCCTGTTCCACGGGATGAAGTCCAGGCGTGAAAGACGCTGACAAACGTCCCTAGCCTCATGGCACTAGCTCCCTGGAAGGTGACAGCTGTAGGCATGACACAGTGAGTAAATCCTACATCACCCATTGACCGCATAGAAAGAAGGCAAGTAAATACAAATTAAACGTTTCCGTAGGAATTAGAGTTGATAAAACCATATATGTACAAAAAATAAACACAGACTGGAGGGTTAACAACCTAAGTTTGCAGACCAAAATTAGAGAAAAAGGAGGGCCGCAAGGAAAGCCAACATTTTGGCCCTAGCCTTCCAAGGTCAATTAAGACTCAGGACATATGAGAACTTGTACTGTAACATCATGTAACTCGGTAGTGTACCAAATTTTCTGATCAAGGAGATTATGGGGCCAAAGAGGAAAGTGATCGATGGTGTAGAGTGTGCCTAAGGAGAGTCACAGGGAGAGAAAACATTCTCTCAGGCTTTCACAGATAGCACATTGGCCAAGCAATGGCCGTGACTCATCCACATGGCTGACACTGACAAAGGTTCTACAATCTGAGGTACAGGATCTCAGGATAAATCCTGAGGGGATTTCACCGACCTTATCAGACCCAAAAGCTACAACTCTTGTTGCATAGGTCCTGCTTTACCTTGGTCTTAACCATCCAGCAGAAGAGTATAAAAACGAAGTATAAGAAGTAAAGCCATGCATGGTGTTGTGTTGAGCTGTAGGGGACTCAGGTCAACAATTTCTGACATTGCCAGTGAAGCGGAAGACCCAATACTATTATGGGCTACTGGGCTCTTTTAGAATATTTTGCTGAGTTAACACACCTATAATATTCAAATGATGGAACTAAACAAAAAAGGGGATACAGATGAATGTCCATTTTGTATCTGTGTATTCCAAATGGTTAGGATAGATATATAGTTACATTCTCTTAATGAATAGAGGGATTTGTTCTAGTGGTGTTTGTAAATAGGATATCATGTCTGCATCTTGTACAGCAATTAACCACTAGGAAGAATGTATGCAATGTGTTAATTATTGAAACTGTCCTACCAATTTGATTTGAAACTGTCTCATTGCTATATGTCTCTCAATAAAATTATGGAAAAAAATAAATAAAAACTGGAAAATTAAGGTTGTTCAATCAGTTTAAAATCAACCTCCAAAAAGTGAATAATGTGACACACACCAAAGTTGAATTTGCTTTTATTCATGCAAGAAATCTGAAACAAAATAAAACAAAAGAAACATCTAAGAATCAGGTGACCTGAATTCTAGTACTGGTTTTACCACTACTCAGACTTGGGTAAGTTACTTAATTTATCCTTTCTTTCTGTGTTTGTCAGGGCCAGGGATGTGCCGGGAGCTCCAGCCTTAGTCACCACTGTATCACACGTGGGCCCTTTTGGTGCACGTGCTTCTATCAAGTTCTTGTGAAACTCACAGAATGTGGACGTGTACCCTGCAATCACCACACACCGTGCTCACGTCAACGCTGTGCCCAATAGGCCACTGACTGTCCCAGGGAGCCCAGCGGAGATAAGCTCGGCGTGTCACGGCCTTCAGGGCCCTGGGGTGCCCCAGTTAAAGAAGTGGTGCCCACAGAACCCGCATGAGAGCTGGCTGCAAAGCAACAGGAAAAAGGCAGGAGCCCTGCGAGTCCAGGCCCGCCTGGGCCACACAGATAAGAAACAAAGAAGGGCTGGGGATGTGGGCCAGTGTGAAGGCCCTGGGTCAGTTTCCAGCAGGACAGAGACAGGTGGAGGTACAGGGAGAGACAGACACAGAGAGACAGACAGAGAGACAGACAGGCTGGCTCCGCTAGGTACCCCAGCTGGCCTCAGCCAGTACACGAGGGTGGACCAAGATCACTTCCTCTCAGAGGAATTTGGACGGGGGGGGGGTGCTAGACCAAGGGATGAACAGGCAGACAGACAGACAGACAGACTGTGGGCTCACCCTCAGCCTGGGTCCAGCTCTTGCTGACACCCAGTTCTCAGCCCCTGGGAACCTGGGACCCTAAAAAACATCCTTTTCTTCAAGGGCAGCAAAGGCAGGGTTTTTTTTGTTTTTGTTTTTTTACCAAGGATCCTGGATCGGACAAGTAGCCCAGGCTGGCTCATTGCACAGGATGAATAGGAAACAAGCCACGTGGCACAGCCTTAACTGGGTCACGGCTGCCTTATGGAGCCCTGGCAGGTGCGGCCACCCCAGGCAGGGGACAGAAGCCAACAGCGCTGACTCAGGAGTACTGTGACCGCCAACCTGAACTGCACTCACGCAAAATGCAGAGATCAGAAACCAGCCAGGCTGGGGCTGGGACTCGTAGAAGAGCTCTTATCTTTGTATGCAGAAGGCCCTGGGCTCCATTTCCAGGGCCACATAAAAATTTTTTTATTTATTTTTTGTGTATTTGGTACAGGGTTGCACTACACAGCTCAGACTTGTAGCAAGCCCTCTGTCTCAGTCTCCCCAGTGCTGGGATTACAAGCATGCGCCACCACACCTGGCCTCAGTGGCTGGCTCAATGCTCCTAGGGGCAGGGCTGGTGAGGCCTGTGGTGCCAGGGATCAAACCCCAGTCCCTGCGCTTGCCTAAGCAGGTACTCGGGCTGCTGAGCTATCTCACCAGCCCTTAAAAAAAAAAAAAAAAAAAAGTTTAAATAAAATACCAGTTTAAAAAGAAAAAAATGGCCAGACTGGACTTGGGATTCCTGAGAACAGCCAGCTGCTTGATGCTAAGACTTAAGAGTGTAAGGAATCTAGAGAGTCCCCTCTAAGGTCCCCTGGAGTCACCGATGCCCTGCACATTCTAGAAAGTGGAGAGCTAGGAGTTCCGCGGAGTATCCCCAGAACAAGCCAACCTCGGGCTACCATCAGAGCACCGACAGTAGGACTAGGATGACATCAGCTTCCTTCATGCCTCCATTCTGCTGTCACGGAGCTCAGTGTCAGGCTGTGGACATGGGGGAGGGGGAGGCAAGGCACATGCTTTTGCAGAAGAAGAAAGGTCTCCTGCCACTCCTCCAGTGGCAGGCTGTGACAGGTCAGTGTTGTTCCCACGTAGGGCACAGGATTGGGGGTTTCTGTGCAGGCATCTGGCAGGCCCAGTTGTCTGACACAGGCCAGGGCAGCAGGCTGAGGCCACTCATGACACCCAGAGTTTTCAGAGGAAGCAAAGCCTGTAGGATTTTGTGACCCACAGGGTGACTGACAGGTGATGGGTGCCCTCCTCCCGGGGCAGGAGGTGGTGACCAGAGTTGCCTGGCACCAGCATGCTCTTTCAGAGGGCGATGCCCTGGAGCCCAGATGCTCCTTTGCTCTGCTAACCAACAGGGAAGGCACACTGAGAACAACTACATGGCCAACGTGAAAGGGACGTGCAGATGTCACAGAAGCAGGGTTGACGTGGCCATCAACTGAGGCCACTACAGGGCAGCAAGACACATCTAATTAAATGACAGCTCCAGGATGGTTGGGTCCCAAGCTCCTAGCCCCAAGCCCTTTCTTGGCACCTGGAGGATGCTGGACTCAGGAAGCTGAGGCAGCAGTGAGCTTTCCAGAGGTCAGAGGTTAAATGCACACCTGTGTTGTCCTGAACAGAAAGCTGTGCTCCCTGCCCACCTCTGCCCCTACTTGTTTAAAGAAGAAGCAAAAGGAAAACTACAAACTCTTACTGGAACCGAGTTCACCATCCAATTGCTGGTGGGGTCCTGTATGTACATACAGCGCTGGCCCTCGCTGCCCGCTCCCTCCTCTCATGCTTAAAAAAAGCTTGCAGGGCTGGGGAGATAGCTCAGTAGAATAAGCACTTGCCCAGCAAGCACAAGGTCCTGAGTTCAATCCCTGGTACCACAAAAAAAAAAAAAGGCATGCAGTGGTCAACAAGGCAGATGGGGACAGCCTCAATGGCAAAGCGCCAGGTGCCCTTGGGCAGAGCCCTCTAGACCATGACCAGGTCCAGGAAAGACCACATCTGTAATCCTATGGAAAAATTACTATAATCCCAGTAAACTCATTCCAATCTATACTTCCAGTGCAACCCATGGGGAGAATATACATGAAGGCATATTTTGTAGTTGTGGAGAGCCCCGAAGTCCTAAGTCCAGTCAAAACAATGGCTACCTGGAACCCAGGCTCAAACCCAGGTTTATTACTTCGTGAAGAGGGGAGTGGCTCAGCGATGAGTGACTGACAGTGGCGGGAAGCACGTGAGTGCTGTGAGCTGGGCTGGGGTGGAGGCCCGAACTCGCCTCTGCAATAAGCAGAGAGATGCGGAAAGAGCGCCCTGCACATCACAGGTTGGGGCGGTACCTACTGTTCTGGGTGTTGGTGCATGGTGCTTCAGCTCTGACGTGTAACTCATGCCCTGAGATGTCACAGCCTCTTTCCTGAAGCTCAGTCCCAGCAGACAGCACGGGTCACTCAGCCTGGCTCTCTCGCGTTACCTGGGAGCTGTGGGCAGGGCATCACTGCCCTGTCACCTGCTTTAAAGACTACACATCAGCGTCTGGCTGAGCCATCTGCACTGCTCAGGCCAACTGAGGGGATGGAGAAATACCCCAGCGGCCAGCTCTGTACATAGCAGCATGGAGCTAGGGCCAAATGCTCTGCTTCAAGAAGAGCCGTCCAGGGCGTCCCCCACACTGGGACCCGGCACAGAAGCCAGCCTTCGTCCTCAGGACAGGAAGACCATGCGGAGCCACAGTGCATGGGGCTGGCTCCTGCAAGTCACTTGAGCATCCCTGGACTCCAACCACACAGCCCAGTTTTCCCGAAGCTCTCCCTCCCACTCCCACGAAGCGCTTCACCTGCAGTGCAGTGCCTTAGGGGAGGGTCATCCAAGGTTGTGTTCAGAGCCACAGCTCAGTGGGGCTGGGGCGGGGTTGTACTTCCTGAAAGCTGCAGCCCTGGGGAGAAGGGGTGCAGCTGAGCAGGTGAAACCCAGCTTGCACAGCCCACTAGGCAAGGCGGCCCAGGGCAAGGTGAAGCCGTGGGAGGGCGCAGGGCAAAGCTGCAGAGGCCTGCCTCCGCCTGCACACAGCTTGTGTCATGGTTCTGCAACACATAAGCTGTCCTTCCCAGCAGATGAAGTCAACAGTTTCTGGACAGAGCCCTTCAGACCAACGGCTCACCCCCACCACCTGGAGAGCCCAGGCCCGATGACCTCTCTTCAAGCAGGGCGTACCACTGCCTACAGAATAAGACAGGAGCCACATGTGCTGGGCAGGTTTTATTTAGCCAAGGATACAGACAGTATTCAGGAAAGTAAAACAAATGAAACAAATGCTAAGAGACTGAGATGCCACATGCTACACTGAACCTAATTTTATTCATGCTTGCCTTGGGACAAGGAGGAGATCATTCGGTAAAAACATATAGTAAAAACAGAAACTGTCTTATGTTTTAACTGTTGAACTACAATAATGATGTACCTTAATTACTTCCATGCACACAAGTCTAACATTACACCTTTTTAAAAAATAAACACAATTAAGACTTCTAGGAGCATTTTATAATAAAGTAATTCCTAATTTTTTCTTTGTAGATAGATCAAGCACCTCCAAAATACAAATTCCTATACACAGTGAGTACTTTATTTCAAACAAACACTTCAGTACGTGGAGACAGCCTTGAGCGAAGCTGACAGATACTTCAGCTACGGAGGCGACAAACCATAGTGCCAAATGCATAAAGTGTAGTTGCAAATAAACTTTTAAAAACTAAGTTAACTTTTATCATTAAATACAGAAAATATACTGCTTTGCTAAAATAAATAAGATGTGATGTATCAACACTTCACTCTAAAGATGAACACCAGGACGCACACAGACAACGAATGGTCTTGAGAGCAAACGGCTCCTACACGGGCGCTGGCGGAACACGAGTCACACCATGAAGCACTATGGGTTGTGAGGGTTTCGCCACATACGTCTGTTACCTTGAGGTAGATAACACATGTGTACCAAATTCGGCATTCATTTTCAGTTGCTGCTGGTATCATGTGTTTTAAGAAATGTGTACAGTATGAAAAACTTGAAAATACTAATGAATGAAAAATGTTTCAGGAAAAAAATAGATATTTCCATGCAGTTCTGTACAGTCTCACTGTGTAAATTTCAAGGCAAGAGTTTTGTTTCTGTAAAACAGATCACTGTTCTAGGAGAGAATGTGTTTACTGGTCTTAGTGCATTTTTTTTTTTTTTTTTTTGTCTCTTCCTGCATTGCATTATTTGCTCGATTCTTTTTGTGTGCAAATGACATGCCAGGTAAAATGAAAACAATCTCACATGTAGAAAAAAAGTCTGGATTTTTAAAAACCGAGAACTGACAAAATCCTTACTAAAGGACACCATCTGATTCAAGTAACAAAAATGACTTAAACACTAGGAATAAAAAAGACAAGACGCACTTCATGAGGAACACAAAAAGGTCTGCTGAGTGTTTAGTTCAGATGTCTCAGGATGTGGCTGTAGGTCCGTGGGGGCACGTGCGGGGCCGCCTTCCCAGGGGACCCCGCGGGGCTGTGCAGCTGCGGGAGGCCCCTACACTCAAGCTGCTTCCCCAGCAGGAGCTCCCCGCTGCCCCGCTCCCCCCGGCTCCCGCCCTCTGCCGGCTCCGCGTCTAGCAGGTCGGCATCCTCCCTCCTGCTGAAGAACCTGTCCAAGTAACTGGTGTACGACAGCTCCTTCTCCACCTGCTCGTCCTTCCTGACCTCACAGCAGAACTGCTCAATGAGGAACCGCTCCTCCCCGCCTCCCCCATATGGGCTGTCCCGGGATGACTGGTACAATGCCTCCAGCTGGGCCAAGTTGGCCATGCCCTTCTCCTGCTTCTCCCGGCTCACCGACTTGGGGAGCAGCCCCTTTAGCTCTAGCTGGGACACGGAACTATTCAGGTCGTTCAGTTTGTCCACAACATCGGCGGGCTCGTGCTGCGAACTGAGCTGAATAGTTCCCGCAATAAAGGAATCGAAATCAAAGCCCCGCCCCTTCTCCCGCTCCTTCTCCGCCAGCTGCTGGGATGCCTCCTCTAGCGCTATCTGGGCCTTCACTAAACCGTTCCTCTCACACTTGGACTTGCCCTTCCTGTCGGGCTTCTCCTTGCTTTGTTCCTTCCAGTTGGAAAGATCTATGATAAGTTTGGGCTCATAGTAATGGTTCACCTCGCTCTCCCTCCAGACCAAGCTATCTAAGTACGACGACGACCGCGCTTTGTAGTTACAGGTGTGGCCACACTCCAGCTCGCAGTACTTGTTCTCGTGGTGATCCGGGTACTGCCAGCAAGGCTCAGCAGAGTAACTGGCATCAAAAGCAGGGTCTTCCAGGTATTTCTCTCGGTCTCCATCCAAGTACTTCCGAGGATCCACTTGTCCTTCTTCCTCATCAGTGACGTCAGACAGGGCTCTGGGATCCAGCTGAACCTCATCAATGTCAAAGTTGTTGTGTATGGGCCAATCGTGCTCTGAGAACTGACAGTCATGGTACCTGGAAGGAAAGGGCAGCGCAAACATCACTCCTTGGGCACCAGCTCATGTCCAGTGCACTTTGGTCTTTCTGTGAGACAGTGCCACTCCATGGGGAAGCAAGCCCCAGGGCGAGAGCTGTCACCACCCAGCACATGGGGAATCGCACCAGGCCACTACAGGCGGAGAAACCGATCTCATGAGGAACCCAAGCCCTTCCTTCTCCAATAGGAGGGACACTGTTTCTCTCTAAGTGCATACTTCTCCACCTACCTTTCATCTGTACCCGCAACCTACAGACAGCTGCAGGTCCCCCAGAAGACCTGACAGGCAGTGGGACTCTCATCCTCCCTGGGACCTTGGAAGACTCCACTCTGCTGCTAACAGGCTGAGCAGTGAGGGACGTTCCCAGTTCCACTGCTGCAAAAGGACAGACTCCCCACATACACCCAGTAAGGTGCCTGAACTGCGTGCCTGCTGGAGACATGCTGCACACCAAGGGCGGGGCAGGGGTGCTAGGAGACTCGGGGCTGCAGAAGATGGAGCGCAATGAGGAGGCGGCAGCCGGCAGGTGCGCGAGAGCGCAAACACCCCCCCTGGGAGGGAAAATGAACTGCTTCTGAGACTGACAAACTTTTTTTTACACATAAAAACCCATGAACTTTGAGAAACTCTTGAGTGCCTGCCAGTTCTTGCTAGCTGAAGATTTTGGATTAGCAATGGTTCATTCCTCCAAGTGAATTGCTGTCTGCAGCAGAATTTCATGCCTCAACTCCTCAGAACCCAGAACCCAGGAGGAGGCTGAGGGCAAAGAGCCCTTCACTTTAGCCTAGTGCTCCACATCACAGTGTTCAGACTGGACAAACTTCTACTCTGAACCTCAAGTAAGTACCCTGAATTACTTCAGTGCCACCAAGGAAACAGACTAAACTGTCACCTGCCAGGGTTGACCTGAGCTGCTGTGCAGACTCCCAGGCCTGGCGAGGCTGCATCCTACGCGGGAGCAGGTGCACAGCCCTGGGCTCAACTGCCAGCAGAAACAAATGGCTAAATGCTGTGGGTGACACCCTGAAGTGTGACATTCTTAAAATCAACAGCTTAAGATGCTCAAATTTCCAGTCTGAGGTAGGAGGATCACAAGTTTGTGGCCAGCCTGGACAACTTAGTGAGATCCTGTCTAAAAATGAAAAAAATTAAAAATTAAAGCCTGGGGCAAAGTTCAGCTCTCTGGGTTTAATTCCCACCACACACCTAAACCTACACTCACACCAGGCTCAGATTTCCAAAACCTCCTATTCAGACCTTATTTTATTAATGTGCCTTAATGACTGCTTCCAAAGCAGCATATAATGCTTCCCGTTACCTATTTCCCACACAGTAACCATTTAATTACTTACGCTGCATCAAGGCTCTACAGACCTCGCATGTCTAGCAGAAACCCACTGTCTTCCCCACAGATGACCTGCGCCAGAGCTTGGGCACGCAGGTCCCTGAGAACTCTAGTCCCTGTCTCTGCCCAGGCGCCTTTACCTTTCCCAGTTGTAAATGTGGCTGTGAGTTTCATCCATGAGCAGAATGTCGTCAACTTCATCCTCGATGTGGAATGGGTGGCTGGAGACGGGCTCGTCAGTGGGGAAGGCGTACATGCTCATGTACGGGTGGGACAGGGCCTCCTCTGCGGTCAGCCGGTCCATGGGGCTGAACGTCAGGATCTGCTCCAGGAAGTCCAAGGCTGCGAGAGAAAGAGGCGGTGGCCTTGAGGGAAGAGCTGGCCATGTGCAGAAAGCTGCGGGTGTGGCTCTCGCTGAGAAAAGGCCTGGCGGGCCAGGAGCTCTGGCTGCTCCCACAAACGTATGCAGCCACCTCACCAAGAGGGAGCGCTTTGCTGTCAACAGAATGAATGAAGCTAACTCACCTACCCAATGGATAAAAAAGACATTTTGGGCTGGGGAGATGGCGCAACAGAATAAGCGCTTCCCTGGCAAGCGCAAGGGCCTGAGTTCAATCCCTGGTTCCGCAAAAAAGAAAAAAAAAAAGTCTTTTTTTTTTTTTTAATCAATAACAAATACCTGAAATGTTCTCCAGTCTCATTTAGGGCCAATTACACAGATTAAGCAAAGGCATATGTTAACCACACCACATGAAACAGGCTTTGTTGATCAAAAATGGTCATACATGTCAAAGTCCCAAGTGCATTTGAGGAAAAAATAAAAACTGCCTATTTTCAAAATCCTGATTACTTTACTCATTTGCCACATATGATAGTGGAGAGCCACACATGGTGATGACTAAGGCAGGATTACTGTGAGCTCAAGGCCGGCTGGGACTAATAATAATCCTAATAATCATAATACTGAGTGATACATGGGTGTGTGACCCACAGCAAGCTTAGTATGTGTAGGCTATTAACCCAGACTTCTTGGCTTTTTTCCCTACAGCACTCGGATGGAACTCAAGGTCTTCAAACTGAGCTGCATTCCCAGCTCGTATCTTTTTTTTGGTATCTATTTTTTGAGACAAGAGTCTTGCTAAGTCATTGAATCACCCAGGCTGGGCTCAAACTCCCAAGTGTCGCAATGACAGGACACCACCCTGGCATTTTCTAGGTTTCCTAGAGAGCTGACAAGCTGTGCAGATGCCCACATGCACACACTGAGCACACCACACCCAGTGCATGACCTCAGGCTAAAAGCAGCTTGAAGATGCAGACCACACATGGACACAGGGTCCACCACAAGCCCCGGGCCCAGCCCTTATCAGGTACTCGGTAAACCTGCCTCCTACTAGCAAAAGACAAGTACTTTCTATTAGTTCCTAGTACTCAACTGTTACGAAAGAACCCACATCTTGCTTGGATCACCGCTCGATGTAGAGGGTGGCTGCCGTGGCTCTCCCTGTTTGTACCATGTGCGCCTCACTCCACTTGTTCTTCTCCCTGACCCTCCTAACTCCTTCCCTGCACACATCCAGCAGTTCCTGCTCACACCCACTACATCATGAGCCCCACTCCTGGGCTTAACAGGGCTCATGACTTGGAGCCAGGAGGGAAGCAGGAAGGGCTCAGCATGGGGCCTGAGGTAACTTGGAGGAGCAGTGAAGAGCCCCCTCTCGGGCCAGGTGAAAGAGCACAGGTGCGGCCCTCAGAGCCTGCACAGACTGCTAGAGGACACGTGACCTAGTGCGATACTGTGCAAAGCACACACATGTGCACATGCGCGCACACACATGCATGCACACGAAGAGACATTCACACGACTGTGCACGGAAGCAGCAGTACCTTCGCGGCCAATCCCCGGCAGCAGCTGCGTTAAGGGCCGGTGTGGTTCAGTCATGTCGCTTCGGATATAGACGGGGATGACACTCAGCAGCTCCTGCCGGTCCTCCTCATGCACCACAGGGATGGACTCCAGAATCAGCTGCATCTGCTCCAGTTCATGTGCTCCTGGGAAGGCAGACAGCATGAGGGTGAGCAGTGGATGTGCTGAGACTGTGGCTTTACCGTGACCGCAGTCCTCTGAGAGAGCAGCTCATCTCCAAGCAGATGGAGTGCGCTCTGTTCCTTGCGCTCTGCTCTGTAAGGTCACCAAAAGCAACAGGACAGGAGCTTGGAAGCCTCATGGACTCTACTCACAGACGCCAGGACAAGAGTTCATCTCCAGCACGGAGGGCTAGGCTACTGCACAAGTGTGCTTATGGTTATATGTTAGGCTCAGCCAGCATGAGTAACTCAGAACGACTCTACAAAGTGGCAGCCTTCGGTTACATGTGTAGTTTAAGAGTCTCATTTGCCTGTCTGCTACTCTTTACAAATGGATTCAACACCCTTATCCTAAGATGCACCGTGAGTCCAGCTGTGAAACAAAGCGGGCAAGGCCCCGCCTCCATGCTGCAGCAGGCCATGCAGGGGTGGTGGCCAACAGCAGAAGCAGTCATGAAGAAGAGAGGGGACGAGACCTCTCAGAGAATTTACAAGAAGAGGGAAGATGAGGAGGAAGAAGAGGAGAGAGGAGGAAGACGGTGGCTTCATCTGTGTCAGAACAAGCACAGCAACGTGGTTGAGGTGGAAGAGCTTCCCACCTCCAGTGCAGGGTGGAAAGCAGCCAGGAGGCAGTGAAAGTGAGCTGGCCAGAGCCAATGGGAGGAGAGAAAAAGAGAAGTAGATGAGGCAAGGGGAGGACTGGAGAACATGGAAGCACTCCCCAAAGGACAGAGAGAGCAACTGGGGACAGAGTGAGCCCCAAATGGCGCCAAGAGCTGGGGACTCAGTGACTCCAGGCCCAGAGCTTGAACAAAGACAAAAGAAGCCACAGGCCACTGTGGGTGCCCAAGAGAACAGAGGCAACAGATGGAAGCTGGTGCCATCTGTGGGGAGGGCACAGGCTCAGAGGAGAGGGACTGTCACCCTGTCATCTGGATAGTGCTATACAATGATCCAGGAAGATAAAACAAAGGCCCAAGAGAAAAGTGTCCTGGATTAAGGGCTGGAGCAGGAGGAGGGAAGACACCAACAGCACCCCAGATGCTCTTCAGAGGCTTTGACTGTTAATGACCTGCACGCATGGTGGGAATGCATCAGAAAACGAGACTGGAGACTCCTACGCCTGCAGACACTGACAACAAACCTCCTCCATGGGGAGAGTGGAAGCACAGCGAGGAGCTGCCTTGTCACAAGCAACCCGTCTCAGACCAGCCAGGGTTTACTGCTGGACTTGAATGACATCGAAAGTGTCCAGGGGACGTCTGAGAACACACTTAGCCCTCATGTGGAATGAGCAGTCTTTGCTGACCCCAGTTCTCTGCCTTGGAGCTTGACCGGCCACTTCACAGCACAGAGCTTTGCTTCCTTTGTACTCCTGGCTCACTACTGTCACAGCTTAATGCTGACACCCTTTCCTCAAAGGGGGAGAACTCCAGCCCCATTCCTGTGACTGCAAGGTAGACTTAGCAACTTGCTTAGTGAAGACAGGACTGCAAACCACTTCAAAGATGAAGTCACAAGAAGACATTCTATATTTATGGTCAATGATCTTTAATCAACACATCAACCTAATTCAATGGAGAAAGAACTCAGAATGAATAATGTGGGACAACTGGGTAGTTGACAAAAAATAAGGTTTGACCTGTACCTCACCACAGACAAAACTTTCACTCACAATGGGTCAGCCAATTAAATACAGAAAGATATAAATTGGGAGCCGGGGAGATGGCTCAGTAGAATAAGTGCTTCCCTGGCAAGCATGAGGGTCTGAGTTCAATTCCCGGTTCCACCAAAAAAAGAAAGAAGGATATAAACTGAGTGGGCCTGCCAGTTAGCTCAGTCATTTAAGAGCCTGCTCATGCAAATGCAGTCAGGCGCAGAATACTACAGTTCGATCCCCACCTCCACCTGCTTACCAGACCCACCCTTAAGGCAGCCTGAGCCAGCCAAAAAAAAAAAAAAAAGACATAAACTGAGACTTTTAGCAGTAAATATCTGTGATGAAGAGAAAGGGCTGCCTATTGCCTATGGAGAGACCAGGCCCCCTAGTGGAGGCTGTCCGAGTGAGCCACCCGAAGTCAGTCCTGCCCAGGGGGTCCTCAGCTCGCTGCCCCAGGACCAATGCCTCTGAGAAAGTGAGGCACAGAAGCACCCAAAAAGCCACACCTGAGCTGCCACCCACAGGCAATGAAATAAGACATTTGCTGTTTAAGCCACTAAATCTGGGGAATTTGCTGCAGCAACAGAACACAAAGGTACATCGGTATCTCAAATGTAAACTCCAACTGCAGTATGGCTCCTCAAAAGATCCAATCCACTTGATCATGTAGACTGTAACTGGCACTTTCTCTAAATGTTATAGAGAGCCCATTTGAATGTCATCACAGTCAGGGAAGTCTGTATCTGTAATCCCAGAGGACAATTACTGGAATTCTGGTGAGTTAATTCCACTCTAGCACTTGCAGCACAACCCATGGTGTAAAGACACAACCATACATTCAAGATGGTGGGGAGCCCACAGGGTCCTAGTCCAGCTAGAATAATGGTCAACACAACAAAGGCCTGAACCCAGGCTCAAACCCAGGTTTATTACTTCGTGAAGAGGGGAGTGGCTCAGCGATGAGTGACTGACAGTGGCGGGAAGCACGTGAGTGCTGTG
>NW_004524681.1:3017251-3033242 GCF_000260255.1 Octodon degus
CAGGCCAACTGAGGGGATGGAGAAATACCCCAGCGGCCAGCTCTGTACATAGCAGCATGGAGCTAGGGCCAAATGCTCTGCTTCAAGAAGAGCCGCCAGGTAGTTCTCCACAAAATGTCACATACACAGGGAAATTATAAAGAAGCAGTCAATGCCACTTGGTCCCTCTGGCACAGTGTATGCAGCCTCCCCATAGGCATTGCTGTGACACTAGTTTTTCAGTTTTTGTAGCAGGGTCCCACTATGCAACCAAGCTGGACTCAAACTTGAACCTATCCTCCTGCCTCAGCCTCCTGAGTGCAGGTATTACAGGCATACACCATTACACTTGGCTGAACGTGCGTGTGCATGCACACACACACACACACACACACACACACACACACACAGTTTTTATTAACCTTCTTTCCACTTAGCCCAGGGAGTAGCAAGAAGACTGGCAACCTGCAGGCAAGTGACAGAGCGATATGCAAAGAAAAAGAGCAAATTGGAGTCCGCACCTGATCTCATCATCTTCAGACCTCTGCTTTTCCCACTATGGACCCCTCTGCCTACTTTTAAGAAACTTTCCATGAATTCTAGCTCCAATTCATGGCCCACAACTATCCTAATTATGACCTTTGTTTTCATCCAACTGTCCTGAGCACCTGCCTTCACCTCTGTGCACAACACTTCTCTCTTCCCACAGTGGCAACTCTGCTGTCCTCTGCTTCCCTTCCAGCTACTACTGACCTGGCCTTTCAGTCTGCAACTTTGTGAAGAAAAGACTCAGAGAAATTTACTGTATTTCCAACAACTGAAAAGTCCCAGCATCTGGGAGGCGGAGGCAAAAGGATCACCGTGAATTTGAGATGAGCCTGGTCTACAAAGTGAGACCCCGCCCTCAAAAAAAGAAAGATAAGGCAGAAAGATAACCTAACAATTTGAAATGACCACAGCACAGGTGTCGCTCACACACAGATGCCCAACGTGGACAGTGGGTCTATGGAGACTGCAATGAGACTTCGGAGGGAGAGGCGCTGCACTCTAAGCACACTTAGGAAGCAGCCCCTTTAGCGACTACATGCCGAAGCTTCCTGACTTTTTAAACAATGAAAGTACTGTTTCCACTTTTCATGCTGATACCAGACTACAAGTTGTTTTAAATCTTATATAAGCCTTCTTTTCTACACAAACACAAAGTTGTTTCTCTCCAGACAATTCTTCTCTACATGATACACACCTGCAAAGAGGGTTTTGCCAGTCAGCATTTCAGCGAAGATGCAGCCTGCAGCCCACATGTCAATGGCTTTAGTGTAGTTGTTAGGGGACAGCAAGAGACGTGGAGATCTGTACCATTTAGTGACCAGTCCTTCAGAAAGATGACCCTAAAGAGAAAAAAATGGGCTGTCATTCTTTTGTTTGCTTTAGCTCAAGAACCAAGGCCAGAAAACAAATTTTGGAATCATAAAGCAATATTGCTGCTTTCTAAGCCCATTTTCAAGATTCCTACACTACCCCCGAGACAGATGATCCATGCAACAAGCAGGAAATGCGCGTAGGAGCCCAGTGCTTCCCAAAGGCCACAGGCCAGGTGGGATGGGGCAGGAAGGTACGACCTAGCCCCGGTCCTGATGAGATGAAGCAGCAGATACGCTTCCAGTCGCAGTGCCAGGCACCCCCAGCACCAGTGTACCACTTCCAGGGGCATCCACAGAGCAGGGGACAAGCATACTTGTGCCGCCTCATCCCACCCTCTGCTCGATGCCAAGCATGGGCTTGTGCACTGCAGGTCTGCGGGACCTTGCAGTCTGGGAATGACTCGCTGGCTGTCCCTTCACAGTACTTCACTATTACCAGTGCAGAGGCCATGGGATTTCCCCTCTGTTCAGCACTCCATTCTGTTTTTCATATAAAAACCAAAGACCTCCCTACTGTGAGACAATACTTGTAACAACTTGCTTCTGCTAAGTGCTGACGAAGTCCAAGCAAGTAGGCCTCCCAGCGCCACCTAAGATTTCAGCTGAAAACTCAAAAGACCAGGGTCTGGTTTGGATAACACTTCTTCTTCTTCTTTTTTTTTTTTTTTTTTTTGTGGAACCGGGGATTGAATTTAGGCCCTTGCACTTGCCAGGGAAGTGCTTGTTCTACTGAGCATCTCCCCAGCCCCAACACTTCTATTCTTACGCAAAAGCAAGGTGCCACCAAGAGGAGAGGTGCTAGGAACCTTGTGGCTATCGGTACTTAACTGCCAACAAGCTATGTGATCTTTTTTTTTTGGGGGGGGGGGCAAAACCAGGGATTGAACTCAGGCTCTTGAGCTTGCCAGTGAAGCGCTTATTCCACTGAGCCATCTCCCTGGCCATAAACATCTTTTTTTTTTGGTGGAATCGGGGATCGAACTTAGGCCCTTGCACTTGCCAGGGAAGTGCTTATTCCACTGAACCATCTCCCCCGGCCCCCCGAGCTATGTGATCTTGATCTCAAACCCAAGTTCGTTTGTTCACATAAAACCTAGCCATAGTACAGAAGGACCTCATCAAAGGACACAGGAGGCCTATGAACTGAAGCAGGACCACACTTTTGCCTGAATGGATAAAAACATACTCCACTTGGAAATAAGGACATCCTGAGCACAGTAACTAACTGACCTTTGGTACCCAAACCTTTGCCCCACGATACCACCTGTACTTCCGGATTTAGAGGGAAGCTGTCTCCTGCCCACTTCACACTAAGCATAGGGAGGACAGAATGAGGGCAGACCCCAGAAGTGGGTCCAGGCATCTCGTGGCCCATACCTACCTTGTGCGAGTAGTGTGGGTCCATGATGCGGGCAAGTCCAAAGTCCCCGATCTTCAGCACCAAGTCTTCTGTATTGATGAAGAGGTTGGCCGGCTTGAGGTCCCTGTGCAGCACATTGGCCGAGTGGATGTACTTGAGGCCACGCAGCAGCTGGTACATGAGTAGGCGCGAGTGCTCCTCCAGCAGGGGCCCCTGCTCCAGCACATTGGCCAGGTCTGTCTCCATGTACTCCTGCACAATGTACACGCTGCTCAGCTCTGTGAGCGAGCCCACATCGTCAGCCAGCCGGCTGCCGCTAGGGCCCAGGATCTCAAACACCTTCACTATGTTGTCGTGGTCAAGCCGTCGGATGATTTTGATTTCCCGGAGAGCGTGTTTGACGCTCTGCGGATCGGTAAGGACAATCTTCTTGATAGCCACTCTTTTGTCACAGTCATTGTCTACAGCAGAAAAAACCAAGCCATTGCCTCCGCAGCCCAATGGTTTTAAGTCCATATACCGAGAGCCCAGATCAAAACCATGAATGTTCATGAGACTTTCAAACTTCTCTGCCATAGTGAAACTCTTACTATTGCCTTTTCCTTTCCAACTAGTGAACTTGTGTAAACAAGGGAGAAACTGGCCTGCAAGGAAAAGAGCTCTCACAAGGGAGGAGAGAAAGGTTCACGCCTTCCTACACGATGGCTTCCTGACATTCATCACCTGTGCCTACCAGGCCCGAGAGTTCCTGTGGGTTGAAAGCTCACAAAGCCCTACTCATGTTGAGGATTGAAAGAGATTGCGGTAATCATAGTTCAAGAAAGGGGCAGCAACTCTGCAGACATTTAAAGAAAACACTCAGGAAACTCAAACGTAATGAAATGACATACTATGCACTCAGATCTACCATGCTAACGACTGAACACTTAACAGAAGTGTGAATAAATATGCGCACGCCCGGCATTGGGGCATCTCCTCACAGTGCAGGTACATTCAGTGCTGGACTGGCCCTGAGCAGCATGTTCGAGGAGCCGGAAGTGCTGTCCGGCGGCTCCGTCCTTCCCGGGTCGCTGTCTGCTCTGACGAGAAGCCCTGGCTGTTGGTGGCAGCAGGTGGCCTTCGTCAGTGATCAGGCGGCTCCAGCTCACCACAATCACAGTCGAAGCTACCGTCCATCTTACTCTGCTACGCCCTGTGGGAGAGAAAGGAGGTCAGCACTGCAGGAGTCAGGTCCGTCTGGCAGTGCGGGCAAGGCGCCCGCGGGTGCGAATGCATGTGGCTGAGGACAGGTGCCCCTCGCCAGCACAGTGTGCTCACACCCCACGCTCCGACTGACACTGTGCCAAACCAACACGTATGGGCAACTTCCTAACTTTGCAAAACTCTCCAGAGTCTGAAGGCTGGGACACTGGGACACTCCCCCTAAAAGAACCTATAGAAAGCTTCTCAGCACTTTCTTTCAACGAGACCACGCCCAATGCTACATGTAGGACCCCCTCTGCTGAACATGAGCCTGGACTGACAATTGAACGCAACAGATAACCAAGGAAAGATGTTTCGTGTCACCTGTCAGAAAGATCAATGGAAAAGAAAAATGGGAACTTTCACGCAGTATTGGTTAGGGTATAGATTAATGAAAGAACTTCAGAGGAATCAGGCATGAACATATGTTGTGAATGAATGAATTAATGAATGGCACACCTCAACAATTTTCTCCTGGGTAAGCTCCCTAGAGAAATGCTTGCAAAATAAACAAGCAAGTATCACTTTCTTCCTCCCCTCCTCTCCCCTTCCTTTCCTTCCTCCCTTTCCCTCTCTCTGGAAGGAGGAGAAGGCTATCACTATGCAGTTCAGGCTGACCTCGAATGAATTCACTTTGTAGCCCAGGATGGCCTCAAACTTGCAGCAATCTTCCTACCTCAGCCTCCTGAATGTTGAGATTACAGGCATGTGCCACCACATCTGCCTCCATTCTTTCATAACTGCAAAACTTATGAAATAACCTAAACTTTCAAAGTGAAATAAACTGCATGCTAGAATACAATATGACAGTAAAAATGAATAGAAAAGGCTAAACTCTCCAAAAATACATTAAGCTAAAATCAAATGCAAACTGAAATATGGATGCTAAAACTAGTTAAATCAGGTTCCAAAACATGCAAAACAATTCTATTTTATAGCAGCATACATATGCAGCAAAAACACACAACAAATGAGACAAACAGCAAACTCATGATACCAATTACCTTGAGAAAGAAGGAAAATGACCAGGATGGGGTTGGCAGGGCTCTACAGTAAGCTGAACGAAGCTTAAAAGTTATTTGTAGCCAGGTTCGGGGCGTTAGTCTGCAACCCCAGAACTGGGAAGCTGAGGCAAGAGGATCATGAGTTCAAGGCCTGCCCTAGATATCTAGCACATTCATAGCTGTCCTGGACTACAAAACAACTCTACCTCAAAAATAAATAAATAAATAAATAAATTAATTAAACATAGGGGCCGGGGAGATGGCTCAGTGGAATAAGCGCTTCCCTAGCAACTGCAAGGGCCTGAGTTCAATCCCTGGTTCCGCAAAAGTAAATAAATAAATAAACAAATAAATAAAATAAACATGAGGCCTCAGTTTTAATGTATACAATTTTTCCTATTGTATACATCTTGTACCTGTTCCCTACCAAATATCCTTAGAAAACCAACGGTTTTTTTCAAAGGTTCCAGGGTTTCCAAACTTTTACATTTCTCATCTATCTGAAAGTGTTCGCACCCATCTTCATGCCTGAATGCGTATAATTCCTGTCAAAGCTGTCAAGTTTATAACTTCTGGCACACACATGTTAAAGTTTACTTCTCTACACATAAGACTAGGTTCTCTCCTGAGCGGCTGATCTGCTGACAAAGCATCATCATTCACCAAACGCCACTGCCGTGAGAAAGAACTGCTCTTCGCACAAACTGCAACTTGGTGGATAAGGGACCCTCCAGAACAGCACCAGACAGGACTGAGGGGACACACACCCTCCCAACAGCTGCTCTGGGGTTGCCACACACAATTGGAAGGGTGGGGAGCGCAGCTGAGGAGAGGCCCTGCTCCACACTGAAACAGTGACTCAGCAGACTGGACAGTGTCTCCAGAACCAGAGTTATGCCAAGGAGAGCTCCAATTTTCCAGCACACTGTCAGCAACCAGGACAGCACCATGGGAAGAGACCCCCACCCAAGCCTGATCTGAGAACTCCCACCTCCAGGGTCATGGGTTTTGTTCCCTGGTCACCTTGCAGCTAGCTGCACCAGGGCAATGCTACGAGACTAGACAGACCCAGCCTCAGCGCATAGGATCACCAGGGTAGAGCCCAGAGCCCAGGAGTGGGCCAGGACCATTGAGTCCCCAGGGCACATCCTAGAGGTCCACATCCCAGGGCCCCTGCCATTCCCAGCTCTTCCCAAAGATGCAGTCTGGATGAAGTTGGTGCCGCCCTACCCAATGGTCAGGCCTCCTGATGGTCAGGCACCAACTCTAACCATGACCACAACACAGCAACCACATGGTGACCGCCCCACTCTTGCTGCTGAGCCTTTGTTCCCAGAGGCCCCAACTGCTGACAGAGACTGAGCATGGGTGGCACTGTCCTGACTCCAGGCAGATGGAGGCTCCTCAGCAATAACCACTGTCAGCCCCAAGCAGCCTACAGCCTGGAACTCACTTCCAGGTCTTGCCATCCTCCCACAGAGCCATGATGACTGCAGAAACACAGGGGCACCTCCCCGTACCTGCCTAACCCCTGCCTAAGATGTCTCCTCCCAGCAGCCCAGACCGGTGCGGTCACTCACCTACACCCGAACCCCAGGGTGTGAACAGCGGCAGCCCCTCCCCCCACAGGATGGTAGGACAGAGACACGTATCATAGCTTTTTGTTTTTGTTTCTCAAGCTCTACGGCCATGGCTTAGGGAAGCACAGGTATTACCCACACAGAGCCAGGTCTTCCTTCACCTGCCTGGCCAAGGCTAGCTCTCTCCGCTGGCTGGAGCCTTGCTGGGTCCTGGACAGGAAACTGGAGCAGCCCTGCCTGGCTTCCCAGCATTCTCAAGGGCTGAGGTGGGTGGACTGCAAGTTCAAGCCCATCCTGGGCAACTCCATGATCTAACACACCAGAACTGCTTCGAAATGAATAAAATAAAGGGCTGGGGATGTAGCTTAGGGCAAAGGCACTGCATCCAATAGCCAGTACAGGAAAAAACCCAGTTCCCAGACATGCTTCTTCTCAGCTTGCCAGGCACTCAGGGGCTCCCCATGCAGTGTACACCCAGCTCTGCTGGCACAGCAGCTGTGCCCACCCACTCACTGGGGAAACACACACACCAGCCTGTAGCCTCCTCCTCTACACTCGCGTCACTCACAGGGTGTTCTCTGCAATTAAATGCTGGATTTGAACCACAGGCAGCCGGCGGACATGTGCCGGCTCTGGAGGACTGCTGTCTGAGCCAGGCTTGAGAGAGAGAGAGAAGAGCACACTTCCCCCCACCCCAGCCTTTCTAGACAGTGTCTGTGGCTGATGAGAGCCGGGAGCAGTGGGCAGGGGACAGCTAAGGTTGCCCTCAAACTCGAGCTCCTGCCTCAACTTGCGGAGTGCTAGATCACAGGTGTGCACCACCACGCCAGGTGGAAACTCCCTAATTTTTAAACAATGATTCAGGATGACACAACTTTTACAGAATATCCTGACTCCTTTGTTTCTCATCTTCAGGCCTCAAGAATGCTTGCAAGGTTTTAGAAAAATGCAGGGGGCCAGGGAGATGGCTCAGTGGAATAGGCGCTTCCCTGGCAAGCACAAGGGCCTGAGTTCAATTCCCGGTTCCGCAAAGAAAAAGTATAGGGCAAGAGTACTGATAACTTAAGACTTTCTGCACTCTAATTAAAATTAAAAATCCTGAGCCTTTTATTAAAATTTTTAAATTTCAGAGTAGAAGAGACCATGTAAAGTGGGTGGCTGAGTCACTCACATTCCTGGTAGGAAACAAGGCCCAGAAATGCTGGGTTCTTAGACTGTCCAATCAGCTTTGCCAGTGTGGAGTAGACCCCAGATGTCTCAGCTTATGGCTTATTTCTGTTGCTATGTAGTCAATAAAATCAAGATATGACAGATAGGCTACAAGAATAATTTTAGAAAAAAAAAAATAGCAAGCCAGGCATGGTGGAATGTTCTGTAATTCTAGCACTCAAAAGGCTGAGGCAGGAGGGTCACTTGATCTGGGAAATTTGAGACCAGCCTTACAACACAGCATGATGGGGGTAGGAGTGGGAAGGGGAACACCTAAATAAATTCGGCTCCAGCAGATGGCAAGACCTTCAGCAGAGACCAGGGCTGCCCTATTTTCACTGACAGGGTTACAGAGAAGGCAGCCAGACTTGCTTGTAGAAGCTCTGGTGGCTGCATGGGACCTCAGATTACAATTCTAAGGGCCCTGCCTGCGACAACCCCCCCCCCCCATGTCCTTCTCAAGGGCCAGGCAGGGCACCTGCCCTTCAAAGGGGTGACAGGAAACCGGGGATAACTCTGCTCCAATCTTGAGTCCCCAGGACAGGTGATGATGTCCTGCTCAGGCTGGGCCCCAGGGAAGAGGAAAAAAGGGCAAGATGGGGAAAACATAGAGCCTGACCTCACAGCAGAGAAAATTTCTCAACGGACTGAGGGGCAGCGGCCGGGCTGGAAAGGGGACAGCAGTAAGACAAAGAAAACAGGCCAGAAACTTGGCAATGGGAAGGACAAACGCAACACATTTCCCAGGCCACCCCAGGAAAACAGCAGCAGTGCTCTGAGCAATCAGAGGAGCGGAGACTTGGGACAACATACACCCACCACACTCCGTACAGGACCCCCTTCTCCCAAGGACCCCCTCCCCACAGACACAGAGGACCCCAGCAGGACATCAGTGGTGACAGTGGTGCCAGTAGGCTCTCAAGCAGGAAATCCTAAAAGGATGCCACATCTATCCCAGTGAAAAGGAACCAAAATCCCAGAAAGGGTAAGGCTGGAAAGTATAGTCTTTTAAAACAACCTGCCCACATGTTTAACTGTCTTTAAGTAACACAGACTGCTTAATACATAAACCCCGTGGGTTTATGGAGGGGGGGGGGACCAGGCCCAGAGGCTTATGCCCTCTCACTCTGAGGCCGCTCCAGGCACAAGGGTCCTTGACAAGCACCGCCTCCCTTTAGGCTGCCTTTGTTTTGTTTCTGGTACCAGGGACTGAACTTAACCAGTCCTTGCCCGGAACTACATCCTGAAACTTTTTCATTTTCAGTTTGAGTCTTCCCAAGTGGCCCAGATTGGGCTTGAATTTACAATCTCCCTGCCTCAGCCTCCAAATCACATCTGGCTATGACTGTTATTGTTGTAGGCAGCTAAGTTAGATAGAAATATTATAGGCAGTCAGACAGGGCCAGGTCCTCAAAGGAGACAGCACAAAAGACAAGGTATCTTGCAACTCTGAGAGGGACAGAGGCTCCTGCCTTGGGCCAGACCAAAAGACCAAAGATCAAACAAATGCCGACCTCCTTAAAGATTGGCATCCGAGATTGATCATCAACCTGAGGGAGACCAAGAATCATTAATGTGACTACTACTGGATGGCTACCTGATAAAGTCCTGTTCTACATTCATGCCCACTTACTACGTGACTCGTTACCCCATTTGGTGCTGGGTCTAATCAACTTTACCTAGCAATCGTGCTTGTAATCCCACTGGTTGACCATAGTTTTGTCCCACCTCTTGTCCACCTAAGTGAGTTCCCATTCTCTCTACCTTTGCCCCACATGGTTTTACACTATAAAAGTCCCTGGAAGAGACAGCTTCCCAGGTAACAACCCACTTGGGCCCCCCTCCTGTCCCTCTCTTGGACAGGAGCTTTCTTTCTCTCAATAAATATATTCTGCTCATAACCTCCGTTTGTTCCTAAAATTCATTCTTTGGCTTTAGAGAACACGAACTCATGCAGGTCAGGTCGGGAGATCATTCTTCCCTATGTTGTTTGGAGGTCACCCACCCGAGACCAGTTTTTCTCCCTATATCATTATCGTCACTAACATGCCCATAATAATAGCATAAAAAAGAAATCTAAATAAATAATTAAGTATGAATTTTATGAGCATTAACACTTAAATACTAGACAATTCCAAAGGAACTAAAAATTAATCATGTAAAAAGAAATCATGTGGCCTATTACTTTTCTTTCTTTTTTTTGCAGAACCGGGGATTGAACTCAGACCCTTAGCACTTATTCTACTCTATTATGTCTTTTTAAAGTAATAGAAGGGGAAGGGGTGGGAAAAAAATAAAGTAATAGAAGTATTACTATGCACCTTCAGTCCCAGCACTCAGGAGGTTGAAGCAATAGGATCATCATGAGTTCAAGGCCAGCCTGGGCTACATAGTGAATTCAAGGCCAGGCTGAACTACATAGAAACCTTGGCTCAAAAGAACCAAAAAGAAAGAAGAAAAGAAAGGAAGAAAGGGAGGGAGGAAAGAAGGGAGAGTGGGTCTCACTATTTTATCCCGACTGGTCCTCAATCTTCCAGCCTCAGCCTCCCTAGCAGCTGGAACTACAGATGTGTGCCACCAGGCACAGCTCACATGCATACTTTAACTGCAATAAGCAAACTTATTTTAATGAAATAACTCTGCTGTCCGTCTTAAAAGTAACAACTTAAGATACAAAGAACTAAGCTTTTGCCAGGTATGGTGCTGCACACCTGAAATCCCTGCCTCAGAAGGCCGAGGCCGAGGCAGTGGCAGTAGCATCTGGAGTTCAAAGTCAGCCTGGGCTACGCAACATCACCCATCTAAAGGAAAGGAGAGAATTACAGAAAATGACCAAAGAGTTCCAATTCGATGCTTTAGGTAACACAGTAGGTACATGTTTGCTCCATACTGTCACCTATTATAAAATCAACTAATGAAAAAGGTGGCATCCAACCATAGTGGCACACACCTGTAGCCCCAGCTGCTTGGAAGGTTAAAGCAGGAGGATTTGGAATTTAAGGCCAGCCTGGGTTACACAGTGAGACCCAATCTCAACAACAACAGTTTATATTACCAAAAAATTCATCCCTGAACAGGAAAGTAGTGTTTTTTGATGTCTGACTTTTAAAGACTAAGCAACCTTTCACCGAAAAGACCTACGAAGTGCTGTGCTGAGCAGTCTTACACTGCATCTCTCACCACTGCAACACAGGTCTTAGGATCTTAGAGAACTTAAATCACACCCAAGGCTTGGACCAGGTGATCCTGAGAGGACGTAGACTTGGACTAGGTTTGCAAAGGACAAGCAATCCACAGTCTCCTGAGTGGCAATGGAGCTCTTTTCTCCATCACACAGTACACCCCCCGCCAAGGGCAGCAAGCAGTTACTACACACAGGGTTTTCTGTACAACCAAGATGCACACTTTAAAACCAAGACAGCAACTCAGCAGAGACCCCATGCACTATACAAACACCAGCAAAGTTCCGCAGCCAGCCAGTCCCTGGGACATACGAAACCCATTCCAGAGTCCATTGCAGTAAGCATGGCATAATGTTTAAAGTAGCTTTTCCATTTAGAAGTTTAAGGGGCTGGGGAGATGGCTCCGTAGAATAAACTCTTCCCTGACAAGCACAAGGGTATGAGTTCAATCCCCGATTCTGCAAAAAAAAAAAGTTGTTTAAGAATCAAACATTTTATATAGCCAGGGGCACACACCTGTAATCCCTTCACTGAGGAGGATGAAGCAGGAGGGTTATAAATTCAAGCCCACCTTGGGCAATTAAGACATTTAGCAAGACTCTGGATCAAAATAAAAAATACTTGGCACAGGAGATAGCTCAGTGGTCTGAGCACCTGCCTGGCAAGCACAAGGACCCAGATTCGATCCCCGATACTTCATGCTAGCCACCGAAACCAGGTGTGGTAGTGCATGCCTATAATCACAGTGCTGGGGAGGCTGAAACAGAAGGATCACTATCACTATGAGTCTGAGCTCCATAGCAAGACCCTATAACAAATACATAATTAAAGAATAGGGGCCAGGGAGATAGCTCAGTAGAATAAGTGCTTGCCTGGCAAGCACAGGGTCCTAAGTTCAATCCCCAGTACCACAAAAAAAAAAAAAAAAAGCAAGCACAAATAAAGAATAAAATAAAAAATATTATTTAAAAAGGCTGGGTTAGCTGGGTATAGTGGTGCATGCCTGTAGTCACAGCACTCAGGAGGCTGAGGCAGGAGGATCACTGGGAATTCGAGACCAGCCTGGGCTACAAAGTGAGCTCAAGGTCAGCCTGAGCTACATAGTGAGTCCCTGTCCCAACAAAACTAAACAAAATAAATAAATAAGGCTGGGCTAAAGGTCTGGATGCAATCCCCAGTGCTGGGGGTGGGGTCCTGCATGATGGATCTGGGACACAGAAGCCCCAGGTGACCTTGCTCAGGTCAGTTCAGCCAGTGCAGAAGGCTGAGGTAAGGGCGTGGAAAGTGAGTGCAGGGTAATTCTTGCAATTCTGCTTGGGTGAAAAGCATAGAAACAAGGCTGTAACCAGGAGGACATAAGTGGTAGAGTTTACAGGTATGGACACTTCAGAGCTGCTGGTTCCAGACCGTGCTTCCTTTTACAACAAATGTTTCCCCCAGTCACTTGCACCTCCACCTGGTGGCCCTCGGCCAATGTGACTGTCGAACACCTGAAACACGCCCAAGGATGAGATCTTTTAAAAGTTCATTTTGGGCCAGGCACAGTAGAATAGGTCTGTCATCTCGGCATAAAGTAGGAAATGGGTGCTGCCTCACAAGCTATAAAAATACTCATATTAGAAAAAGGTTAAAAACTATCTCTCCAATTTGTACCTGAACAAGGCAAAACTTAAAATGATTTTAATTAGTTAAATTATATAATTTCAAATGTAGAGTGGGCAAAGTCCTTTCAGATCTGTGCTGTCCAATAATACAGCTGCAGCCACAAGCAGCTCTGTAATAAACTGGCATTACTCAAGTTAAACACTGGGAGGCTCTGTACTGTGTGCATACCCAGGCTCCACAGGGGCAGCCAGGTGCTATACACACACACACACACACACACACACACAGAGAGAGAGAGAGAGAGAGAGAGAGAGAGAGAGAGAGAGAGAGAGACCAAGTCTAAGAATGCCCTTCCAGGTGGTTACTTGTCAGAAACTACAATCCCCATGGCTGGTGCCACCTCACTGGACACCAAAGGACAGAACAGCCACGGTCACAGTTCTCTGCTGGGCCACATAGAGGGGCCAGTAGAGAGTACCAATCACAGGCCTGGGCTTTCCAAATGCATTACCAACCTGCTGAGCAGTCCTGATGGGCACCATGATCTGATGGAGCCAGGACCCCTAAGGGGGCCTTATGCTGATTTTGCTGGTCCCAGAAGGGCTCTGTAAGCACCAAGCTCCTAGGCCTGTCCAGGCCTGCTTCTTTTGCTGTCCACGATGAACCTGGAGCAGCACAATGCCCAGAAGCCCACCTACAACTGCTCTTTTATGGCTTTATGGCCCACAGAATAGACACATGGATTCTCGCTCTGCAGAGGCAGATGCACGAAATAAATGCCAGGATTTTACCAGCTAAAACAACAACAAAAAGAAAAATACTGCCAGGCATCATGAAGCACACTTGTAATTCTAGCTACTCGAGAGGCTGAAGCAGGAGAATTACAAGTTTGAAGCCAACCTGGGCTACACGGTGAGTTCAGGACCAACCTGAACTACATAGCAACTCTGTCTTTAAAAACACACAAAACCCCACAATAATAATGAAATAAAATAACCTTCATGTTTTACAACATTTAAAAATATAAAACCTCTACCACTATTCAAAGAGGCTGAAGTAGAAGTCTAGCTTGAGCCCTGCAGTCTGGCACCCAGCTGGGCACCACAGTTAGACTCACCCCTCAACTGATGAATACCAAACCTGTCATTCCTGTCACCCCAGCTCAGTCGGAGGACAAAGGTCATAAGCTCAAGGGATATCCTATCTCCCTATCTCAAAACTAACCTCCCCCCAAAGAAAGCCCTACGAGAAAAGCATACACTAAGTCACAGAAGGAGAAACAGTAATCTCACACCTTTGTTATCCTAAAAGCTGATATTTAAGTCCCACATGAAGCAACTGCAGGGAAGAGCCAGCACTGTAGTAACAGTGCTGCCACTTTATGAAGCCTTACAGCGCAGAGCAGGGAGGTGAGCCCAAAGCCCACACGCATCTTCCTTCTACTTTCACAGGGCCGAATCACAAGAACCAGGCGGGCTGGCAGGCACATGAGGAGTGACTGTGGCCAGCAGGCGTGGCATTTCATAAAGCAACACCCAGAAGAGAAGACAGACGGGCAAGGTAGCCAGCCAGGCTCTCTCTGAATTGATTTCTGCATTGCTATTGACAAACCCACTGGAAATACAGGTCCACTTCTACATAATGTGGTATTATGAAAGTCCTCAGTACTTCTACAGTTGAACTTCTGTTTCTTTTAGGAGATATTTTAACATCTGAATTAGAATTTATTGAAATTTCTCTATGTATAAAAAAAATTATTCTGTATAAAGCAAATCATTTCAAAGGACTCCAAAGACATAATCACATGAGCAATACACTTTAATGTTCACAAAACTTCTCATAAATCACTATGAAAAAATAAATGGCATATATAGAGGATGAAAGTAAGGATTTTTTTTTTTTTTTTCACTTTTCACACAAACTGGCAAAGCAAGGCAAGTGGCACAAGTCTATCACACTGAGAGACTGAGGTGGGAAGATCTCAAATGTGAGCCCAGCCTGGGCAACTTAGCAAGATCCTGTCTCAAATTCCCAAAAAGCTGAAGGTGTAGCTTAGTGTTAAGGCTCTGGCTTCAATTCCCAGGACTACCCCGAAACCAACAATACAGCTAGCCCCACTAGCTGTAGTCTTACCCTCTCAACCTGATTTTAACCCAATTTACTATTCTA
The DNA here is from genome assembly GCF_000260255.1 of Octodon degus. NCBI lineage: Eukaryota > Metazoa > Chordata > Mammalia > Rodentia > Octodontidae > Octodon > Octodon degus. The sequence goes on from NW_004524681.1 coordinate 3,032,003, forward strand.
AAATCAGTCAACTGGGCTTGAAGGTACACACCTGTAGTCCCAGCTAGCTACTCAGGAGGCTGAGGCAAGAGACTCTCTAGCTCCAGGGTAACCTGAGCTACACAGCAACTTCAAGGCCAGCCTCAGTTACCAAGACCTTGTCTCAATGAATGAATGAATGAATGAATGAATGAATGCTAAGAGACAGCTCAGGACTTCTGGGTGAAACCCCCAATAGCCTCCTCTAAAAAACTACAGAGTTTCAACTTACATATTAAATTTCAATTTAAAACCTAAATTTGGAACTGTATGGTCATCTTTAAAACGTGAAAATTTGTGCCTGTAATAAATGCCTCTTTCAAGTTGTCCTTATTTCAGTAGAAAGCTTGTGGAGATCCTAAAGAAAGCATTGTATACGGTCAGGTTTTAGTAATTCTAACAGTAAAATCCTCCCCTTCAGAATTATGTCTGACTAAAGCATAGCTTCAGTTGGATTTTTAAAAACAATGACACTCATTTAACCAATTTCCTAGCTACTATGACAATAATTTTTACATAATGTAAATGTAAGGTCGATTTCCAACAACACGATAAAGTACTATCTCTCGTTTATAAATAACCTGTCACAATCTCTCTTCACAGTAGCCAAGAACTGTTGGTATCAAATGTTTAATTTCAACTGACCAGCAGTCGCTTTTAACTCTTTCCAGAAATGCCACACAATTCCACCTGTAGGGTCTGCAATATCCTTTTAAAAGGTAGTTTAACAATTACTTTTCAAAAGAAACTACTGTCTTCTTTTAAGAGAATTATAATGTGGGTAGAAATATTTCTGCGTATTACATGTTAAAGAATTACAATGTGTAAAAAAAGGAGGGGGGAAAAAAAAAAAAGCCACGTAGCCGCCGTGGGCCGGGTGAGTCACCGCAACTCCGAACCCGCGGCCGCTTTGAGTCAGCGGCGCCGGCCTCGGGTCCGCGTTCCCACGCGGAGACGGAACTGCTCGGCACCGTGTGCCGCGACGCTCCCCGCGGACGGTGACCGCGCCCCTCTCTTCCCTCCACAAGGGTCGCACAGCCTCCCGCGGAGCTCCGGGAGGGCTCTCCCCGGGCACGCGGCGCCCAGAGTCCTGGCCTAGGCACCCGGGGAAGGCCACGTCGGAGGCGTGCGGCCCCACCTGCGCCGGGACCACCGACTCGCGGTGCCCGGGAGGCCGGGCGGGGCCGGTGGGGCGCCAGCTCCGCCCAGGGCCCGGAGCCCC
>NW_004524681.1:3033612-3038046 GCF_000260255.1 Octodon degus
CTCATCGGGGGCGGGCGGACCCGCGGGCGGCCCTCAGCGTCGGCTCGGCTCCGCGGCGCAGCTGGCGGCGGCGGCGTCTCCGAGGCTCCCGCTCTGCCGCAGTCGCCGCCATGTAAACCGGCGCGCGCGAGAGGGCGAGGGAGGGCGGGGCCTCTGGCCACGCCCCTTACGTCACAGGCTCGCCCGCGGGTCCCGCCTCCGGCCCGCGCGCGAGAATTTCCAGCGCCTGAACGCAACGGCGAGGCCCGGCTCGCGGGGTCACGCCCCGACATCGGAGGCCCCGCCCTGCGGGCGTCTCCAGCACTCGGCCGCGGCCGGGGGCGGGGCTCACAGGGCCACGTCCCGACGTCCCAGGCTCACCCCACGGGCCCCGCCTCGGCCGCTCCGGAATCTGCCCCGCCCGCCCGACTCGGGGACGCGCACCGGGCACGCGGACGGGAGTGCGCCGCCACTCGGAGCTGGGGGTCGCGGTGGGTGTCGGAGCGGAGAGCTGAAGCAGGGCTGGAGCGGACCCCACGGGCAGCTGCCGGGTGAGCCGCGGGGTCCTGTTGACAGCCACTGCCGTCGGGAGCAGTCGGTAATGTATGTCCTAGAAAGTAGATTTTCTTTTTAAACTTTGGCAGTACTGGGAACTGATCCCAGGGCCTTCGTGCTGAGCTCCATCCGCAGCTCTTCGTTAATGTTTTATTTTGACACGGGAACCTGCTAAGTCTCTCAGTTAGCCTGGGCTTGAATTTGTGATCCTCCCGCTTCGGCCTCCCAGAGTGCTGGGTTTACCGGTATACAGCAGCAGCACGCCCCCGCGCCCTGTAAAGAGATTATGAGGAAGTCCCTGAACCGCAGTGGAGTATTTGCAACTTCTTGGGCAACAATTTCTTGGAAGCCGGATCGTGTTTATGCTGAGAATTGGGTTGTAAAGTCCCGCTAATGGGTTTGGTCTTAGTTCCTAAGCCTGCCGGCCGTGTGAGCGCACCGTTCTCAGCAGTTTTGATCCTGCAGGTTGTGACCCCACCGGTGAGTGGGGAAATTCTCTTAGCAAACCGTGACTAGCGTTTTTCCTTAGTGCAGTACAACACAGCACTGACACAGAGAAAAAGCCCCGCACCCAGAGGCGCCTGTTGTTTGAGACTTCTGGCTTGGTATCACATTTCAACAAACCTAAAAGGCCGTTCATTTTGAGCTGTGCCTTTATGTACCATTGGGAAAGCAAAAACCTTATTAAAATATATCTCATAGTCACATACTTATTTCAAAGAGATTGACGTGGGGATGTACTTTTTGTTTTGCTTTTAGACAGGGCCTCACTATGTAGTCCAAGCTGGCCTTGAACTCATCGTGTATCCCAGACTGGCCTCCAACTCATGTGATCCTCCTGCCTCAGCCTCCCCAAGTGCTGGAATTCCTTGCCTTTCTAAGGGATGTACTTCTGAACATCGAAGCCCATAAGCCTAAAATACCAGATACGAATAATGGCTCTATGCATCCCAGGCGCTGTTTAGTACTCCCTGTTGCCGTAAGTTCTGCTGTTGCTCATGGGCATCAATGTGGAGCTGGGATCACAGACGAGGGAACGCGCAGGCCTGCGGGCTGCCAGGGTGCCAGGGCCCAGCTCTCGTTGGGGGCTGCAGACCAGAGAATGGAAAAGGCTGCTCTGGGAGAGCACGGGCAACCTGGGCTCCATCCCACCAAGCTGTAGCAAGAGGACTCTGCCCGTGGGAGCAGACGGCTAGAGACATGGGGCTGCCTGGGAAGGGAGCAAGAGGCCCGGGGTGACAGCTTCCAGTGCAGTGCCAAAGCTTTCAGATTTAAGGCCAAAGGCAGCAAAAGAAGATGGATGTGGCAGCTTACACCTGCAATCCCAGCACATGGGAGGCTGAGGCAGGAGCAGACGTGGTGAATACCTGGGTGAGGCGTTTTCCGAGTCCCTTGGTTGCACCTAACTTAGGCTTCCTGGTTGCTCTTTCTACAATGAGATTACCCAGGGAGAAGAGACTGCCAAATCTGGAGACTTTCAAAATGGAGGTGAACAGTTTTAGCAACATGAACACCAAGCACGACCCCAGCTAACCATACAAAGGGTTGAGCGCAGCATATCAGGGAGCGTGTAATGGGTCGTCACAGCTTCCAGTAAGATGGTACCCAGAAATAGCACTTCCTCTCCTGGAGGGTTACTACATTCTGAGCTGGCTTTTGGGTCACCGAGGAAGGCAGACACCTCGGGGATCTAAGGGAAGGCCCTGGGTTTAAGTGATGGCCAAGAAAGGTTGCTATGAAGAGCTGGTGGGTGGCATGCTATTACTGCCCGAGATGCCTCTCAAGCTAAGAAGTACTAGCCCCCTGTCCCTTTCGGTGGTTCTGGGCCTTGAATCCAGGCCACATTCCTGAACCACATGGGCTTGCCCAGTCTTGAGTAATCTCTTTATCAGTGTTTTGAGTTAAAGTGCTTGTTGCATTTAAACTCAGAAGGATTAGTATGTCATAGTTGGCAGGATAATCGTTCAAAATGGGTTGTGAGGCCCGGGATATGATTCAGTGGCACGGCGCCTGCCTGGCAAGTGTGAGTGAGGTCCTGAGTTTGATTCTCAGTACAAAAAAAAAAAAAATCAAAATGGGTTGTAAGGAATTTGTGAAAACTGGCATTTGACCAAAGCACATAAGAAGTATAGTATCTTTGTGCAAAAGGATCACTTTTTAAAGGGTCCAGATTTGGGAGACTTGCTGAGCTGATCATGTGGAGAGCATGGGTCTCTGGAGAGTGAGGAAGGCTGGCAAAGTGCAGCCTGGTGTGTTGACAGAAAGGTGGCCCAGCCACAGGGTTGGGCTCCTCAGGGCTCTGCTCAGGGCTTCAGGGTGCGTCCAGACACAGGTACCCATCAAAGGAACCGTCACCCACAACAGATGTTAAGGAAGGAGTGGAAACGACATTCCCTGAAAGAAATGTGATGTACGGATGGGGCCTGCTTGTGTGACCCTCAATGAGGGTGTCTGCAGAGGAAGGAGGCTTGTCGCCCCTGCTTCAAGTCTAGCTCCGCAACCAAGGAGGATTCTGGCTAAGAAAGCTCTGCTCTGGACCTAAGCATCCAAGCAGGGAACAGCGGCCCCTGGCAGTGCCCCTCGCGGCACTGTGCAGAGGAGGTGCCAGCAGGGCAGCTTGGCAGCCCAGGGTCTCCAACTCGCAGCTCCGGAGTGCCTCCTTGTACTGCTAGGTTCAAGTGGCTTTATTTTTCTTTTTTCTTTTCTTTTTTTTTCACTTCAGCCAGGTAATGTGCCCACGTCGTATCAAGGTTTGAAGAAGGCACATTTCACGCATACAGCGTGAACACCCAGTCATCATGCCCATGAACTGAAGGCTCTTTGTTTTGCTGTTGTGGTGGTTTTGTTTTGGAGGTACCGGGGATTGAACTCAGGACCCTGCACTTGCCAGGCAGGCGCTCATTCTACTGAGCTCTCTCCGCAGCCCTGTTTGGTTTTTTTTGAGACAGTGTCTCATTATGTAGTTCAAGCTGGCCTTGAACTTGCTTATGTAGCCCAGCTGGCCTGGCGAACCAGCAGATATGGTTTCTAGAAGGCCACGTTGTAACTCAGTCTATGAAGGAGTGAAACAGCTTACCACCAAGGAAATTCACTGCCACGGACAGTGGTGTTACCTTGTTCCTTTCAGCAGGTTCGCTGCAATCACCACGAACAAGGAATCCAAGAATACAAAGCTTGGCCACAGAAAGTGGGCTCTGGCCCTTGTGTCTGTCCTCTGGCCGCCGTGCACACCTGCTCAGTATTTATTTTTCATTTTTTGATCTTTTGGAGACAGGGTCTCATGCATTCCAGAATGACCTTGAGTTCACTTTGAAACCCAGCATGGTCTCGAACTCGCAACCACCCCCCTACCTCAGTCTCCTGAGTGGTAGGATGACAGGCGTGCAACCCCAAGCCCGGCCTTATCTGCTACAGTATTAACTTTGGCCACATTGACTCTGAAGCCCCAGCCCGCACCAGTGTTTGTGCCTCATGACACTTCTCTGACCCTTGTCCTTTGTCCCCAGGAAGGCTGGACAGCGCTAGGCTGGGGCCACTGCAAACAGCAAATTCAACACAAAGCAAACTGGGGAAATGGGCCAGTAAGGAGGCCATCAAAGGGCATTGTGTCTGAGTGAGACTCCAGCTGGAAGCCCGTATCACCTTGTGCCACCTCAGCTGGAAATTGGCACATAAGATGACATGTACATTTTGTCACTCTGTCCAAAATTGACTACAAAAATGTGTACTGATTGGTGGCACAGGTGAAGGCCAGCAGTAGGCAAATGTGCAGACACAGGGTCAGGAGGCTGAGGGCTGACAGTTCTCGGAGGCGGTGGGCCCGGGGGCCGCGTAGAAGGCCCAGGGGCAGCCCAGTCAGTACAGGGCTTTCACGGGAAAGAGCCCGCAGTTAGTTGCATC
>NW_004524681.1:3039211-3055548 GCF_000260255.1 Octodon degus
GCCTGCCCCAGTTCAAGCATAGATGGGCACCCTTGCTTCTAGAAACTGTTATAACGATCTTTTGAGACCATGTTGAAAACTGGAACCTCAAGGACCAGTCAAACGCTGAATTGGCTCAGGTTGGAGAAGACAGTCCCAGCCTCACCACAGGTCCACTGCAGGTGGGGACAGTCGCAGTGTCCTGCAGCCAGGCACCATCTGTCTGCCCTCTGCACTCTTGAGACTCTGAGAACACTGCCCTGTTCCCTGAGCTGACCCATCTCTGGATGGACTTTGCCCCAGTGCTTGCCTGTGATGCTACTCTGGCCCTTGTGGCCACCAGCCCTGTCTGTGTGAGACCCACCCCAGGCTTTGGGGTTCCCCATCCCCATAGCCCGAGGCTCAAGCATAGGGAAACCCAGGTTTGGTTCTATTTCTGTGTCCCAATGTCCCATTTTCATGCCCCTCATGTTTGTTTGTTTGTCAAGACAGAGTCTCATGTAGTTTAGGCTGGTCTCAACTCACAGCAATCCTCCTGCCTCAGCCTTCTGAGTCTGGCACATATATTAGTATTTATTTATTAGTATCAGAAATCGAATTTAGGACCTTGCACTTGCCAGACAGGTACTTGTACCACTGAGCTACATCCCTACACCATTGTATTTAAAAGTATCTTTGCAAATTATAAAAATTATTAAATTCATGTTAATCAATTACATTTAAATTTTTCCTTAGTTCAGAGGACATTAAGTCATGCATTTAGACTGCCATAACAAATCCAAGGGGGACCACATAAGAAAGGGGAAAGCTCTAGATGTACTCAGGCTAGGTTTACACTAGTGATCCTAGCAACTTGGGAGGCTGAGGCAGGAAGAATCACGGGCCCAAAGTCAGGCTGGCCAATATATGTGACAAGTGAGACCTTGTCACAAAATAAAATTGAAAGGAGTGGGGTGGCAGCCAGGTATGGTGGTACATACCTGTAATCCCAATGAAAGATGGAAAGAAAAGAAAAGGGTGGGATGTAGCTCAGGACCTAGTGCATTTGAGGCCCTAGGTTCCGTCTTCAGCGTGTCTCTCTCACACACACACACACACACACACACACACCCCATCCCTTGGTATTTTACTGCCTTTAGCAGCATTTTATTTGTCACTTTTCTGTAGCCATTCTCACAAACCACACCCCAAAGCAGCATTGGGAGCCCAGAAGAAAGCAGGTCAGGGAAAGGTTCCCCAGCACTCCGCACCACTTGGGAGGCTGAGGCAGAGGATTCAGGCTCAGGGACAGGAAGGGGAGACTTGCTTCCCACTGTGCACGCTTTCCCAGAGCAGTAGTGCCCACAGTCACAGCTCTACACTCTCACAGGGACTGCATGTTTCTAAATGGAGGCCAAGTGTTGGCCTGGGGACCCAATCAGGACTGTACACAGGCTCAGGAACATGCATTTCCAGTTTGAAAGAACCAGGCTAGAAATCAGCTTTGGGGGGGCTGGTGAGATGGCTCAGTGGTCTAAAGCACCTACTTAGAACAAGCTTAGCAAAGCACAGGGACCGCGGTTCAATCCCCCAGCACCACATGCCAGCCATCCCCGCCCCCTGGTGGGCTGAGCTGGCCACACACACACTAAATAAATAAATAATTAATTAAAAATGTTTAAAAAGAAAAAAAAAGAAATCAGCTTTGGGGCCAGGCGTGGTGGTGCACACTTGTAATCCCAGCACTTAGGAGGCTGAGGCAGGAGGATGACTGTGAGTTTGAGCCCAGCCTGGGCTACAAAGTGAGCTCAAGGCCAGCCTGAACTGCATATTGAGACCCTGTCTCAAAAACACCAAAAAAAAAAAAAAGAAAAAAGAAAAGAAAAGAAAAAATCAAACGTCAGGAGTGTAACTTAGCTGTACGCTGGGGCCATCGAGGTCTTTGTGCTTAGAAGCAGCGCTGCCAAGTGCTGGGGCTGGGAGACTGCAGAGGGAAACTGTGCCGTTGATGCTTATAACGCCGCCCTGTCCCTGGGAAGGGCCAATCTTTCGGACCTACAATTTGGCCAGTTGGGTTGTAGCTTCACCAGGGGTGATCAGGCTCTGCAGCCAACACCAACTGGGCCCTGGAGACGGTCCCGGCGGAGGCCACCCTGTTAGGGACACAGGAGCCAGGCTGGTGGTACATGTCCATAATCCCAGCATGCTGGGAGGGTCAAGCAGGAAGATGAGAAGCCCAAGCTCAGCCCAGGTAATCTAACAACTTAGTTAGACCCAGGCTAAACTTGAATTTGCATAGACCCTCCTGCTTCAGCTTCCTGAGTGCTAGGATCACAGGTATGCACTACACACCTGGCATATTTAACCCTGTTTTTAAGGGAAATTTTTTCCTTAGGGAACCTGGTTTTTTTGTTTTTTGTTTTCCTACTTTCTATGAACTGCTATATCTCTCAGATCTGTTTTTAAGGTTTCTGAGAAGAATTAAATGTGCATTCTGGGTTATGCTTCATTGCTGTGTTATTGAATGTAGAACAAATAATGCTTTCAATTCTTTTGGCCAAATTCTTCACAATGAGGCCCAGCGTGGTATTGTTACACGGCTTTAGGAAAAGCCAACTGCAGCTCAAGGTTGTCTTCTGTGGGATAAAACAGCCTAAGCTCATGTTCTCCATGTTGTTCACACCAACAACCTTAGGCATAGCGGCCCAGATCCATCCAGTGTGAAACTCATCCGCCACCCTCCTGTCCCCTCAAGTAGCTTTGTGCAACTTCTCTTCACTTTTTTCACAGGGTCTCACTATACAGTGCAGGCTGGCCTTGAATTCACTTTGCAGCCTGGGCTGGCTTCAAATTCTTGGTGATCCTCCTGCCTCAGCCTCCCTACTGCTGGGCTGACAGGTGTACACCACCATGCCTTGCTTTTCTGCACTTTTGATCCCTTTGCTTGATGTTTGCCATTTTGGGGGACATCTCAGCCTGTGATTTGTCCTACATGAGTTCACATGCCAACAGCCCCTGAAAGTTTTGAAGGAGACAAGACCTCCCGCCATTCTCGAGCCACAAGACTCTGCTGAAATCCTGGCACCGCCAGCAGCCAGCAAACCTCATCCAGATCCCAGTTCTGCCTGTCTGACTCCAGGCTGGGGACAGCTCATTTTGGAGGCCCTAGATTCAGTCCCTATGACCAAAAAATAAGCCAACAAAAAGCCCCATGAATGAAGAAGCCAGGGCAAGAGCAGCCTGGGGCTGAACCTGGAGACAGACTTCTGTCCTCAGACCTACAGAGCTCATCTGCCAGGTGGCTGAGGTGTGGCCTGGCGCCCGTTCTGCTGGGAGCCCCTCCCAGGCCAGCCACCTCATACTTCCTGTCTCCTCCCGCGGGCAGGCTCTGCACTGCCCCGGTACACACCCTGGACACCTAGCTCTGAGTCAGGCTGCTTCTGCAGAGCCCACGCTGTGCACGAGTCACCCCACGTCCACCTGGAGCAGCCCAGGGCAGGCGCTGGCATCAGGAACTCAACGCCAGGCTGGATCGCTCTGGTCCTCAGGGTCCACTCTGATGTCGCCAATGGCCCCAAGACTGCCCCTCTCTAGTGAAAAGGCATGGCTCTGTCATCTGTATCTTACCAGAGCCTTGGCTTTGCTTTTGCTTTCATCATGACTTGGCACTTCAGGCATGCGCACTCTCCTTCAGTGCGGGCTCACTTGGGCTGGGTCAGGGGTAACACTGTGCCTGCCTACCGGTGGCCATGACTCAGTCCCCTTCTGTCTCACCCGACAGCAGTGACTTTGGTCACTTGATTAAGGTGACATCTGCCAGACTTTGCCACTGTGACTTGACTCCATTTCCCTTTGCAATGAGGTTGTTGATGGAGAAAACTGAAGTCTGAGTAAGTTTCTCCTTCCTCAGCAGATGCCGCGTGGATTTGCGCGTCTCTGCGATGGCCCAGAGGGGCCTCTGCGCCCCGCTGCCACGCCATCCTCCTGCTGCCTGGTGGCGCCGCATTTGGCCTGTGGGCCCTCTGGTTTGCTCTGTATCCTCTTGTTCTTTTTGTGCCTTGTTATTTCGAGAGGTACACATTCCAAGCTTCCTTGGCATTTTGCGCATCCCAGCCCTGCACAGCAACCATTTGCCCAGAGCCTGGCTCCTTTGGCTGCCGGCTGATACCCAGAAAACAAGATCAGAGGCTCTGTGTTCACTGTGCTATCCTGGCACCAGCCAGGCCCCGAGGAGAAGGACTGGGGCATGTGTGAGACACACTGTCTCTGTACGTGGAAACACGCATTCATACACCTGGGCATTGCATGCTTACACATGTGCATTTACATCTGTCCCCTCATACCCACCTAAGTATGTTCAAAATCATGGGTTGACACTTCCCCGAACTCCAACCCAACCCCAACTAGTTTTCCTAGTTTCTTCATTTTCCATGTAGGTAACACCCATCTCTTCCAGTGCAAACCTGATTCCCATTGTCCTTAATATGATGACTTAATGAAACAATTGTTCTATATGTAAAAACCTCCCCTGGCTGCCTGTGACACTGTACAATATACATTTGGCTTTAACCCTGGCTTCCTCACCATGAACTCCAAAACCTTTGTGATTTCCGGAGCAATAGGGATGCCGGGAAAATCTTTGTTCTAAAGTGGGGCCGCTGACCCTGGTTCCTGACTCCAATCTCCTAAAACCTTTGTAATTTCCTGAATTGAAAGAGCACCCACACTCCAGAATCCCTTGGAATTTCCGGTGGGAGCAGCATCTTTCATGTGGATGAGCTGAACCTTGGTGGCTCCCTGGTAGCCTCGTGATGGGCCGGTTGCTGTGGGAACCAGCCTGTGACTGGAGCAGAGGAAGAGGAGCTGAGGGTTGACGACGTAAGCAATCGTGTGTACATCATGAAGCCACAAACATTCCTGAGGACTGGTTTGGAAATCTTTTAGATAGCCCCCCTGAAGGTGGGGCCCCTGGCAGAGATCCCTTGTCCCCTCTGTCCTGTCACCTTGGCAACAGCCTTCATAATTGGTGGGTGACATACATGAGGCACTCTGCAGAGCCTGAATGCTGCACCAGCAAAGTAATTGGACCCGAGGAGAGGTCGTGCACTGACCGGTGGGCCAGGGTGACAGGCTACAGCGGGAGCTCTTGGCATCTGGGCCCTCGGCTGTGGGACCTGACCCTGTGTGCAGGAAGTTAGGGACCTGGGCTGTGTCAAGCAGACTCCCATGTCAGAGTCAAGTACTGAGCTGGAGGACGGAGTCAGGAGAAAGAACAAGTCCGAGTTTCCCCATCTCTTCTCCTCCCACCGCAACTGCCCTGCAAGCCGCTGCTCCTCCTGCCTAGGCACCAAGCCCTGAGCTGTGCACCCCCATTCAGGCTGGGCAGGGCACCTATGCCAGGCTGTATCCCTCTCACCCCAGTAGACAGCCAAGTCCCCTGCCTGGGCTCCAGCACCTGCACCAGTCTGCCAGCTGCAGGGACCTCTGGCTGGGCTCACCTCTTCTGTCTGGGCCCCTGTCCCATGTCCTCTACCACAGCCGGCCTCCTGGACAGGCACATGCATCTCTTTTCTTTTCTTTTTTTTTTTAATTTTTTTTATTTATTTGTGTGTGTGTGTGTGTGTGTGTGGCCAGCTCAGCCCACCAGAGGGCGGGGCTGGCTGGCATGTGGTGCTGGGGGATTGAACCGCAGTCCCTGTACTTTGCTAAGCTTGTTCTAAGTAGGTGCTTTAGACCACTGAGCCATCTCACCAGCCCCAATGCATCTGTTTTCATTGCTGTAACGAAGCACCCAGACGGAGGGTGTAAGGGAGATTCCGGGACTCGCAGCAAGAGGTCGGTGGAGGCCATCAGTCTGGACACTGGTGAAAACCCTTCTCTGCCCCACTACGGGGATGGCCTCAGTGGTGCAGACAGCCGCTGGTAGCCAGGCGGGGGCTGGGCTGGGCTCTAACTTGTAGCGGTTCTTTGGTCAGGCGCCCCAGACAAGTCACCTTGCCCTAAGCTCCAGCTACTAAGGGAGGCCACACCCAGCCCCCCCCACTGACCTCTAGCACCAGGGTCCCCTGTGACCACCGCAGACCCCAGGATCCCACACAGCGGCTGTGACCCTCAGAGGCCAGCTTCCCCTTCTCTGAGCTCATGCTTAGTAGCTCTGAGATGCATTCCATTTCCCTGTGGCTGCTCTGTCTCTACTATGTCTGCTAAGTTATGTTTGCCCTGAGAGTCCAGCAGCCTGCGCCCCCTGCCAGCTAGGCCTGCCCCTGAAGGCCCACAGGAAGGCACTGCCAGGATTGGTGACCACTCATAGGGGCGGGGGCCAAGTTCTGCAGATGGACGCTTCTCCTCCAGGTTGTGCATGTGGCTAAGGCTCCCTGTGAGCTCGTTGAATCCAAACACCATAGGAGTCTATCCTTCCTGTTGACTTTTCTTTATGGGGTACACTCTTCAATACAGTTCAACTTCTTGTAGTCCTTTCTGGCAGAGGATGCAAATTATTTGCCTTATATAAGGGAAAGACATGGGGCCTGGGAGATGGCTCAAGTAGAATAAGAATAAGCACTTGCCTGGCAAGCACAAGGGCCTGAGCAATCCCAGGTTCTGAAAAAAAAAAAAAAAAAAAAGAGATGTATACTTTTCTCATCAAAAGGACAGGACAAAGCCAGGTGTGGCAGCACACACTTGTGCTCCTAGCATTTGGGAGTCTGAGGCAGGAGGATCATTGAGAATTTGAGGCCAGCCTGGGCTACAAATGAGCTCAAGGCCAGCCTGAACTGCATAGTGAGACCTTATCTCAATAAATAAATAAATAATAAAAATTTAAAAAATCCCAGCACCAAGTGCTAACATCAAATAAATATAAACTTCCTCCTTAAGTGTCCATAAATTAACTGTGAAACCACTTAATAATGAGAAGTGTGTGTGACAAAATGCAGGACTAAGTGTCAGGGTAGAGAGGTGGTGGAAGTTCAGAGAAAGGGGTTATCTGTTAGGGGTGAAGCAACCTGGGCAGATTTTACGATGGGGCGAGCATTTTGGATAAAATAAAAGGAGCTGTGATTCCACCCTCCAGTCAGTGGCGAATTGACAAAAAATTCCCTCCTGGCTTTCATAGCTTTCTGCACTGCAAATGTAATCTAGGGTTTTGTGGAAACATTTCAGAAACATGAATATTGCAGCACAAAATCCCCCCAAATCCTGCTGTTTGCCGAGAAAAGCTTCGCTAACAATTTGCAATATGTCCTTGTGGATTTTTTTCTGTCCAGACAGCGATGTGTTTCTGCAGTTGTTACAGAAGTGTGAGCTCGCCGTAGACGCTCTTGGGTGACTTGCCATTAGAGAGTCTCAGCAAAATGAAAAGGGAAGGCACATTTTAAGATGATTCATCTCCTGGCACCTCGCACGCACGTCTCCCAAATCCTTTCTAATTACAGTGTGGACCATACTGACGGCAGCGGCGGGAGCAGAGCTTCAAGTGGGCTGGAGTGACCTGGGCAGACGCAGAGTAGGTGTCTCCTGGTGGGGGGGGGGGCCTGCTGGCGAGTGTGCGGCCCTGGGTTTGATGCCCACACCAGAAAAAATAAAAATAAAACCTTAGGGTAGGGACCGTGGTAGTTGCTGATCAAGTCAGGGTTGTTTTTTGTTTTTTGTTTTTTGTTTTTTGAGACAAGTCGCTAAATTGCCCAGGCTGGCCTTAAACTGCCTCAGCCTCAGGGTGCTGGGGTTATAGGCATGTGTCACCCCACCTGGCAAGGACTGGCTTGCATCATTTCAAGCTATTGGGCTACATAAGGAAAAGTGAAAATGAATCCTCTTATACTTTATTGATAGAAAAATAGGAAAAAAATTCCCTTGTCCATATTTTAGGATATTTGTATGCTTTGACTCTATTAATGGCAGCCAAAGGACAGAATCGCTACCTAAGAGGTCAGAGCAGAGACAAGGCAGCGCTTTCTGCATCATGACTTCGGGCTATGAAGGTGTTGTATAATTATAAAAAATATTTGCAAAAAATATGGGAAATAGTGACAGGCGATACAAAAACCAAAATCAAAACCAAACCCACCTAGAAGTCCATCATTCAGCTGTAACTGAATGCACATTTCCATCCACTTCCATTCAGACATTTTCCCTGTAAATATATATTTACTTTAAAAAAAATAAAATTCAGCCAGGCGTGATGGTGTTTACCTATGTGCCAGCTCCTGGGAGGTTGAGGCATAGAATTGCTGAATTTGAGGGCAGCCTGAGCTACATAGTGAGTTCAAAGTCAGCCTGAACTGTACAGTGAGACCCGGCGCCCCAAGAAAAAATCATACAGGATGCTTTCTTTGGGCCCGCACTGGCTCGAGCCTAGGGCCTGGCAAGAGCTGGACCACTGCGCAGCACCCCAGCCTGTGACATATTATTTGTACTTGACCATGTGTCACAAGCATCTTCTCATGTCTCTAAACATTTTTATTACTATTATTATTGTCTTTTTGCGATAGGGTTTCCCTATGTGGTTTAGGATGGACTGGAACCCACTTGCCTCAGCCTCCCGCGTGCTGGAATTGCAGGTGTGCACCACCACACCTGGCTGGCTCTCTAAATATTTTTAGAAGTTTATTTTTCCAATTGGCATTTGTATTCTTTTTGTGGGCTAAAACAGTGGTACAGTTTCACCGCCAAAAGCCCAAACCAAAACGAAAACACCCGTCTCTTGCAGGAGAGTGTACAAAGCACATGAGCGCCTTCCCATTTGGGATCCTCAGTCCGTGTGTGCAGCCTCACTTGGCCGAAGACTCGGGTTTCGCATGGGGGCACCTGAAATAGCCTGGCGGGAGAGCTCACACCGCAGGACTGGCAAACACCTCCCAGCAGGCCGCGTTTTTTCTGGAGAGCTGACCTTAAACTCGCTGAGCACATCACCATCCGTATCCTGCTAGACACTTTCTACGCAGTTAAATATTTGCTTACATAAACACAGTCTCCACTTTCATAACTGGGCCGTGGAGGCTGAGCCATGCAAAATGCTCACTCTGCAGCACACACTCATCCACCTGACCCTCTGCCTGTGCTGGGACAAAAGCCAGCACCCCCAGGGCCTGGCACGGACTTCATCCCCGGCCCTGCCTGATGCCCTCTGCTTGCTGCTTGCTGCCCTGCCGCTGGCTCTAGAGCGTGCAGTGGAACAATTCTCCATTGATAAGTGTTTGGCTTCAGTCTAACTTCTGCCTATTAAGAACAAAGTTTCCAGCGAGCATTTTGTCTATGTCTGCCCAATGATTTTCTCAAGATATATTTCTAGACCTAGAAGTACTGAAATGCAATACTATACACATTTACAGTTTGTGCTTTCAAACCAGGCCTGGTGTGGGAGGCCTATAATCCTATAATCAGGCACTCTTGGAGACTGAGGCAGGAGACCCTCAAATTTAAGCCCAGCCTGGGCAACTTATCAATTTACTGTAACTGTCTCAAAAAAAAAAAAAATGCTGAGGATGTAGCTTAGTGCAAAAGCCTTGGCTCAATCCTCATTACTGAAAGAAAAAAATCCTTTCAATCCTTTTGTATTCTCATCGCTAGTCCATGAAAATACCTTTAAAAATCTGATTTAAATAATTGAATACTAGCTGGGCATGGTGCTGCACACTTGTAATTTCCGCACTCGGGAGACTGAGGCAAGAGGATTGTCAGGGGTAAGGCAGCTGGATTACATAGTAAGACCCTGTCTCAAAATAAAATTTAAAAAAATTTAGAATAACCAGAAGAAAAAAAAAACCTGGATACGGTTTCAG
Source organism: Octodon degus (assembly GCF_000260255.1). NCBI lineage: Eukaryota > Metazoa > Chordata > Mammalia > Rodentia > Octodontidae > Octodon > Octodon degus. The sequence continues at coordinate 3,048,949 of NW_004524681.1, forward strand.
TTTATGAACACTTGATGACTTACTTAATATTTTTCATTAATGTAAATAATAGTATAATAAACACTCTTGTACTCTTCATGTGACTGTCTTATTTTCCTAAGATAGTTCTTTGATATGCAATTGCAGTCAAAAGCAAGGACAGTTTTAGGATATTTTGGTTTTTACTATCAGTTTTAGGTCAATATGTAGAATTTATGACTATTTTGGCCTTTTACTTGATGCTATCTAGAGAAAACTATTTCTAGCGCCTACCATGTTAGCCAGGCCAGACTTAAGCCTGAGTCACCTGCAGACTGCTATGCCTTTGGGTCCTTTTTCTTGGCATTTTAGACCAAGATTCTGCCCTGCCCCATCCCACATCCCAGTCTTGATTCTGTGTTAAGCAAGAGACAGAGTGAGCATGTGAACGTTGGTGTGTTTCAGAGTGGAACTCATTCATATGTCATCTTGTGTCATTTACCTAAAAATGGTGACACCCCCCCCCAAGGGAAGGAGTTAGCTTGCTTGATGAGCCAGGAGATAAACTGCAGTAAAGGCAATGGAATCTTGAGTGGACTCTTCTCCGTGTATTTATCTTTTGGTCCTGGGGATCGAATTGGGAGCCAGCTACTGAGTTACATCCCCGGCCCTTTTGACCTTTTTTAAAAGAGTCTGGCCAGGGAGATGGCTCAGTGGAACAAGCGCTTCTCTGGCAAGTGCAAGGGCCTGACTTCAATCCCCGGTTCTGCAAAAAAAATTAATTAATTAAATAAATAAATTAAAAAATAAAATAAAAGAGTCTGCAACCGGGTCCTGCTACTGTAAACTGCTTAGGCTGTCTTCTCGCTGGAGATCCTTCTGCCTCAGTCCCCCAAGTAGCTGAGATTATAGTGTATGTCACCGCATGTGGCCAGTGAACACTTGACGGAAACGTCTCATTCATGGAGCCTAACAAAAAATTTTTCCCAAAAAACGTAGCAGTTACTCTGCATAAATACACCCTTCCGCCAGGCGCGGCGATACACACTCCTACTTCCGGCTGCGGGAGTTCAGGACTAGCCTGGGGGAAAATCGTGACGCCCTGACTCCCAGACAATAAAAATGCAACTTACAGACACATAAAAACTAGAGTAGTACAGCTGAAAAACACTTCCTTTGTATGTGCCTTAAAAATACTGCTTTATTTGCCAGGCTCGGTGGTGCATGCCTGTAATCTCGGCACTTGAAAGCTGAGACAGGAGGATCCCAAGTTAAGGCCGGTCTAGCCCACATAGGGAGCCCTTGTGGTGACAACCTGCATGACTTCGGGTCCAAGGCCGGGAACAGAAGCCAGGGCGTCACACACACCCGCGGCGAGCATCTAACACAAGTGGCACTCCCAGCAGCTTGTTCTAGCTGGGGAAAGGGGGAGAAACCGTGGACAAACACTGCCTTCCTCTGACATAAAGGACAAGGACCCAAAGGCAGAGTTGTTCCGGTCTGTTGTCGCTGCGCCCGCGGGCCGGTCCGCGCCGGGCGCAGCCCCCTGTCGGTCGCCCAAGCTGGCCGCCGTGTGCTGGGGGCCCTCAGCTCTACGCAGGCGCCGTGGCTCCGCCCACCATAGGCTCCGCCCAGCTGGAGCCCCGCCCACCCGAGGGCCCGCCCGCCGGGAGCCCCGCCCGTAACCCCGCCTCCTGGCCGCTGCTAGGTCATCCCAGGACAGGCCGGGTAACCGCGGCCACGCCCGAGCCGATCCCACCAGTCCTGGAAGCGGCTCGCTGGAGCGCGTCGGCCTCGCGGCCTCCGTGGGAAGCGCCGGATCCTTCCCGGCCGTCGGGATCTCTGCGCTCGCCTCTTTAGTCCTGGCGGCCACGCTGAGCTTCACAAAAGGGGCTAGGCTAGGGTGGGAAAGGGTTTGCTACTGTTTTGGAAAACAGCTTAAATTTAATTATATTAAACGACAACAGGGCTGGTGAGATGGCTCAGTGGTCTAAAGCTCCTACTTAGAACAAGCTAAGCTTAGCAAAACACAAGGACCGCGGTTCAATCCCCCAGCACCACAAGCCAGCCAGCGCCGCCCCCTGGTGGGCTGAGCGGGCCACACATGTAAAATAAATGAATAAATAAATAATAATAATAATAATAATAATAATAATAATAAAAATTTAAAAAAGAAACCAAAAAAAAAAACAGGTACTTAGTTATTCTTTAATTATTATTTTTTCCTGGGGCCCTGAAAACTTCAGTGTTGCGTTCAAATAGCATTCATTATGACACAGGGAGCAAAAAAATGTCTGGCGGATGACCTCCAAATGATACAGGGACAAAACAATCTCCCGACCTAAAAGGTACCTGTAGGGACCAGTTCGCGTTCTCTAAAATTAAAGAATGAATTTGAGGAACAAACAGAGGTTATGAGCAGGATATATTTATTGAGGGAGAGAAAGCTCCTGTCCCAGAGAGGGACAGGAGGGGGACCCAAGCGGGTTGTCCCCGGAAGCCTTCTCTTCCAGGGACTGTTACAGAGGAAAACCACGTGGTGAGGTAGGCCTAAGGTGGTGGAGAAGACTTGGGAGCTCGCGTAGGTGGGCATGAGGTGGGACAAAACTGTGGTCAACCAGTGAGGTTACAATCACCACTGCTCAGGTAAAATTGATTAAATCGGAATCAAATGGGAAAGCAAGTCACGCAGCAAGTGGGCATGCATATGGGACAGGGTCTCCTCCTGTTGGGGACTGGGCTAGTGACTCATTTGGGCTCTTTCAAGGTGATTGATACCTATTTAGAGTATCAGTCCCTGACGCCCATCCCTAGGGAAGTATGTACTGTATTTCCTCTTTTGTCTTGGTCTTGAGGTCTGGCCCATATGGGAGTAACTGTCTCTTCCAAGTTGCAAAGAGACAATGGGTATTGTCTCACCATGGTCATTGGGTATTGTCTCACCTTGTCTTCCATCCTGTCTCCTTGAGGGCCTGGCCCAGTCTGACTGCCTGTAATATTTATATCTAATTCAACCCCCTACAACATTCCCCCCTCTGAAAAAGTAACCTAAACTGCTGTGAAGGAACCATGGGCCATGACCACTCTGACTTCTTCAGGCTGAAAGGAATCCTAGTTGTTGACTGGCAGTCAGAGATACACTCCAGAAGTTCTACCTAAAGGCTCTCAATAGACACTAGGCGTTTTCATCTTGGGTAGACATATAGCTTTGAGTCTGGAGGAGACAAAGCCAAAGAAACAATTAAACACGGGGGCCGGGGAGATAGCTCAGTAGAAAAAGTGCTTGCCTGGCAAGCGCGAGGGCCTGAGTTCAATCCCCGGTTCTGCAAAAAAAAAAAAAAGAAAAAAGAAACAATTAAACACACATGGGCCAAATAATCACTACAGAATAATTATGAATATAGTCAAAGATTTATACCAAGTAGACAGTAATGACTTCCCATAAAAATGATAAAGATAGGGTCCAGGGGAGCTTAGCATCTCACATATCATTGATTTCATATCTTCTGAACAGCTACAGACATTAGCAAAAGGATCTGGAATGTAATAACCTTTTAAAGTTTGTCATTATAAAAAGACTAGTCAACGTTTTTGTAGGTCCATTAGCAGATATCTCTTAAATTTGTAGTTTAATCCCTTTTTTATCTTCTATGGTCATTGGGTATCGTCTCAAATAAACTGGCCTCGTGTCTCACCAACTCTACTATTACTTGGGGCACATCAATTGCCAGCAATAGGGAAAGCACTGAGGACTCTCCGGTTTGCAAATGGGTCCCCTGGCTGGGTAACTACTGACATTTGCAGGAGCATCTATTAAAAGTTTAACAGGCTTTCTCCTTTTTAAAAATTAATTTTATTGAGAAATAAATAGCAATGAGACAGCTTCAGAACAGATTAGTAGCTGGGGCTAGGGAGATGGCTCAGTAGAATAAATACTTGCCTGGCAAGCACAAGGGCCTGAGTTCAATCCCTGGTTCTGCCAATAAATAAATAAATAAATAAGTAAACAAACCAGGGTTAGTAGGGCAGTTACAAAAATTAATACAGTTCATATTCTTGTCTTCATATATTGTTACCTTCATCCTCCTTATATTGGCAGTTCACATGGGTTCCCTCAGGGCGAGAGGAGAAGACCCATGACCACCTCAATCTGAAACTTCCTCTGACTCTATCATGAGCACTTTTTTTTTCTCTCTCTAGCAACTTTGGACATTCTGTTTGAAATGTCCCTTCTCTGTGGATCCAGAAAAGCAGAACTTTTTCCCGTTTCCCAACTGGCCTTTGTTCCTGTAGGCTGCTAGGATCACTATTTTCATTTCCCGTCTATAATTCCATTTTGTTTCCTTTCTACTCTATGAAACACCTCAACTCGGACAAATTCCTTCCTGCAAACCCTTCTATCAGCATGTGGTACCAGGGATTGAACCCGGGGCTTTGTGCTTCCAGGCAGGCACTTAGACTGCTCAGCTATCTCCGCAGCCCAACCCAGGAACTTTTATTAGAGACACGTGGGCAACTGTGAAGAAACCTCTAAAAAGCACAGAATAAGCATGATAATCATCCAATTGCCCAGACCTCAGAACTCCTGTGAGTCTCTCTGCATCTGCTCTACAGTAAATTCTGCCATGCTCCTCCAAGCTGCCTGAGTCTGGCCTGAATCTTTGTTCCCTGGCACAAAGGACCTGGCTCCAGGCAACGGGTTGTACTAACGCCGTGGGTGTGTGTCTGTAGGGTCAGCAAAGCCAGCCAGCCTCCCTTGGTTAGAATACAAAGTGTCTGCGTGACCACATCAAGCAGGTCTGGCCAGCAGCGTGGTGGTGTGACAGGCAGGGCCTCTGTGATGCCGGAGTGTGGCAGGACACAGCTCACAGGGTCCATGTTGTCTGTGCTCCACAATCCACAAGCTCAAGTCCAAAAAGCTCAAAAAATGGGGAGTACTTCCTGACCACTTGGTTGCCCATACTGGCCTGAAGTGCCCTAAAGCTATTTAAAGTTTTCTTTGTTCTCTTGGTTTGAATTTTCATACATTGTACCATAGAAATTTTACTCTAACTCCAGGTGACTGCTCAGCACTATGACCCCCCCGCCACAGTAAGCAACAGAATCCAGGCTCTCTACCCCTTCCTGAAATCTAGGGATCTAAACTATCAACGCTATAGCAACAGGGTTGTGGGCAAAGGCTGTGGCCCCGCTCATACAGAGCCCTTAACATAGTACCTCCGCCTGGGAGCCAGAGCAGGGGGTGGCGGCACACTCCTGCAGTCTCAGCACTGGGGAGGCTGAGACAGGAGGATTGCCATGAGTTCAAGGCCAGTCTGGGCTACAGAGGGAGACCACCTCAAAACAAAACACACCGCCTTGAGCAAGCCATTAGAGCTGTCACCTGTTGTTAGCAGCTGAGCCACTACGGTAGCAGATAGGCATTCATTTAGGTTTTTGGTGGAGGTAATAATTTGCTTGCAGCTTGGTGTGGTGACGCAGGCCTCACTCCTGTCATTCTAGCACTTGGGAGTCCATGGCACGAGGATTGTTGCAAGTTTGAGACCAGTCTAGGCTACAAAGTGAAGTCAAGGCCAGCAGAAGCTCTCAAAAAGACACACACACACACACACACACACACACACACACACACGCGCGCGCACACACGCACATGCTGGACACAAAGGTGGGAACTGAAAGATGCACATTTATGACCCACCGTGCCGGGCCATCCCGGGCCATCCCGGGCCATCCCTTGATTGCGCCCACCCCCTTCACCACAGTGCCACGGGCCTGCCTCGCCCCCTGCTGGCGCTGACAGCTCCCTGCCGAGGACCCATGGCTGGCCGGCCGGGCTCTCCCCATCCCGCCAAGGTCTGTTCTCAAGTCCTCTGTGATTTGTTCCCTTCTAGCCCTTGTTTCCAAAGCTGCCTCAGGTTCTAGGAAGGACAAGCCCCGGGGAGAGTCTGTTTGGGATTTGGATGGAACTGCCTCTCAGAACCAGCGGGCTGGGCCTAAGGACTGGCCCTCTCTATGTGTTCTGACCCAAGCTCCCTTCCTGCATTACCATGACTGCCCTTGGAGGGGGACAGGGAACTGTGCTTGGGGCCTGGCTGGAGCTTGAGCCCCTGCCCGGGAGCCATAGCCCCTAGCTCTTCCCTTTCAGGCCTGCTGGGTCCCCACTCCATTCTCCAGGCCAGTGCCCGTGCCTGTGCCGCCACCACCCCAAGGCTCCTTGGGCCTTTCCTGTACTGGCCTCTGCCCCTTTCTAACCACCTGTTCTCCTGCACTGGGACCGCAGCTCACTGCCTGTAAAAATTGTTGTCCTGTTTCTGTGACATTACCACACCTGCTGGTGTCTTCCAACTCCTCTGTGACCTCCACAGGGCCCAGCTGGTGAGGACAGGCCTGGGATACTGGCCTGGGGCTCCCTCCTGAGGTTGCCTTTGATGGTCACTGCAGAGTTGAGTCCCTGTTTGGCTTCCATACAGGGTGGCAGCTTGGGCACTGTCCTGCCTTAATCCCAACCGTCTAGATTTTTGGTTTGAAAATAGAGTCATTTAAAACTAAAGAAATTGAGCTGGTGAGATGGCTCAGTGGTCTAAAGCGCCTACTTAGAACACTTAGCAAAGTACAGGGACCGTGGTTCAATCCCCCAGCACC
>NW_004524681.1:3055648-3115120 GCF_000260255.1 Octodon degus
CACACACACACACACACACACACACATAAATAAAATAAAAATAAATAAATAAAACTAAAGAAATTAAGAGTGCCTGTACTTCCAGCACTGGGAAGGTTGAGGTAGGAGGATGGTATTAAGTTCGAGACCAGCCAAGGCTACAAAGTGAGCTCAAGGCCAGCCTGAACTGCATAGTGAGACCCTGTCTCAAATAAAATAAAATAAAATAAAATAAAATAAAATAAAATAAAGGAACAAAACTAAATTAAAGAAACCTAGCCAGGAGTGGTGGCATATACTGTAATCCCAGCACTGTGGAGGCTGAGGCAGGAAGATTGCTGGGGATTTGAGGCCAGTCTGGACTACATCATGAGTTCAAGACCAGGCTACAGAGCAACACCCTGTCAAAAATTAAAGAAAGCTAGTTGTTAACTTATTTTCAAAAATGTATTTGGTACAGGGTCTTACTATGCAGGTCTGACTTGTAGTGAATCCCGTTTTCGGCCTCCCAAGTGCTGGGATTACAGGTGTGCACAACTATGCCTGAACTCAGTGGCTGGCTTTGCCTGTGGGGCTGGAGATTGAACCTTAGTCCGCTGAGCTATCTCGCCTTGTTAACTTATTTTTTAAGGTAAATTAACACTTGGGGGAGGGAGAGGGAATGAAAAGAGAACTGAGGTCTGTTGTGCGAACGAGTGCGACTACCCGTGTACTGCGCACATGGACTAATGAGGGTAACGTTTCTTAGAATGAAAAAGAAGGGACAGTATACTCCTGGGAGGACTTTTTTTCCAGTACTCTTAGAGAACAAAATACATGGATAGCATAAAAAACAAAGAAACACCGCCTGTGAAAGCTGCGTCTCCCCCCATGCAGCTATTGGGACTGTCTCTGCTCAGCCCTGTATCAGATCGCATCCTTTCATCCTCATTGTCTGCTTCACTGCCAAGATGTTCCAACCACGCACTATAGTCAGCATAAACTGGCTGCAAAACGCAAACAGTGTTTTTTTATTTTTACTTTTTAGGGAAGGGTCTGCAGGGTGTTCAGGGTCTCGCTACTAGATCGGACTCGTAGTGACCTGCCTGTTTACAGCTGCCCAAGAGCTGGGATTACAGGCGCGCGCCGCCCGGGGATTGAACCCTGGCCCCTCTGCCTGCTTGCAGGCGCTTTAATCTGCTGGGCTATTGGCCGGCCCGAAAATAGTACTTCTTTTTTTTTTTTTTTTTTTTTGCGGAACCGGGGATTGAACTCAGGCCCTTGTGCTTGCCAGGGAAGCGCTTATTCCACTGAGCCATCTCCCCGTCCCCGAAAATAGTATTTTTAATAAAAAAAATAAAATCTGCTTGGCGTGGCGACGAACGCCTGCAGCAGGGCGCTGAGGCAGGAGGATCGCGAGTTCCAGGCCGGCCTGGGAGACATAGTGAGTTCAAAGGCAGCCTGGACCGCAAGGGACTCCACTCAAAAGCCAAACCAAAGCCAAGGAACTCGCTTCGATCACGAATAGGGTAATTATCAGTAGCGGCCGCGCACATAAGTGGACAGGTCTGGACATCAGACAACCTCATGGGGGAAAGCGTCTACAGCAAACTCCAGAGCCGAACAGAAGACAGCGCGCGCGGCGGAAGTAGAGACGCCGGCGAGGGGCGGGGCTTCCTGATGCGTGGAACCGGAAGTCGGTTACGGCCGGAAAGTAGTCCCGTCCGCGAGGCTTTGCGACAGTGTCGCGTTCAGTCAGCACCGAACCGAAAAGAGCGGCGCGGCGGCGGCCCCAGCAGTAGCGGTGGCCTGGTGCTGTGCGATGGCGGACATGGAGGACCTGTTCGGCAGCGACGCGGACAGCGACGCGGAGCGCAAAGGTGGGGCCCCGGGCTCCGGCCGACGCGCGCTCGGCGGGTGTTGCGGGCCCGGCTGCGCCCCTTTTTCCGCCGGCCGCGAGCGGGGTTCGCGGTGCCCCGGTGCTGGCTGTGGCCGCGGGCGCGGTCGGTCGGCGGATGACAGGGGGCGCGGAAGCGGCGCTGTGCGCGGGACGCCCCGAGTGAGCGGGCACGCGGGGAGCAGATGGGCCTCGGCCTAGGGCAGCCGTGCAGAGTTGCGACGAGATGCACGGAAGGACGGACGTCCGTGGTGGGTAGGGGGTGGATGAATGGACGTTCGTGGCGGCTGCCTGGTGGAGGGGTGGGCGGACGTTTAGGGTGAGGGGAGGCTACGGGTGGCTGCGTGGATGTGCACGCTGGGCCCTCGAGGGCGGAAGGACGCCTGTTTTGGTGAGCGGATGGTGCGTGTGTCAGTGGTGGATGGAGCGATGGATGGATGCTCACGGTGGATATGATGCATGGGCGGAGGGGCGGATGCGGGTGATGGAGGATGCATGGATGGTGGGACGGGTGTTTATGGTGGGTGGAAGTATCCTGCACTGGCGCTGCGGGTGTGCTCGTTTAAAATACAAAGAGGATTTCTTTGAGGTAAGAAAGAGCTCTGCGCCAAGCTCCGAACGCTTATAACCCTCCAGGCTCAGCGTGGTGTATCTGTATGTATATGTTTTCCTTAGCTAGATGCGTTGTTGTGGTTCTTTCCTCTTTCTCTCCTGCATTTGCCCCCCGCTCCACCTTATGCGTGATTTATGAAGCATAGTGAAAGGGGCACGGAGGAGGGCTTGGGCTCCTGCTGGGCGGGTGGCCAGGAGAAAGGCGACCAGGATGAACACGCTGCAGCTCCCTGGCTAGGTGCATGCTGGTAAGTACCTGGGTGGGTAGAAGGATTTTGTGCATTCCCATTGCAAGGCTGAAGTGCAAGGAAGCAGTGCATGGACGTGCTTGGTTTTCGGGGCCGCATTTTCTGAAACCTCCTTATAAACCTGTTGCAGCTTTCATCCCTCTCACTGTTAGATAATAGACTCTGGGGTCTGCTCCTGGTCGGTCCTGCTGCACTTGAAGGTCGCTGCTGTTCCTAAAGGTGGCACGGATGTGACGATCTAATGTCTGGCGTATCTCATCATCTGCCTGTCAATGAGAGTTGTGGAAGTAGATGACAAGCGTCTTAGAAGAAGAGGTAGCAGCCCTACCTAGACCCAGTGTGCTGCTTTTCTAAATGTGCCAGGTTTTTAACTTTTTTCAAAGTGGTTTGGTGGTTTTCATACTATAAGTGCTGTACATCTTAAGTTACATTTGTTGCTAAGTGTTTCCTTCTGTTTGGTTCTACTGCAGGTAGAGTTGTTTTCTTAATTTCACTTTGGATTGCGGTTTACTAGTGTATAGGAATACAGCTGATTCTTGTGTGCTGATCTTTTATTCTGCAACCAGGGCTCAGTGCATTAGCTATACTGTAGGTATTCAGGGTTTTCTCCACATAAGATCATGTTGTGAATACATGACAGCTTTTTTCCTCCCAGTTTTGATGACTGTTTCTCACATTTATATAATTGCCCTGGCTAGTACTGTCTGCAGCATGATTGTTTCAGTCCTTATTTACAAAGAGAGCATTAGGTTTCGTCATTGTTAGGATATAGGCTGTGGGCCTTTTGTAGATATCTTTTCTCTCCTTGGTGCTGGGGGATCGAGCCCAGGGCCTTACAAAGTGCTCGCCAAAGGCCTACACCCACAGCCCTTTTATTGGAGATAGCATCTGCTAAGTTGCCTGGGCTGATGCTCTTGCCTCAGCTGGGAGCCACCACTTCTGGCTCGGACATGCTCTTTTTCTTGTTGAGGAAGTTGCCTTCTATTCCTACTTGAGTGGCTTCATCATGAAAGAGTGTTGGATTCTGTCAGGTGTTTTTCTGCATCATTTAAAATGATCACATGGGGCTGGTGAGATGGCTCAGTGGTCTAAAGCACCTACTTACAGCAAGCTTAGCAAAGCACAGGGACCACAGTTCAATTCCCCAGCACCACATGCCAGCCAGCCCCGCCCCCTGGTGGGCCGAGCTGGCCACACACACACACACACATACACACAAAAATAAAAATTAAAAAAAAAATAAAATGATCCCATGGTTTCTTTCTTTATTCTTGATATTGTATTTCAGTTTAGTGCTTAGATCTTGAGCCATTGTGTTCCTAAGATAAAATCCCACCTGTTCATAGTGTATATGTCTTTTGAATATGCTGTTGGATATATTCCGCTAATTATTATTATTGTTTGTTTTGTTTTTTGTCTTTTTGAAACTGGGTCTCACTATGCAGTTCAGGCTAGGTTGGTACCCTTTTCTCCTCTTGTTCTTCCTGTGTCCTTTCAGCTTCTTTTTTTCCTCTCATCCCCAGTTGTCTTTATTCACATTGTTTTTTAAATTTTTATTTTATTTTTTTTGTGTTCTTGAGACAGGGTCTTGCTATGCAGTTCAGACTGGCCTTGAGCTCACTTTGTAACCCAGGCTTGTCTCAAACTCGCAATGATCTTCCTGCCTCAGCTTCCTGAGTGCTAGGATTCCAGATGTGTAGCACCATGCCCAGCGTGATGCTGGCTTGTTATTATTATTTTTGTTTTTTTGAGACAGGGGCTCACTATGTAGGTTGGTCTTGAACTCACTATATTCCCCAGGTTGGCCTCAAACTTTTTTTTTTTTTTTTGAACCGGGGTTTGAACTCAGACCCTTGCACTTGCTGGGGAAGCGCTTATACTACTGAGCCATCTCCCCAGCCCCATGGCCTCAAACTTGTGCCAATCCTTTCTTAGCCTCCCAAGTGCTAGGATTACAGGCATGTTCCACCACATCCAGCTATTATTTATTTTTTCAGGCTGGCCTTGAACTCACAGAGATCCTCCTGCCACAGCATCCCAATATTGAGATCATAGGAGTGTACATCAACCCCTAAATGCTCATTTGTAGTCTTTTCATCTGTATTCATGATGGATACTGATCTGTATTTTTTTTTTTTTTTTTAAGGGTGTTTCACTTGGGCTTTGCTTGAGAATCATGCTGACCTCACAGAATGAGTTAGTGAGTAAATGTTCCTTCCACTTCAGGTTTTTGGGCAGAGCCCAAGACAGTAGGTATTAATGCTTCTTTAAGCGCCTGATAGGGCTTGGCAGGGAAACCATCTAGTCCTGGGCTTTTCTTTGTTGGAAACTTTCCCAGTGGTGAATGCATTCAAACTCTTTGTTTTAGATACACGCAGAATTTCCGTGTCGTAGTTCTAGTTTCTCGTCCCTGTGAGCACTGTGGCGTGCAGTGCGCTGCGGCTGGTGGTGTTCTCGTGGTCCGCACAGCCAGAGGACGCCCCTGCCCTCACTCCTGACTCCATCAGGCAAAGGACTTGCCAGTTTTGCTTCCAAGACACATTTATGGTTTCATTGATTCCATTGTTTCTGAATGCTTTATGTCACTAATCTCTGCTCTATTTTTTTTTTTTTTTTGGTACTGGGGATCGAACTTAGGGCCTTGTGCTTGCCAGGCAGGTGTTCATGCTGCTGAGCTATCTCCCGAGCCCTTTGCTTTAATCTGTATCATTTTTTTCTGCATGTTGGGTTTAGTTATTTTTTTTTTTCCCAAGTTTTTAAAGTAAAAGATTAGGTTTTTGATTGGAGTTTGTTTTCATTCTTTTCTCTCTCCCTCTTCCTCCTCTCTCTCCCTCCCTTCCACTTTCCTCCCCTCCTCTTTCCTGATACTGGGGATTGAACCTAGGGCCTTTTCACTGAGCTACATTCTCAATCCTTTTTTAGTTTTTGGAGAGGGTCTCACCAAGTTGCCCAGGCTGAGCTTGAACTTGTGATTCTCCTGCCTCAGGCTTGGGAGAGATTTTTCTTTTTTTTTTGGTAGAACCAGGGATTGAACGCAGCCCCCTGTGCTTGCCAGGCAAGCGCGTATTCCACTGAGACATCTCCCTGGCCCTGAGATTTTTCTTCCTTAATAGAGGTATTTATAGCTGTATGTTGCTCTGGAGTACTATTTTCTTTTTTCTTTTTTTTTTGTGGGGGAGGGTGGGTACTGGGAATTGAACTCAGGACCTTAAGTTTGCCAGGCAGGCGCTTGTGCCACTGAGCTATATCTTGGTCCCTTTCTTTGTATCTTGAAAGTACTGGTGTGCCCTGTTGTTTCATTTTCATTCACCACAATTTTCTAATTGCCTTCGTGACCCCTCAGTTAACTCCAGGGTTGTTTAAAAGCATGTTGCTTCATGTCCACGTTTTTGAGTTTTTCATCGTTGTCTCTGTTGCTGATTCCTAATCTCATTCCATTGAAGTCAGAGGCTCTACTTTGTGTGACTTTAGTCTTTTAGGACTGAGGCTTTTGGGGCTGAAGAGATAGCTATTGGCCTATGTGTCTGCCTGGCCTGAGTCCAATCCCTGGTACCACGTGCTCCATGGGCCCTGAAACTGGGCGTGATGGCGCAGGCCTATAATTCCAGTGCTGGGGAGGCTGAGACAGGAGGATCACTAGGAGTCTGAGCTGCAGAGTGAGACCCTGTATCAAATAAATAAATATTAAAAAGAAATAAGAAGAAACCAAGACTGAGGCTTTTGCGTCCTACGCGGTCCCTGGAGAGCGCGTGGGCAGCTGTGTCTGTACTCCTCACAGCCACGGCTGTCCATTGGGCCGGCTCACGGTTGTAGTACATGGTGGCTTCGGCCATTCCTCACCCATGGCAAGGAGTGCAGTGGTGTCCACTGAGGGCTGCTCTGTGTATCTCTCACAGTGCAGCTGGCTACTAGTCTAGAAGGACCCTGTTACTTTATAGCACCCTTCTTGGTCTCTTGTAACAGTTTTAGCTTTTAGTCCCTTTTGTCTGATGTTAGCACAGCCATCTCAGCTCTCTGCCTTCCTATTTGTATAGTATCTCTTTCTCCACAGTTCACTTATAACCCTGAGGGTTTGGTCCTAAAGGGAGTGCCTTGCAGACACCTTAGATCCTCCCTGAGTGGCTGGGATTATAGGGGTGCCCCCCCGTCCTGTCTCGCTGGTTTCTGTGTAGTAGCTTTTGTTCCTTAGTTCCTCCATCACTGCCTGCATCCACTGTCGTTTTTCTTCTCTAGCGTAACTGTTTTGATTTCCTTTTTTTTTTTTTTTGTACCGGGAATCGAACTCAGGACCTTGCAGTTGCCAGGTGTAAGCTATACTGCTGCTGAGCTATCTCCTTGGCTGATTTCCTCTTCCTGTGTACTCTTTCCTCAGTGATTACCCTACATATTACAGTTGTCTTAACTTATAACTAGTTGGGATCAATACTGATTTTATTTATGTATTTATTTACTTATTTTTGCTCTGTTTTGTTTGAGACAAGGTCTGCTGTGTAGTTCAGGCTGACCTTGAACTCATTTCTTAGCCCAGGCTGGTCAGCTCACAGTGATCCTCCTGCCTCAGCCTCCTGAGTGTTGAGATTACAGGCACGTGCCTCCGTGCTGGGTTCAACACCGATTTAATTTCAATAGCGCACGCAGACTGTTCTGGCATAGGTCCATCCTCTCACCTTTATGTTGTCACTGTTCAGATCACAACTTTGTGTGTTGTCTGGTCAAGGGTTGGATTCATGGTATTGTTTTGCATGGTTGTCCTGTGTATCTGAGTGAAAAAGAAAAGGAGCTGTTAGCCTGAGAGACACTGACACTGCCCTTTGTACTTGATGTCCACTACTGTTCTGGTGGTTATTTCTTTATGGGCTTCGAGGAATTCTCTGTTGTCTTTTTATTTTAGCCTGAAGGACTCCCTTTAGTTTTTCTTGTAGGACAGATCTAGTTACCAATTCTCAGGTTTTTTTTTCTTTTTTTATGTATTTGGTCTTTCTTTCTTTCTGATATTTTGAGACAGGTTTTGCTATGTACTTAAGGCTGGTTTTAAACTCACTGAGATCCTCCTGCCTCAGCCTCCTGAGTGTGTGGGGGGGTTACAGCATGCGCTGACAGCCCTCCCCTTCCCGAGGCTAGCTGGCAGAGCTCATGGGAGTGCGCTCAGGCCTTGGGCAGCTTCGTGGCTCCGCCACGGAGTGAGATCTCAAAGCGGTAAAATAGAGCAGGGTGGGATGCAGTGTGAAGGGCCTGACTTAATTTGAGGACAAGAGCCTGCCCTGCCGCCGCACGAGCCCCACGGCAGTGCCCGGGCCAGGGATGGGGCGGCAGGCGCTCTGGGAGTTCTCCGCCCACGGCTTGCAGCGCCCTGCAGCTGCTTCGGCGCTCACGCGCGTTGTGTGCCCCGCAGATTCTGACTCCGGATCCGAGCTGGACTCCGACCAGGAGCACGCCGCGTCGGGCAGCAACGCCTCCGGGAGCGAGAGTGAGCAGGGCGAGGCGGACGCGGGGCAGCCGAGCAACAAGGAGCTCTTCGGGGACGACAGCGAGGACGAGGGAGCCTCGCGCCACAGCGGCAGCGAGGACCCGTCCGAGCCTTCCGACAACAGGTCGGAGGCCTCGGAGCGCTCGGACCACGACGACAACGACGGCTCCGACGCGGAGCAGCGCAGCGGCTCGGACGCCCAGCGCGAGGACCCGGACGACGGCCCCCGCTCGGAGGCGGGCGGCTCGGACAAGGCCGGCTCGGAGGAGGACGGGTGGGGTGCAGAGGACAGGAGCGAGCCGTCGGACGAGGAGGAGCCGGCCGCGGCGTCCGATGAGGATCGCCTGCCCAACTCCGACGAGGAGGACCGGCCCACGCTGTCCGAGGACGAGGGGCCGCCGCTGTCCGAGGAGGACAAGGCAGACTCCGATGAGGAGCAGCCCGCGGCGTCCGACAACGAGGACGAGAAGCAGAACTCTGAGGATGAGGAGCGGCCACGGGGCTCTGCCGAGGACAAAGCGCAGAACTCTGAGGACGAGCGGGCCCTGGCCTCGGACGAGGACCGCAGGCCGTCGGAGGACGAGGAGGAGGAGCAGGAGCGCAAGTCAGGTGGGCGCAGGGGCCTCGGCGGCCCTCTCTGTTTGCACCTTTTCTAACTACTTGCGTGGCTGCTTTCCAGCCCCACTCTTCTTAAAGACTTTCTCCTTGCTGCCACCACAAGGGACGGCAGACAGGTTCACGGTGGCTCACAGTTCAGAGGGTTCAGGCCACAGTGGGCTGGCTCCAGAGCAGGATGGCATGGTGGAGAGGCATGGGCCGGCCCCAGGAAGCTGGAGGATGAGGCAGACCCTTGCTGGTTCTCACCCAGGGCCCCTCCCCACCAGGCCCTGCCCCCAATAGTAAGCTGGCTATTAGCTGCATGATGCCTGCCAGTGCAGGGAGCTCTTGGGAACAGCTGGATCTAAACCCCAACACTGCTGCCATCTACTTCCCTTCCCACTTGTCAGCTGACGGCACGTCGGAGGGAAGCAAGGAAAGGCAGCGGTAGTGGAGAGCACTGTGGTGCTAGAGGTGCTGGATAAAGGACAGAGTGGGTCCATTTCCACAGCTACCCAGGAAGCACAGCTTGCAGTTCATGAGGGCAGCCCTTCCTGGAGGCAGACACTGCCCCCTGGTTGTCTCTGACAGGCCTGAGATGTGGGTGCCGTGGCATGCGTGGTGTGATCAGGTGCCCAGGAAAACTGATGGCGTTTGCAGAAGACGAACGCATGTAATTGAACTGCACCACCCTCGCCAATCTCTGTGCTTGCTTAGGGCTGAGTCTGCAGTGGGGGCCAGTCAGTGGGCTGCCAGGGGGATGTGACATCAGCTGTGTGGTTGTTGACCAGTGACCTCCACACTGTGTTCCCCCATGGAGGAGAGGGCCTGGCTCGCCCCTCCCTGCAGACCAGCTTCACTGTGCTGAGCCAGTGCCTGTGCCCACACTTGTTTCGGTCTGTGCTTATACGCTGGTTGGTTGGTTGTGATGCGGCTGCGATTACGCACAACTTCTACCTGTGCTCTCCAGAATCCGCAAGAGGCAGCGATAGCGAAGATGAAGTCTTACGTATGAAACGCAAGAACGCGATTGCTTCGGATTCTGAGGCAGACAGTGACACCGAGCTGCCCAAAGGTACCTGTCGTCTTCTGTGCCTCCTCTTCTGCCGAGCTGGGGCACATCCCCACCCCGTGCACTCCCAGGGCTGCAGGGCCCGAGGCGGCTGAGGTACAGCTTCCTGGTTTAGCTAGAATGCAGTCCCGCTGGGTGCCAAGGTTCCGCTGGGGCAGAATTCTGCAGCTTGAGTCATGACTGTCGCAGCGCTCAGAGCGCTTCATTCTTAGCAGTTAAACATCAGATTAAGAAAGAGACAGTAATCACATAAAAGCGAGAAAGGATGGAATTATAGCAGAACAGTTGTGAGGCACTATTTAAACTCAGTCAGCACCGCACCCAGCGCGGTGGTGCATGCCTGTAATCCCAGCACTCAGGCGGCTGGTCCCAGGACGCTGGCCTGCTGGTGGACTCCGCAAGTGTGGAGTGGGCCAAGTGCTGAGCTCTGCAGGAGGGAGCCCAGGCTCTTGGCGCTCACGCAGAGCAGGGGCAGCTCTTGGATTGCACTTTGGGGTCCTTTGGGGCTGTGCTCTGGGGTCCTGGTGCCAGGTGGACTGAGAGCTGTGCTGAGGCTGGCACTGGGCTCTGAAGCTTCTTAGTGCTAACGCCAGGGCTTTCTCTCCTGCACTGAAGACGGCAGTGGCACTATGGACCTGTTTGGAGGTGCAGACGACATCTCTTCTGGCAGTGACGGGGAGGACAAGCCACCCACCCCGGGGCAGCCCCTGGTGAGTGTGATGCCTGCAAGTGCCCGCCTGGCACCCAAGGGCCGGGGCAGCAGGGAGGGGCTTCATCCCTGGGGGGACTTGATGATGGCTGTGCTAGGAGAGTTGGGCGGGCGAGCAGACGAGTTACTCAGTTCTGGAGGAAGTGGGCGGCCAGTGGGGAGGGTAGCTGTCAGTCCTGGGTGTCAAAAGGTGACTCCTGTCCCGTGACCCCTTGTCCATGGGCCGGGTGAGAAGATTTGCAGAGAAGAGTCGGTCTGCTCCCTGATCCCTGAGGAGTGGGTGGAAACTCCATGGTTCTTTCCCCAGGATGAAAATGGACTGGCTCAGGAGCAGCAGGAGGAGGAGCCCATCCCCGAGACCAGGATAGAGGTGGAGATACCCAAAGTGAACACTGACTTGGGCAACGACCTATACTTTGTCAAACTGCCCAACTTCCTCAGTGTGGAGCCCCGGTAAGGCACACCTGGGGTTTTCGGGATCGTGAGGAGAAGCAGAGGTATTTTTTATAAAGAGCTGAGTTGATGAATAAAACAAAATGGACAGTTCATTGTATGTCTCTGAAATGATAAACATACTGAGATAGAAAAGAGTGGATCACTTTTAAAGGAGGCGTTTCCTCCTTGTGATTCTTTTAGCCACATGAGACTTTCTTATGAAAGAAAGAAATACAAGTCTGTCTTTAAGCCTTGTTAAGGTCCTGGGGATCTAGCGCAGGCCCTCACACATGCCTGGCAAGTGCTGTCCTACTGAGCTACATCCCTGGCCCTTTTAAAGTTCTATTTTAAAACCATCTCATTAAGTGGTCCAGGCAGACCTTAAACTTGTGATCCTCCCGCCTCAGGCCAAGTGACTGGAGTTACGGGTGTGTGACACCACACTTGGCTCTTCAAGAGACTTTTTAACTAATGTAGCCCTAAAAAACCTGAAATTAGCCAGGCATGTGGCACACACCTGGCTCTCTGGAAAGCTGAGGCAGGAAAAACACAAGTTCAAGCCCAGCCTGACTAACTTAGGGAATTAGTGAGACCCCCATCTCAAAACATACAGTTAAAACTATGGCTGGAGTGCTGGGAAGATCGCTCTGCACTCTAAGCATCTGTCTGGCAAGCACAAGGACCTGGGTTTGATCCCCGGTACCACATGCTGTGCCGGCCCTGGAGCCCTGGACGTGCTGTTACCCCGAAACGGGGTGTGATGGCACACACCTGTAATTCCAGTTCTGGGCAGACTGAGACAGGATCATCACAAATCTGAACTGCATAGTGAGACCCTATGTTAATAGAAATAAAAATAAATAAATAAAACATTAAAAAAACAAACAAACATGGGCTGGAGAGATGGCTCAGTGGTCTGAAGCACCTACTTAGAACAAGCTTAGCAAAGCATCAGGGACGCGGTTCGATCCCCCAGCACCACATGCCAGCCAGCCCCGCCCCCTGGTGGGCTGAGCTGGCCACACACCCCTCTCTCTCTCTCTCTCTCTCTCTCTCTCTCTCTCTCTCTCAAATAAATAAAAAAAATTAAAAAACAAACAAACAAACAAAAAAACCCATGGCTGGGGATGCAGTTCATTGTGAAGGCCCTGGGTTCCATCTCAGTACTGTAAAGAAAAAACCCTGAGATGGAAGGGGTGAAATTTGCTAGGGAAACTGCCCTTGTCCATTTTATCTGTCACTGCTGCCACAGGCCAGGGTTTTTACATAATTACACAGGGCTGCCAGGTGCTTACTAAGTTGATATAAATCTCCTGTGTGATTTAAGTGTTGATTTGGACAGCTAGAACGTAGGCGGCCTACTATTGGAAAGACTGCATAATCAGAAGAAACAGGATTTTGAATATTTAGCCTTGATGCTACTTTATTCAAGCAGTTTGTGTGAACACATTTTTTGTTGTTGTTTGTTTTGGTACTGGGGATTGAACTCAGGACCTTGCACTTGTCAGCAGGGACTTGTGCCGCAAAGCTACATCCCCAGCCAGCACTACATCTTAAGAAGTTACAGTAATTTGAATATTTCTCAAAGCTGAGCGCGAAGATACTGGCCATCATGGCTTTTTAAGTTTCTGATATATTGGTGTGTATTGATAAGATTCGATAGTCTATAACTATATGATAATCATCTGCTTTAAAAACAATTTGTAGACCTTTTGATCCCCAGTACTATGAAGACGAATTCGAAGATGAGGAAATGCTGGACGAAGAGGGTAGAACCAGGTTAAAATTAAAGGTACTGTTCCTCACCGTCCCCTCTTACAAAGTAGAACGTGGGGTTCTTGAAATGTGAGGGTTTGAGAATGATTTTTTTATGTTTCCTGTTCAATTAACCAAACGAATTACTTGCCAGTGCAGAGTATTTTTAAGAAAATGTAGTAATTGAGAGTCTGACTTTACATACCCAGCATGGTGGGGTACTGCCAGACAGATTAGAAAATGGGAGCCCTAAATGTTACTTTGCTGATCTTTTCTCCATAAAAAAGTCAGTTCTGCAATATTTTTCTTGCTATTAATATTTTTTGATGCTTTTTAAAAATCAGCAGCTGTTTTCTTCAGAGTAGAAGTACAGCTGGGCATGGTGGCACACAGCACGTGCCTGTAATCCCAGCACTCGGGAAGCTAGGCGGAAGATCAGTGTGAGTTGTAAGAACTGCAGAGTGAGGCCCTGTCTCAAAAGGAAAGAGGAGTGCTGCCTTTAGGTACTAGGAAGTTAGCGCTCCCTTCGCGTGTGCTGTTGGTAAAGTGTCTGCCCCCTTCTAAGGCGCAAATTGTGTGTGCAGGCAAATCACACTCCAAAGGAAAATTTATTCCCAGCCCCTAACACCTCGCCCACAGCCTGTTCACCCGTTGTTCTTCCGGTTGTCCAGTGCATGGCTATGGACCGAGTCCCCACGCGTGTCCTTGGGAGCCGGTGCTGCTCCGCCTAAGGGGCTGCGGGTCTCCTCGGGAGGGGCAAGAGCTACAGGCATCTGGGAGCTGCGCTGTGCCGGGAAGTGAGGGCACTGGACACCTGCTGTGAGGTGAGGCGGGGGCCGTGCACTTTAAGTCTGCGCACCCCAGGGGGTTCCAGGAAATGCTCAACTGTTCAGTCCATAGTGTGCATGGGTGCTGTACCGGGCAAGGCAGCCTGTGTGTGTGTGTGTGTGTGTGTGTCTAATTCCCCGCTGTCAGTGCAGTGGGTTTCCAGGATGCTGCTGATAATCTGCGTGTGGCTCCTGAGCCGAGTTTCCTGGAAGCCCGCTAAGCTTTCGAGATTGTCAGGCTCCCAACTTTTCAAACCTGGGGTCTCATTTCTGTGGGACACTTCTTGAGCCCTACTGGTGTGAGAAGCCCCTGACTTGCTGGTCCTGGGCAGGGTTTTCTGTCCTGAGATTTTGTGTTGTGGTTTGTGTATGTGTGTGTTTGAGACAGGATCTCACTGTGCAGTTCAGGCTGGCCTTTGTAGTCCAGGCTGGTCTTGAACTCAGAATAGTCCTCCTGCCTCAGCCTCCTGAGTGCTGGGATTACAGGCGTGCAGTACCATGCCCAGCTTGTTTTGGTGTTTTGAGCTCTGCGAGAACTCGCCTCACATGGCTCTCAGCTCTGAAGTGGCCTTGTGGGCTCAGGCTCGTGCCTGTCACCCGCAGCCTTTGCTGTGTCGGCATCCCAGCCTGGAAGCAGATGGAGGGCTGGGCTGAGTGGCGTTTGGATTCTAGGAGCTCAGCAATTCCTGAAGCAGATTTCTTTCCTGTTTTGAAATACTTCACTTAGCATTTCTAGGTGATTAAAGTGAGATGGTTCAGTGCTTATTTTACAGCTCGATTGTGTCTCTTCAAGAGAAAAAGCATCAAGGCAGCTGAGCTGCAGCTTCCTACTGTGTCGGTGTTTTAACACAGGTAGAAAATACAATCCGGTGGCGGACACGCCGCGATGAAGAAGGGAATGAAATCAAGGAAAGCAACGCTCGCATCGTCAAGTGGTCAGATGGCAGGTGAGCTGAGGAGGGAGGAGCCGGGGACTGCCTCCCCTCAGGGTCTTCTGTGCTGCCCAGCCTGGCCCTAAATTCCCGGGCTCAAGTAGTCTTCCTGCCTCAGCCACCCAAAGTCGCAGCTGAGTCCTTGGGGGAAGAGCATAGCTCCTCCGGGCTTAGGTAGGAAACATGAGAGAAAAAAGCAGGTTCACTGGGGATGCACAGACCCAGGTACATCAAGCGTGGCCCTCTGGGCACAGCCTGTAGCCTGGCGGTTAGGCTGCCAGGCCCCGTTGCCCAGGCCTGCAGCTGGGCATTTGGGACCACATCCCCCCGAGGCTGTCGCAGAGGCAGCGTGCGCTGTCACCCAGCTTCCTGACCCCATTGTCCCTTGGAGTCTTTAAGGGGAGGGGCAGCCTGGGTCATGCAGTCCAGGGGTGGCAGGCAAAGTGGAGATCTCAGGACTAACCGTGCTTCTGTCCCCAGCATGTCTCTGCACCTGGGCAATGAGGTCTTTGATGTGTACAAGGCACCGCTGCAGGGCGACCACAACCACCTCTTCATCAGGCAGGGCACGGGCCTGCAGGGACAAGCCGTCTTCAAGACGAAGCTGACTTTCAGGTAACCATGCTGGGGTCCTGCGGCTTGCTTCCTGGAGAGGGTCCACGGCCACTCTGTCAGCATCTCAGTGGCTGTTACAGAGACCAGGCTGTTGCCAGGCCAACAGGGGCACCCTGTAAGCAAGCATGTCAGTCTGTCCACTCCTCTGGCCTCTGTAGCTGCCACATACGGACTACACAGTCATGTGTCCCAGATCTGGGGGGCTGAGCCATGCCGTGGGGCTACTGGTTTGTGGTGGAGCGAAGCTTGGGTCGCCCTCTTGCAGCACCCCACACCCTTGCAGGGCTGTCTCCAGGCTGCTGGGGAGGGTGCTGGCTGCACTGTGGCATTGCTGGGGACACGGTGCTGGCTAGGCCTCAGCTTTGGAGTGGCACTGTCACATGGCGGGTGTCACATGGGCTGTGTGGCGCTCTGCCCAGCCCTGTGGACGGCCTTGTGCCTTCCTGTCTGTGAGCCCAGGGCAGGAGCTCGAGGCCTGCAGCACTGGAAGCACAGCCTCGTGTGGAGGGCCTGTGCCGCTTCGGGAAGGCGCTCTCCTGCCAAGTGCTCCTCAGCACGGCTTCTGTTGTTCATGTTTCAGTGTGAATTTGCTTTTATAACGTGTCCTATTATTTTATTATTTGCGGGCACCGGGGATTGAACTCAGGCCCTCGCTGACTGCTTTGCTCGTATCTGCAGACCGCACTCTACAGACAGTGCCACGCACAGGAAGATGACGCTATCACTGGCAGATAGATGCTCGAAGACACAGAAGATCAGGATCTTGCCGATGGCTGGCCGCGACCCCGAGTGCCAGCGCACGGAGATGATCAAGGTGCGTGGCCGGGCTCCGTCCCCCAGGGCAGCCTCCGGACTGACTTGGAGCTGGAGTGATCTCCAGTGTGGCCCGTGGGGGCTGTGCGGCTCGGGGTTACCCTTCCCTCGCCCTAAGCCCTGGGCCTCAGTTCCCAATTCTGCCCCCTGGGACACCCGAGCAGAAGGAGGAGGAGCGCCTGCGAGCCTCCATCCGCCGCGAGTCGCAGCAGCGCCGCATGCGGGAGAAGCAGCACCAGCGCGGGCTGAGCGCCAGCTACCTGGAGCCGGACCGCTACGACGAGGAGGAGGAAGGCGAGGAGTCCATCAGCCTGGCCGCCATCAAGAACCGCTACAAAGGCGGCATCCGTGGTGAGTGTCTGCCCCATGCTGCATCCAGACCCTGCGTGTCATGGCGCCAGGCCCGGTGCCCTGAGTGCTCCCTACTGCAGTCTCGTAGTCATGTAGGCATGGTGCAGAGTCCTGAGACCTGAGTTTTCCGTCTTCCCCGGGGAGCTCCATAGCTGGCAGTGTCCTGGGGTGGGTGGGAGTGAGCGCTGGACTCTGAGGGTCTCCGCTGCTCTGCCTCAGCCCTGCCCTTCTCGGCCGAGCGACTTTGAGGACCTGTGGCCTCCCCTAACTTCCAGTCTGTTGGCCATGGGCAGTCAGAGCCAGCAGGACGGGCATCTGTGGTAGGTTTGGTACAGAAGGCAGCTGCTGCCAAGCCTGCCTGTCAGTATCTTGACTATCTGGATGCCCACGTGGCTGTGGAGGAGGCCCTAGGCCACCTGCGTCACCTGCAGCTGGGGAGTCACCATCTGACGCCTTGTGCCTGGGGACCATGCATCTTCTCATCTTGTCTGTGATGTTTTAAAAACACCCATTTTCTTTTCTCTGAGCACCCTATGAAATGGGACGCTTGTCCTCTTGCAGTGACTGTGCTTGGCTTGGGGACCATAGTGCACCTTTTTATCTCTGTCAGTTCTAATTTCCCACAGAAAAATCAGTGCGCTTTGGCCGCGCAGCAGGAGTGTTAAGGTCTCGGAGATGGGCTGAGGGCTCGTGGGAGCGCTGCGGTCAGTCCCTTGGTCCCTCCAGGCAGGTGTGGGAGGATCTGAAGCCCACCGAAGGGAGAAGCCGCTCAGACCCTTGCTCTGCTTTCAGAGGAGCGAGCCAGGATCTACTCCTCGGACAGCGATGAGGGCTCGGAGGAGGACAAGGCGCAGAGGCTGCTTAAGGCCAAGAAGCTCAATAGCGACGAGGTGAGCATGCTCAGAGCTGGGTCCTGGGCCCGGGCAGACTTGGCTCCCGTGAGGTGACAGCTCAGTGGCAATTTGGGAATGGGAGGCGATAGGGACAGTCCTTGTTCGGGCAATATTTATCCCTCGGCAAGTGGAAGCTGTGAGTAGAAATGGTGAGTCTGGGGGCTCGGTGTATTCTTGGGTCTCCTCTTAAGTGACATTTCCCTTTTTGCTTTAGTAAAGACCTGCAGCCTGGCAGAGCCACTGGCCTTTCTGCCAGCCCTCTTGTCCCCTCCTGGCAGCATGGACTGCGCCTTTCCTGCCTGGCCAGCTTGCCACCCTGGCTTGAGGCCTGGCCTGGTGACAGTGGAGGGCTGTACCTTTGATACCAGTTCCAACCAGCCTGGGGGACCCCAAGTTTCCCCCAGTGTACTTAGGCAGGCATCCTGCTGCTGCTGCTGCTGCTCCTACACCCTTGCCTGGGTGAGCTGGCACCCCATCCTGTCCAGGAGAGTGGGTGACATGGTGGCAGATGGAGGCTGTGGCCTTCTCCAGTGAGACCCAGTCAGCCTAGAGGAGACTACCTGCCCGCTGGCTCCGGAGCTGGCTTGGAAGGAGTGGGCAGGAGAGGCCAGAGCCCTCACGCTCCTGTGGCCAGTTTCTGTCCGTAGGGACTGCGCTGATAGCGAGTGGGCTGTGCGTCTGTCCTCATTACCACTCCCACTGGGCACAGAGATGGGACAGGTTCCAGCCACCTTGCTCCAGTCTCCTTTGTGTCTCCCTCTCCCTTGGCCTGGGCTCTGGGTGGGCTAGTTCTGAGCTCGACAAAGATGGTGCGGTGCCAGGGCGCTGTGTGGGGTGCCGCTGGCACCCGTGGCCTTGAAGACTGGCTTGTCCTTAAGCTCAGCAAAGGACAAGCTGTCTGTTCATTTAGCGAATGTTGTTACCGAAGCAGCACTGGGGTTTCTAGGAGTTGCTCAGCTCACCACGTACATCCTAGAAATGTTCTTTTAAGATTAAAAAACAAAACATTTGCAGTATGTGGTAGCATTCATCATGGTTGATTTTTGGGTTTTTTAAAATGCCTTAGGAAGGCGAGCCGTCTGGAAAGAGGAAGGCGGAAGACGATGACAAGGCCAGTAAGAAGCACAAGAAGTATGTGATCAGTGACGAGGAGGAGGAGGAGGATGACTGAGGCATGAAATGCACAGACTTTTGTATCAGTTGTACAGTTTGTTTTATAAATATGTAAACATGAGCTATTTTGATTGAAATGGATTTGCATTTGTGTAATTTTAATTGTAATAAAAAAGCCCTTAAAAGTGAGTCTGTGTGTCTGGACAAGTGTTACTGCTGCATGTGAAGATGACTCATGAACCCGCCGTGCTGTCCCCACAGGTCATACAACCTGCGGGCCGCAGCCCCAGGGACGGCCCTTCCCCACCCCTGGCGGCACCTGGCATCGTGGCTGGTGGCACAGGACCTGACGGTCCCCAGGGGTGAGGCCAGCTCATATCCTGTGTGGCCCCTTCCTAATAGCTATGGAAACCCAATAGCAAGCAGTCACCGGAGGTTCTAGGCAGGCAGTGAGCTGGGGGCTGCTACTCACCCCGCGGGAGCCCACGCGTTCAGTAATCCACGGGCAGCGTCAGCAGTGCCTGTGAAGGCGGTCCTGACGCTGGGTCAGAGGGAGGTGCGCTAGGCACTCAAGGCCAGGTTGGCTCCTTTCATCTTTCTTGGCTTTAGTTTTGATCTTTTACAACACTGCCTTACAGGGATGGGGGTGGAGCTGGGCAGGAAAGCAGGAGTTCAGTGTGCACAGTCTGGGTTTGGGGGTCCAGAAGCCCCAAGCTGTCGGCGTGGCTCTGCTGTCCTGCAGGGCCAGGTACGGCTCCCTTCCTGTGGGCCTGGTCTCCAGTGGCTGCTGGCCTGTGTGCAGCCAGCCTGCTCCATTACCCCCTCCGTGGACCCGCAGGAAACCTCGATTGTGGGTGGTTCCAAGTGGTGATGCAGCTGGAGTGTCCTCACACCACAGGTGGTGGCTTCCACGCCTTGGAACTGCCAAGGGTGGCACCGAGGCCTTGCCAAGGTCTCACACCTCTCCCCACAGGGACAGTAATCTGTCATGAGGCCGCGTGTGGAGCAGGACCTAATGCGTGTGGGTCTTTAACATGTGCTTCTGGGGGACGTCACAGTCCGTGTCAGGGAGCGGCAGGAATGGACTGCGGAATATAGGAACTGAGGTATAGTTTTTTTTTTTTTTTTTTGGTGGAACCGGGGATTGAACTCAGGCCCTTGGCGCTCACTAGGGAAGTGCTTATTCCACTGAGCCACCTCCCCGGCCCCGGTATAGTTACTTTTGCAAAAAGTACATAGGGCTGATGAGATAGCTCAGCAGACTAAGAGCCTGCTTAGGCAAGGGCAGGTACAGGTTCAATCCCCCAGTATGGCATGCTGTGCCAGTCCCACTGAGCTGAATCTGGGCATGGTGGTGCACCCCTGTAATCCTCGCGCTGGGGAGGCTGAACACAGGAGGATCACTATGAGTTCGAGCTGCTTGGTGATACCCTGTACCAAATACATGATTTAAAAAAAAAAGGTTGACACGGAGCCTTGTATGGTGGCTCAGGCCTGTAATCCTACCACTCTGGGGAGGCTGAGGCAGGAGGATCACAAGCTCCAGCCCAGCCTGGACAATTTAGCAAGAGCTTCCTTTTCTTTCCTTCTAGGTACTGGGAATCAAACTCAGAACGTTGTGCTTGCCAGGCAGGCACCTGCGCCACTGAGCCATCTCCAACCAAGACCTTGTTTGAGGAAATAAAAGCGCTGGGACTCAGCTGTGTGAAGGTCCTCAGTTCAGTCCTCGCGCTGAGAAGTCTACAGGATACTTGATAAACTTTGCTGAAATGGTTCCACTACAATGTTTCAAACGTCTACAGTATATATTTTTCAGAAGAAACTCCATTATGTTATTATAAACTACATGAATAACTTTATTTAAATGTCAGTGTTACAAAACTCACTGCTTTTATGCCTATACAAACTGAAGGGGGAAGGGCAGAGAGCGCTAGGATCTGTATGAGCGTGCGCGCCCAGAATCCGGCTTCGTGTGACAAAGCGATGCGCCGTTACAAACATGATTCTGTGCTTCTCGCCACAACCAAACCCCACCGTGATTCATCCCAGAGGCTGACAATGAAAGGAATTTGAAATTACAGAGGTTTTATGCTGTGTACATACTTTAAAAAAACAATCTAAGACAAATGCAAACATCTGGAACAACAGTAAAAAACCAGGTGCAGGGCACACGCCTGTCGCAGCTGCTCACAAGGCTGAGGCAGGAGGACTGCTGAGCCCGGAGGGCCCAGCCCAGCACCAGCAACTTGGCAAGACCTTCTTTCAAGAAACAAAACCTTTTGTTTTTCGAGCAGAAATGTTTAGGCTCTTAAAAACTGCCACCTATACCTACCAAGCAGCACTGAGAATCTGTGCTTCAACTCTGCCGTCTGAATGTCTACACTACAGAACCGGGGATAATCTTACGCCAACCAGTTGTGCCGCAGTAGTAAAAACGCTGCGAGTGTCCGGGGTAGAACACAACAGCTACCCTGTGAGGGAGGGATAATCCTAAATGTGAGAACTTGGTACAAGTAAGTGAACACAGCTTTGGTGTTTTTTATTTTGGCAGTATTTTTACTGACTTCTAAAGCCAGTGCTCTTAATTCTTTATGTATTACTGAAGCCCTTTTAAAATAGACAGCAATGGCTGGCGTAAGTCACCCAGTAATGTCTTTTTTTAGCCCACGTGTGAAACCCTGAAGGTTGGCTCTTCTAAAATGACCAAACTCCTGCAGAGTGGAAAAATGAACTACTGCATGTGCTTGATTATGAAGTCTCCTGTGAGTGAGGTGGCGCAGGCTGTAATCCCAGCACGGAGGAGACTGTCGCAGGAGGACCATGGGTTTTAGGCCAGCCTGGGCCACACAGAGACCCTGTCCTCACAAGCAAGTCCTGTCGTTCCATTTTTATGGAACTTACAATACTGAATTACAGTGGAGAAAAATAACTTAAGACTAATTAAAATATGACACAAAGCACCTGCCTCTGGATGTACTCTCTTAACTGAAGTCCTCAGTGGCGAGCTGGTGCCCGAGTCCTGCCTGCCAGTGATGGCCTGGGCCACACAAAGCCCTCACTGGTCCTGGGCTTCTGGTGCTGCTCAGCAGCCAGGGACGGTGAGAGGCGCGGGCTCCCTCATCTTACTTTAACGGCAACAGGGCTGAACCGAATGCCCAACAGACACAGCTAGTATCTTACGAAGACGAACTGTTTCCTTCTGTCATTTTTATTGAATCACGGAACCCCCTGTGGAAGAAGACACGTCGGGATGGGGTGCCTGGACCGCGCAGGTGCCCACTCGCGTGGGCAGGCGCAGGGCTCCCTCACCGGAAGCAGGAGGCGCAGCCCATGACCAAGATGGGCCCGCATGGGCCGCGGGGCTGCTCTCCAGGCAGGCGTCCGAGAGTACATTCAACTTACTCTTCAGCTTTCGCTAGGCTTAACTACGAGGAGATAGCACCACAATCCATTTCTGCCATATTCACATTGCCCACTAATATATTTAATTCATACAATTTCATGTAGGCAGTGGAAAAATCAGAACCCCAGATAAATATAAAACTTTACAAAAAGGAGTAATTAAAAGCTTTAAAAATCAGTAATTTAAAAATGCAAAGAATATTCTCTTAGATAACCAGATACCTTTAAATTGGTTAGACTATAAAACCTAAGATCTTAGAAAATCTCTGGCTTAAAAATTAAGACTATATCAATACCCTAATTTATCTGTCTCATTATAAAAATTTTGGCGCAATTCGGAAACACTGAAAATTATTAAAAGGTTAACAGGTGCCAGATTTTTATAGATGAACGTGAACACTACTGTTCTCCCTTATAATCACAATTGCAGGTTTCTCTGTTTGACTGATTTGGTGTCGATATTTAACCCCACTTATCAGGTAATCTTTCCTGCAGCTGCCTGGCACAGCAGCACAGGCCGTTAGGAGGCTGATCTCCAAGCTCCGCAGGAAGCTGCTGGGCTGGGAGGGAACAGAACGGCCGAGCCAGAGGCAGACACTCCGTAAGTGCACTGCAAAGGCTCCTGAGGAACCTGACAGGCTGATGCGGTGTTCATGCCCCACCGTGACCCCAGCACGGGGAGGCGGAGGCAGGGGATCCCAGGTGCAGGTCCCACACGTGACTCGGAGAGCCCATCTCAAAATACAAACAGGGCAGGACTGCAGCTCAGTGGCTAGCGCCCTGGGTCCAGTCCCCAGGGCTACAGCAACAAAACCTCTGTGGCCCCACCCAGCAAGGTGTGGCCCGGGCCAGCGGCTCCCTCCCTGGCTGCCCTGGCTGCGCAGCTGGCCTGCCTCTGCTGGAGGAGGGGCGGAAGCGCAGGCCCCCAGTGCTCTGCGGGCAGCAAGGACTCCAGGACGCGGATTCCAGGCAGCACAGGGCGACAGGAGGCACACACGCAAGTCAGGCTTCTGAAAAGCAGCAGTCTCTCCTTTGGCCGCACGCACGAGCTCTGAGGCGATTCTGGACTGGAGCACACCAGGACCCCGCGGGCACACGCTCGAGCTCCGCTTTCACGGAGCAGCAGCATACTTCCTCCTGCCTGCGCTAAGTGACACGTGGCTCTGCCTTTTTATTGGAGAGGAAAGCAGCTTTTCTATCGGATGTTTTTACAGGACTTAGGGCTCCGGGGGGGATTCTAACCCTCTCACAGATATTTTCTGGGGTTTAGAACAAAGAACACTGGGTAGCCCTATTTACTAGCTTTTTTCTGGCAGAACTGGGGCTTGAACTCAGGCCCTTGCACTTGCCAGGGAGGCGCTTATTCCACTGAGCCATCTCCAGGCCCTTTTACAGGACTTAGTAATGCCCACATTAAATGACAACTTTGCAACAGACATAATCATATTTAAACAAAGCACTCAGGCTGGCAGAGCTGACACGTCAATTCCCCAGGCCCCCGGGTTGCCCCAGCCCTAGGCGACACAGCCACCTGACAGCTGTGTACCCTCTCCCCCCACCCCAGGGTGGTGGCAGCGGCGGCGGCTCCTCAACATCAGATTCTGAGCCATCAGGTTTAAAATTCTGGTGTGTTTCCTTAATAAGGAAAAAAATATATCCTTGCCAAATTCATGTATTTTTAAGATGCTTAAAGGTCTGTAGCTACGCGGTAAAAAGCTTGCTCTCAAGGGCCTTTATACCTAGAAGCAACAGTAATTCTGAGATTAGCAGTGTCTCTTTTGGTTTAAAAATACTGATCCTAAAAAATGTTCAAATTTTTCTGCATAAATGACTTGTGAAATATTGTCATAATTGTATTTTTTGCCCAAGACTCATTATAAATCATTCATAAAATTATGCTAACTTAAAAAACATTATAGAAAGTAGAAATGCTTCAAAATATAAAATATCACCTACTACTGATTTACAATTTGAAACTGATAACAACTTAAACTAGAAAATAATGTATATAGTAGAAAGATTTCCAGTCTTTTCCCTTCTACCCAGGAGAGGTCTCCACCAGCTGGCACGGCACGCGAGGGCCTTCCGGAGGCGCGCCGCAGGCGCTTACTGGTAGTCCCCTCCGACTCGCCTCTGGCGCACTGTGAGGAGAAGAGAGTGGATGTTAAAAGCCTGGACATCTGCAGTGCCAACATGCTCTGGCAAATAAGCAGGGCAAACAAGCAGGGCAAGAGTGACACATGCGTTTCCAGTTCACATGACCACTAACGAAGCGTCCCCAATGCCCTCACTGTCATCTGCCAGAGGCTGAACGGCTGCCTCTGCCCAGAGCCACATGCTCCAGGCCGCTGACACCTTGCTCATACAGTGGCTCTGGGGCAGACCTGACAGAATGGGACCACGGAGAAATGGACCCAGTGTTTAGAACACTCACTGCTAAATCACTGTGTTAAATTCTGCAACACACTCAGGCAGCTTGGGTTAGGCAGTAGTAAAAGGAATTATCTGCTCACTCTCCTGGTTAGATACCTCAGTGTATTTCCACAGTCTGAGAGAATATACCAAAAATATGTTCGTCATTGCTGCTTTCCAAATTCTCTTTCTCTGTTCTCCTACAAAACAAACCAGTTCTGGGTTTGGATGAAACCAAGCCAGCAAATGCAGAGTAGTGACAAAGTCCCCTGTGGCCACCATCACCTCTGGCTGTCACACAGCCCATAGCTCTTGTGGGCTGGGGTCACCTGACAGGACAGGCCTCTGCCTCAGGGCCTTGCTCCTGTGCACCCACCCCTCAGCCAACCAACAGTGTTGTGGGTGTCACCAGACCGGTGGGCCTCAGCCTTCCAGACAGTGAGGGATGGCACGTGGCTCACAGTGCTGTCCCTCTTCTGGCAAGGCAGTGACCCTCTGTGCCCAGCTCCTCTGCAGCAGCAGCCTCGACGTCAGTACCTCATAGCTGTGGGGCTGCAGGCAGATCGAGTGCTCCTGTCACCAGCCACCATGCTGAGGTTGCAGATGGCTGTGGGTTCTGGCCAGCAGGACCAGCCTGGCAGGCACAGGGGATGTGGCAGGCACAGGGGATGCATGTCGGTGTGTCGCTGGCCTCCACGCTTCCACAATACATCTCTCTGACATGTGAGATGGGTCTGGGACTTCCTACTTGCTCCTGTCTGGACAAACAGGGTGGCCCTGTCTCCTGCAGCTGACCCGGAACGGGAGCCCAGAGGCACTGGCTGCAAATCTTGTGACTGCTGCTGCAGCTGCAGTGGGCGTGAAGGAGCGCACAGGAGCGCTTGTTGGCACACGGGTGGGCGACAGCTACAAGTTTCAGAACCCTAACACTTTACGCCTATCCACTGAAGCTTGCCCCTGACTAATTCAGTCCGTGCTAATGAAGAATAGTTTTATGCTGAATTATTAAGGTTGTCTCCCCAGTACTCAGGAGGCTGAGGCAGGTAAGTCTGAGGGGAGTCTGGGCTATGCAAGGACAGCAAGGCCAGCCAAAAACCCAGGGGAGACTATAATTCCCAAGTACACCCTTACAGCTTCAGATGCTGTGAATGTCTGAGACCTAAACAAAATGGTGCCAGAGCCGCTTACGCTGTGCAGTGCACGCACACAGCACACACACCGTCTGTGCACTCACAGCGGTGACCCTGAGCTGACAGGAAGGAGGTGGCAGAGCCAGGCCACTGAAGGGCCACGCAGAAGCAGTCACGAGGGAAGACCTTATCCAGACCACAGCCGAAGATCTCACAGCGCTCCGTCACAGGCCGGGCCGCACACTCAAGCCCTGGCTCTGCAGGCTTTTCAGAGCCGTTCCTCCTCAGGCCGAGGCCCTGCCGCCCAAGAATGGGCCTGGGCTTCTCAGCTGATCTGCTGCTGAGATGGCAGGGGACAGCTGGGAAAGCAGCGCAGGGGCGCTGAGAGCGGCAGGGCGGGCGCTGCTGTTCCCGGGGGCAGGGCGCCGCGCCACAGAGGGCTGAAGGACACGCTGCCTCCTCTGCCTCACTTGGCCGTCCCTGGCACCTGCTCCTCAGCTCACCGCTAGACAACAGGCTCTAAATTCTGCCCTGTTGAGCTTCGAGCCCACTCAATTCCTTTATAAGCTACATGCTGCTGTGGGGAGACCTTAACAGCCTCAGCTTCTACAAGAGTAATTAGGGGTTTTGTTTGTTTGGCCTTTAGGAGACAGTCTTGCTATATAGTCCAGGCCGGCCTGGAGCTCACTGGAGCTCACTTCGTGGCCCAGGCTGGTCTCGAACTCAATGATCCTCCTGCCCCCTCCTGAGTACTGGGACAACAGGTGTGTGGGACCACGCCTGGCAATATAGTTGTTGTTTTTTTTTTTTTTGTATTTTAGGGGTCTACCGGGTGTTCAGGGTCTTACTACTAGATCAGACTAGTAGTGATCGCCTGTTTACAGCCTGCCAAGAGCCTGGATTACAGGTGTGCGCCACCACACCCAGTCTCAATTGCCATCTGACCACACCCGGGGGGGGGGGCAGGGTTGGCACGGCAGGCCTGGGGATCGAACCCCAGGCCCCTTTGCCTGTTGGCAGGCACTTTAATCCACTGAGCTACTTGGCTGGCCCTTAAGTTTTATTTTATTTTTTTGATGAAGCATCT
This sequence comes from Octodon degus, assembly GCF_000260255.1. Taxonomy (NCBI): domain Eukaryota; kingdom Metazoa; phylum Chordata; class Mammalia; order Rodentia; family Octodontidae; genus Octodon; species Octodon degus. Next base: position 3,081,974 of record NW_004524681.1, read on the forward strand.
CACTACACAGCCCAGACTCACAGTGATCTTCCTGATTTCTGCTTCCCTAGTGCTGAGACTACAGGCACATGCCACCACACCCAGACTCCAATGCCAACTCAGCATGCCCAGGGGGTAGGGCCAGTGCGGCATGCAGAGCCAGGGAGTGAACTCTGGCCCCTACGTTTACCAAGTGCTTAGTCCACTGAGCTATCCTGCCAGCTCTATATAGTTTTAAAATATTAACTCACTTGTGCACTCAAATGCCTACACAAAGCCCAAAGATATCTGAAGTTCTTTCCAGTAGATTCAGCATCTTCTGCCAACGCAACTTTCCCTTACTTGGCCAGCATCACACTTCTAGCCTGGGGCATCTGGTAAGTTCTTGCGGTGTCTGTCTGGACCCTGCATCAGGCTGAGTTCTCGGAGCCTGCTGGCTGTGGCTCCTCACACGAGCGCAGCTTGGTCACTCTCCGACCCGAGGCTCTGACCTGTGAGCCCAGGGAGGAGGTCCTGTGCCGCTGCACGCCGAGCCCCCGGTCCCTGTCTGCGCTTTCTGAACGGCAGTGTGTACGGGCCACAGCTGCAGTCCTGCACACCCTGAGCCCACTTCCTCTCCTCCAAGAGGCTTCTAGGCACACTGTCTCACCATGCGGGCCAGGCAGACGGAGGCACACCTCACTCGTGCTGCCTAAGACCTCTACTCGCAGTCAGACATGTCTTTCTGGACAGATACGGAGCCTGAGCCTGCCAGGGACATGACTCCAGGGCCTAGTGAAGGCTTTCTGCCCTGTTGTGACAAAGGCTGGGGCTGCTGACCGTCTGCAAGGGTATGGGACAGAGGTAGCTAGGGCAACAAACCGCTGGTAGTGCTTGGGCTCTGCTGGGACAGTTTCCGAAAGGCATACAGAATGTCCGAGGCTCCCTTCTAGCCCTTCCAGCCCCCACAGGGTGGCCTGAAGCTGAAAGAACTCCCACCATATGCACTCACTCGTGCTTTTACTCAGCTCCCGGGCAGGCAGGCTGAGGACTCACTGGTGCTACGGCTGGCCACGGCCCAGGACTCATTGGTGCTACGGCTGGCCACGGCCCAGGACTCACTGGTGCTACGGCTGGCCACGGCCCAGCCCACAGCCTGGTCCCTGTCCTGGAAACACAGCAGGACTTGAAAATACTCTTCTTGGTGAGGAGTCACTATGACACAAAAGGCAGTTAGGAAGTGTGCCCAATGTGTGACAAGCGGGGCCCAGGACACCCCTGCACAAGGCGTCAGCGGATGGAAGACTCAAGCTCCCTTCTACCCGGAGAAGCAAGCTGGGCCCTCACAAGCAGCACAGCCTACCACTGAGTTGTTTGGGAGGATCCAGGGCCCCAGGCCTGCCCCAGGATGGAACCTTGAAGGAAAGGCAAGAATTTATTGTGTTTTGAGCTCTCCAGTTATTCATGAAGTTTGGTCAGAGTTGAGAAACACTGCTATAAAAAGCAAAATTAAATACTTAGAACAGGCCAGATCAGGTGGCACTTGTCTACTGTAATCTTAGCTTTCTGTGAGGCTGAAGCAGGAGGACTGCAAGTTTGAGCTCAGCCTGGGCAACTCTGCCTCAGCAAGAACCTGTCAAAAATAAACACTTTAAATAGGGGTAGGAATGTAGCTAAGAGTGCGGGTCCAGGTCCCAGCCCTAGTACCTCTGCGTGGGGAGAGCTGGAGTGAAAAAATGGAAGCTAACTAGGGAAACAATTACCATGACTGTGCAAACCACATCCACAATCAACAACACAATATGGCAAAACACACCCATCCTGTTGAAGAAGTGGCTAACGCTGCCTACGGGGAGCTGAAGCCGCAGAAAGAAGGGTCTTAACTGATGCACTCCACGCTGATCTTGGCGAGAGACCAAAGCGGTGCTGCTTCTGCTCAAGACAAATATGAGCTCCATATGGCTGGAGCTTCAAAGAACAAGCGCATTTTCAAATGCCACTCTTTGGGGGACATCTTATTTTAATTCTTCTCTAAAGCGTATCTTTTGCAATGTTTTAATAGCACTTTTTTTTTGTACGGGGGACCCAACTCAGGACCTTGCGCTTGCCACGCAGCTGCTTATTATGCTGCTGAGCTACTGTCCCAGCCCTTTCACAGCGATTTCAACCGTAACTTATGAAAACATGCAGAAACAAAATTAAGTGCTGGGCTCCTGCGCCTGCGCTGTAACTGAGAGGCAGGCCTTCACGTGGCCCCTGTGGGTCTCAGATTCAGATTCACGGGCTTGGAGGCCTATCTTGCATCTGACCCCAGAGCAGGATGGCCCGCTGCGCCCACCTGAGGCCTAGGCGTACACTGCTGCCAGGCCCAGTAGGAGAGCCCTGGCCAGTGAGCTCAGCCCACATGGAAGCCATGGCCTCTGTGGCGCAATGGAAGACACAGGGCTCTTCCTCAGAGACAAGGGCTGTGCGACACCAACTTGGGGTTAAAATGAGCTGTTTCATGTCCTGTCTCAGAAACTAGAATTTGTATCTGGGTCTGTTCTTTCTGAGGAAAATAGTAGAACACTTCCTATAATGTGGAAATCTTTATTTTAATAGCTATACGAACTGATTTGTAGCTGAAAAAAAATCATTTATTGTCAACACTTCACTTAAAGTGCAAAACACACTTGTCACAGGAGGCTGATTCATGGTTGTTTTGGTTTGTATCTGGATGTCCCCCAAAGCTGCACAGTCACAGGCTGGGCCTCCAGCGTCTGTGACTGATGCACGGTCCACTGCTAGGACTAGGGGTGTGAGTGCTACGCCCACCCTGGGCAGGCAGCCTGGGCACAACGTGAGGGAGGGAAAGAGGCTTGCTCCCTGCAGCACCTCCCTTTCTGCTCTTGCTCTTCTGCACCATAAGCTGCTGCCCTCTGCCATGTGCCACTCTGCCCTGGAGCCAACTGAGTATGGACTGAAACCTCCACAAACTGTGTGCTAACCTTTCCTTCCCCAATTCTGGGAGTCAGGTATTTTGGCCCAGCAATGAGAGAAAAGTAACCAAGACAACGACCCATCCCACGGTCACTACCAGCTGGCTCAGTCAGTGCCACAGACAAAACGGACTCCGCAGATCATAGAACAAATGACAAGTAATTTCTCTGTTAAAACTTATTTTTGGAAAGTTAAAAGCCTCCAGGGGAAGCAAGACAGCTCAGTGAACTAAGCGCCTGCCTGGCAAGTGCAGGGACCAGCATTCAATCCCTGGCACCACAGCCTTGCCGGCCCTGCCCCCGGAAGCACTTAGCACAGCACCAAGTCTGGGCAGGTGGCACACGCCTGTAATCCCAGCACGGGGGAGACTGAAAACAGGAGGATCACTATGAGTCGGAGCTGGGTAGTGAGGCCCTATACCAAAAACATTTAAAAAAAGAAAGAAGGAAGTAAAAAGCTCCATGTACTAGCTTAATCTCACGATCCAGAAGCTCGAGTCTGAAACGCCTTACCTAAGTCATTGTTTTTGGTGATGGCATTGGCAGCCCTGGTGCGGGGTCCCTGCTGTGTAAACTGATAGCCGAACTTCAGGATGTTTGTATTTTCCTCAAGCAGCTTGGCCATTTCTAACTCAACAGCCGTTCCCAGCTGCTGCCTCTGGAAGAATCACAAATGCAAAGCATTATAAGTAAGGCGTGGCGCAATGCTTTCCAGGTAAATCAAGGCTAACATGAAGGCTAATTTTCCCAATTCCTACAACACATGACATGAGAAAGTTTTTAAAAATCCACCCTGGGGATGAGCATAAGGAAAAGGACGGGTGAGCACCAGGCCTGCTGATGTGTACCCCATAATCACAAGGACACCAAGAGGCTGAAGCAGGAAGACTGCTTAAGCCAAGGAGCTGGAGAATAGCCTGGGCACAACAGTGAGACTCTGTCCCCAAAAGAGAAAAAAACCCAGTAACATATGCTGCCAAAAATGTGTGGCTGCTGGCATTTCTGGAATAAATATCGAGCAGCGCAGCTGCTATGGAAACCATCTGGGAACTGGAGAAGGAAATGCAGGCGCTACACCCTGGCCAGCAATTCCACACGGCCCTGTGAGAGGACAGCGTCTGTCTGTGCAGACAAGACCTGGCACATGAATGTCCACAGCATTATTTTTTATTGATGGAATGAATCTGACATAACAAGGGTCTCGTTATGTAATCGAGGCTGTTCTTGAACTCCCACTGACCCCTCTGTGTCAGCCTCCTGAGTGCTGGGATTACAGGCGCGCACCACCATGCCTGGCTCATGCAGCGTTTTTAACAGATAAAAGGTGGGAACGCTGCAAAGGTGACACAATACTGTGCAGCCACACAGGAACTATGCAGAGCTATGGCATCCACACTGATAATACTTGGGCAGTGAGCGCCCAAACTGCAGTCTCAAACCCACCTATTTACTGCAAAGCACCAGCACTGCAATGAGACCTGAATGTTGAGGTTTTAGTTTAGAATAAACCACCATCATCTGAGGCTCAGCTGGGGGCTCACGTGCCAACCAGGCCGTGTGACCGCTGCAGCTTGTGTGCCACAGGTTTCCTACTACCTACCGCACTAGGGCAAAGCAGCTAGCGTGGAGCACACGCGTTGCATGATCTCTGACGCGGAGCCCAGCCAGGCAGACCCAGGCACACTGAGCGCATGCCCGGGGCAGAGGAGCAGGGCCACGTGGCGCCTCCCCTGTGCTCCCCTCTGGGCGACCCAAGTGCTCTGCGGCAAGCAGCAATGGCTGCGGAGCTGGGAGGGTGTCACACACCTCACCCTCACTGCAAAGAGTGAGCTTCCGGGTATGGATCAGGTAGCAAATTAAAAATGGACACAGAAGCATTTTGGCCAAAATGTCACATGTAATCCCCCTTTTGACGTTCAGAATCCACAAAACTTGCTCCAAAGGTCTGAGGGAGACAGTTCCCACACTGAACAGTGTTTTATACCACCAAAGTTACTTCCCACACAAAGGAACAAGGAGCCCCCTGGTGGGGGCTGTCCCCTGCATGTGGCTGACACCAGCTGGGCCTGGAGACCTGTGAATTGCGCCTCGGATCTCAAAGCACTGCGGGGTGCACTGCAGCACAGCTTGCTGGGGATGACTGGGGGCAGCCCATGGACACTGTGCCACGTCCCATGTGACCCAGGCCCTGCCGTGCACTGCTGACCTGATTGTCCACCTTGAGCTCTGCCAGGGTCTCGTTATCTCTGAGGGCGTCAATCAGTGCCAGAACCCCCACCCCTGTGATGAAGTTGGACTCCACGTTTAAGCTCCTCAAAGTTCTGTTCACTTTCAGCATGTCCGCGAAGGCCTAGAAGTGAAGAGACACCGGCTGTGAAACCGTCTTGTCACGCACTGAGCCCCGGATACACACTACTCATAGGCCTGTCCGCACGAATCTCTACACTGCCCAGCCGGCCATCTGCCTTTCCTAGCTGGCTCAACCACCCACCTCACCCTGCCCGCACCACCCCCTGGCCCCAGGCCCTCAGCTTCTCGGGCATGCTGTGGGGCTAGTGTGCAGCCACAGGAGGAGTGAGGACAGGAGACCGGCCTCGGGTGGGCGCCAGACTGCTGGCAGAAAACCAGAGGGAGAGTGGGGAGGAGGAGGAGAGAGAGGGTGAGGGTGGCAGGAGCAGGCGCCAAAGCTGATTTCTGCGGAGGGATCAGAGTTTCCCCTCAAAAGCTGACTGTCAGATGAGAAAAGAACACTCAGCAGGGTGGCCTACAGAGAGCCAGGGTAGACACCACACACTCTCCCTTCCCTTCCCCAAGGGGCGACAGGCTCTGCTGCAGGCAGCAAACACCTTGCCCACCCACACACGTTTGTTCCAGGGCTGCTGATGGACTCTGTTTGCCAGCCCTGTGTGCAGACTAGCAGGAAACCTAAAGTCTCTGGCAGGTGGATCTGCATTCCGGAGGGGCACAGACGAGCGAGCGGAAGAGCAAAATTTAACGCTGTGGTGAGAGACAGGGAGACAGAACAGGGCAGACGGGAGAGCCGGGCCGGAGTGGGCTGCACTGGGTCTCTGAACGCAGTATTTTCTTTCAGGAGGCCAAGGCAGGAGTAATGCCAAGTTCAAAGCTATAGTAGGCCACATAGTGAGTTCAAAGCCAGCCTGGGACATGCAACGATCACTGCCACAAACACTGAAAAGCACTGCACAAAGACCCACAGCAACAGATCCAAAACGAACTCTTCTGCAGACGGTAAAGCAATACAGTAGATACGGGAAAATCTCCAGCATACACAAAAGGTTAACACATACACTCTGGTTTCTTTTCAGATTGTATAAATCTTTCGCCTTTTACAAAAGGTTAACACATCCAGCAGAAAAGTATAAAAACGAAGTATAAGAAGTAAAGCCATGCTGTTATGTTGCGCTGTGGGGGACTCAGGTCAACAATTTCTGACATTGTCAGTCAAGCGGAAGACCCAATACTATTCTGGGCTACTGGACTCTTTTAGAATATTCTGCTGAGTTTACAAACCTATAATATTTAAATGATGGAACTTAACAAAAAAGGGGATCCAGATGAATGTCCATTTTGTATCTGTGTATTCAAAGTGGTTAGGACAGATACATAGTTACAATCTCTTCATGAATAGAGGGATTTGTTCTAATGGTGTTTGTAAATAGGATATCATGTCTGCATCTTGTACAGCAATTAACCACTAGGAAGAGAGTATGCAATGTATTAATTATTGGAACTGTCCTACCAATTTGATTTGAAACTGTCTCATTGCTATCTGTATCTCAATAAAATTGTGGAGAAATTAAAAAAAAAAAAAAAAAAGGGTTAACACAACAGTAGCATAGTATGTATCTACTGCATGATTCCAGTATGGTTTTGTTTTTGATCTGTAGTTTGGGGGCCTGAGCCCAGGGCCTCCCACAAAGGAGGCTACTGAGCCACACCCCTAGCCCTCAAAAGCTGACTGTCAGGTAAGAAAAGGACACACAGCAGGGTGGCCTACAGAGAACCAGGTTTGTTTTTTTTGACAAGGTCTCACTACAGATTAGGCTGGCCTTGAACTCACTACACTGCCCTCAGTGATCCTCCTGACTCAGCCTCCCAAGCACTGGGATTATGGGTGTACACAACCACATATGGCCCCATTATTTTTTTAGAAATTCATAGGAAGGAAATTCAGGGGAAAAAATGTCAAAAGGTAGTTGAAGAAGGCAGACCTTGTGTATGACGTCATAGTGTAAGCCACTGCCACATGCCAGGCAGGAGCATGGCTTCGGTCCCAGCAGCAGCAGGGCACTCACCACAGCCACAGGGTCGTTGCTCCTGGTGGCTGCAAGGCTGAAGTGTCTCACATGAGTGTTGCTTTCCAAAGCCTTCGCAAAGTCCTTCAGGGTCGGAATTGGGATGTTCTTGGGAGAGAACAACGTGAAAGAGCACTACATTTTAGTCTGCAAGGAATTTCATCCATTAACCAAATGTATCTGCACTTGCACTTTGCCTTAAAATGTCCTCAGAAATTACATAAACAGACACTGGTCAACAAGTGGGAACCACGCAGCCTCCCCTGCAGCCGCCCGACTCCTCCATCAGGGTGACACGTCGGCTTCGGGGCCCAGCAGCACATAGCCTGCGCCGTCTCTAGTGCTCAGCCTAAAGAAATGTTCACTTCTCTCCTCGCAATTACTGTCCCAAAGCCCACCCTGCCTATGCACATGTCAGGTCCATGTTTTGGTCAGGCAACACCCTGACCTATTCTCAGTCACAACGTTGACAAGGTATCTGGAGCTCAGCCCGCCATTTGGGGAAGGAGGACACTGCTAGAGAAGGCCCTGGCTCCCTGGAACCAGACTTTTGTTCCCTGTACAGCCCAGCAGCTTTCATACCAGCCATCTGTTTTGCTTTTGGTTTTAGTCTTTTTGGAGCAGGGTCTCATTGTGCAGTTTAGGCTGGCCTTGAGCTCACTTTGCAGCCCAGGCTGGTCTCATACGCACAGCCATCCTCCTGCCTCAGCCTCCACAGTGCTGGGATTACAGGTGTGCACATCATGCCCAGCCGTACTAGCCACCGGGAGACCGAGGAACGTGGTGCTACGCCAGGACACCAGCCCCCTCCCCTCCTACCGGAGGGCGGAATCTCTTCTCAGCTTCCTCCAAGCCCAGGACTCTTGCAGCAATCAAGGCTTAGGATGAGGACTTACGATTTGTGTCTAGTTGTTCCCCCAAAGCCTCACGTAAGTTAAGGGGCAGATGCGATTAGAGGAGCGGGGCTTGAGGGGCGGGGCCAGAGGCCGGGGTGGGGCCGAGGGGCGGGGCCGGAGAGGAGCGAGCAGTTAGACGACTAGCCTGGGCTTTCTGGACCGCGCAAAGCGCCATCCTGGACAGGCTGCGCCCCAGCCTCTCCTCCAGTGTCTTGAAGCCTCCAGCAACTGAGGAAATAAACTTTTCCTTCCCTCATTTTGAGTGTCGGGCATTTGTCCCAGCAACGAGAGAAGAGTAACTAGGACAAGGACTTTGAAATAAAAGGCCTATAAGCACCTGCCTGGCAAGTGCAAAGTCCGAGATCTATCCTTAGCACCATATGCTGTGCCAGCCCCACAGCTGGGCATGGTGGCACATGCCTGTAATCCCAGCACTGGGGAGGCTGCGACAGTTGGATCACTATGAGTCTGAACCGTGTAGAGACCCTGTATCAAAAAATAAATACATAAATAAATGAAATACATTTTCTGTAAACACCTGCCTGGCAAGCACAAGGTCCTGAGTTTGGTCCCCAGTACCAAAAAAAAAAAAAAAAAATTCTCCACAGTGAAACACATGACACCTACGGGAAAGCGACAGTTCTAGTCACAGTAAGATATCATAAAGCCCATTTCTAAGTACTCAAAAGAAAACCACATATTCATACAAGAACTTGTATGTAAATCTGTATCGTAGCTTCCCACATATTAACCATTTACCAGTCCAATTATTTAAATATAGGATGACCAAAAATTGCACATTTTTCATTAATTTCTATAAGCTAAAAGGAAATATAAGAACAACAGCTCTTATCTAATTTACTCAATACAAGAACTGACTGGTTGAAGTGACCCCTGCCCGGGCGACACTCAGGGTAAACAGCTAATGATCCTAAACTGGAAGCAGCCCCACGGCTGTCACCCTGTAGGTGGATAAACAAGGGGCCACTTACCCATACAATAGTCTGCTACTCTGCAAGAGAAAGGTGCAGGCTGTGGAAGCCTCCTACACCGTGAAGGAGTCTCAAGGCATGAAGCCAGGCGGGAAGCCAAGCTCCACAGCCACGCTCTGTAAGTCCACTGACACGGCGTCTCAAGGAGGCTCAGGGCTGGGGAGGGCAGGAGCCCCACGAGGGACGCTCAGGTCAGACATCCCTCATGTCTGCCTCGGGCTGCAACCGCACGTACTTGTCGCCTCTCCCAGAGCTGCACACTCCAAGGGGCAATTTTACTATGTATAAATAGCACCATAGGAAAGCTCATTGAAAAATAAAAAGTTCTTAGAAGTTGGAAAGTCTTAATGACAGCCTATAGGCCTTAATTTTTAAAATTAAATTCTTCAAAAAGCAAGCTAAAAAGTACTGTTCTATAATATGTAATCGCTAAAATGTGAAGGCGCTATGGCACATATTGTCAGGAATAGGAGCTTTCCCTTCACAGCAGAAAGAACTAGCCCACTGCGCGCAACCTGCCCAGCCGCCAGCCTGGCTTCAGCCCACTCACGGTGAGTCCAGCCCACTGTCTGCGTCACACACCTACCTTTATATTGTTCAGATTGACCTCAACAAGGTGGGCGTCGTTCTCCCTAATTCTCCTCAAGCTCTCCTCAACATTGGTTGGATTTGGTGGCTCATCAAATACTGGGACAATCTTTTCGCCTTTCACCACATCTGAGATGACACACAAGAGGAGCAGAGTAGACTGAGTTGGGAGACATTAGGACAGAGGGTCCAGACACTGACAAGGTGACACACCTCTCCCCACTCCCTCACAAGCATGAATTCACCTGAACTAAAAGGCTCCTCCTTCACAGTCCCCCAAAGACCCTCATCCACAAGCTCAGCGAGCAGGCCTGTGCTCCTGCCTGCTTGGCCAGCGATCGTGGTGTGGAAACATTACGTTCTCATTGAATGAGATAAGTCCTAAACCACGCAAAAGCAAAAAGGTCTCCTTCCCCACCCCACAGGCTATGTGTAAAGCACCCTGTCCCTGAATGAAATGCAGGTCCCCCAGCAGGACGCTGAGATCATTCAGTGGAAATCTCACAGGGACCACAGGCCTGCTACCTCTACCTTGCTCCCTGGAGACGAGAGCAGATGGGATAAGCTAACATGATCCAGTCATCATCACAAAGCACTGCTTTCTCACTAAAGCACGTCTGTAATACAGGAGGAGGAGATGCATTCCTATGTTGGTATGTGTACCTAACATTTGGATTACTTGTACCTCCATTACCCATTCTTTCCTCACTCCTCCCTCCACCATCACTAAAAATCCACCTTCTAGTTCCTTGCCATCTCTCATTTGTTCATTCATTTCCCTCATTCATCTCTAGGTTGTTCATATGAGAGAAAACATGCAATACTCCACTTTTCTTTTTTTGAGACAGTGTCTCAACCACGCAGCCCAGGCTAACGTCAAACTTACAATTCTGCCTCAGCTTCCCCAAGACTGGGGAAGAGGAACACATCTTCTCACCATCATGATTGAAGAGACAGACTTACTGTCTCCAGCTCTATCCATTTTCCTGCAAATGGCATGATTTCATTCTTTGCCTGAGTAATGTTCCGCAGTGTGGAGAGACTTCCTTGACCCACTCACCTACTTTCAAGACGTGGCTGTTGTGAATTTTGCTGCTATAAAAGAGCATGTCATCATTACAGTAGGATGTTTTTAATCAGTATAGCTATTCCTCAAAAAACTAAACAGAATTCCAATTTGTCCCCACTATACCTCTCCTGGATATGTTCCCCCAAAATACCAAAACTTTTTTATATTCTTGATACCAGCCACTCTGAGACGGCTTCTCAGTGCAGTTTTGATTTGTATTTCTCGAATGGCTAAAGGTGGACATCTTTTTCATATACTTAACTGGCCATTTATATTTTAATGTTTTTGAGAAATGTCAGTTCATTTGCTCATTTATTATTGGGCCATTCACTCTGGGGCAAGTTTACAAACTCTAGCTAAGATTCCTCCATCAGGAGAGCGGGGGTGAAGTCTACCCACGCTGCAGGCGTCTCTTCACTGGTAGCTGTCTCCTCTGCGGTGCAGCTTTCAGCCTGTGCAGGCCGCCTGGTGACCTCCCACACTACTGTTCAGAAAGCCTGTGTTAGGGCTCCAAGGACTCCCTCCGCTCTCCTCTAGCAGTTGGAAAGTTTCTGGTGTTACATCCAGGTCTCTGACCCATTTCATTTGATTTTAGTATAAGTAAGACAGGGACTTAGTCTCTGTGATGTATTCTTATGAAGTAAAACAAATCTCACACTCGAATCTGGTCAAGCTACTAGATTTTTAACAGTTTACAGAAACACAAGAGGTAGAAAAAATACATAATACCACAAGCCTGCAATCAGCCAAATCTAAAATGTGGAAAGTTTTACTCGACAAGTTTCTTCAACAAATAAATGGCATGAAAAGAGGGGTGAAGGGTGGAGAGAACAGTTTGGAAATAAACTGAAAAAACACCCTGCCATATGCAATGGATTGATTTAGACACAGATTGGATCACGTGTGAAATGACATTACTGAGAAAGTAAGGGAAATCTGCACACAAGCTGGGTTTCAGATCACGTGGAACAACTGACTTGTTTCTGTGGCGCTTGGAATCCAAGCCAGGGCCTCACAGGGACGAGTGTTCTACGCGGAGCTACGCGGAGCTACGATTCCAGCGATTTCATTATTTTTTATTTTGAAACAGTATCTTGCTAATTTCCCCAGGCTGGCTTTGAATTTACCATCTTCCTGCTTTAGCTTCCCAAGCAACTGGAACTACTGGCATGTACCACCACACCTGGTTCTACACATAAGATTGTTTTGGTATTTTATGGAAGGGTCTACAGGGTGTTCAGGGCCTTACTACTAGATGAGACTCGTAGTGATCTGCCTGTTTACAGTCTCGCAAGAGCTGGGATTACAGGTTGCACCACCATGCGCAGTCTCAATTGCAGTCTCAGCGTGCCCTGGGAGCTGGGCTGGCACGGCAGGCCCAGGGATTGAACCCCTGCCCGTTCGCAGGCATTTTAATCTGCTGAGCTACTTGGCCAGGACCCTTACCAATAAGATTTTAAAAAGCTATGTTTTAAGCAATTTAACATTTTGTATCAGACCGAAAGGTTTGGAAGATGAAAATCAGTAGCACTGATAATGAAATATTGATTGCTGTCTTTTATTTTTATTTATTTATTTTTGGCAGAACTGGGGATTGAACTCAGGCTCACTACTGAGCCATCTCCCTGGCCCCTGAAAGTGATAAAAACAAAGTGTGACTAGCTTTTTACATTAATATTATTTACTAAGGTGAGAGGGGTTCCTACAAGCTGTTGCTGACACACTGAGCACACATTATTTAATCCTCTACTTTCAGTGGTGTTCTCTGTCAATACTGTCAAGCTGGAAAGTCAAGTTCGAAGTACAAATGTATGACACCATGTATGTAAGTACCAAGACTTCACAGGGAGAAAATGAAGTACATTTAACAGGAGACTAGACTTGACACAGCATTTTTAGTACTCACTTGAAAAGTGCTCTTGGTCAACACCATTACTACTTCCTACAATGTTGCAGAACTGAGTATTTGTTATCAAGTTGTGCATCCCAAGGATAGCTGTAGAGAGACAGAAGATGAAAATCAATTTCTATTTCCTCTTGTTTAAAACTTTCTTGTTCTGTTTGGGAGGCAGCCTTGCTATGCTGCCCGGGCAGAACTTGAATTCCTCAGGCTTTTGGGTAGTGGGGACCACAGGTATGTATCACTCTGCCTGGCTTATGACTAAATTAGATACAGATTATTTTTTTCAGACATAATAAACAAACAAAAAAGGGAGATAAAATGATCAAAAGTCCTCAATTATCTCATTCTCTTCAATACCCATTATTTTCTCCTACACTTCTAAACTTGGATTTCCACATATTTTTAATTCAGGCCCACAGCTGGAGCTAGCCTAACCCTAGTATTCGCAAAGTATTATTGATTCTTTTATTTAAGAATAAGATAGCATCCTTTAAAAATGACATTTAAGAGAGAAACAGTGGCTTCGTTTTTGATGGCCTTTTATACAAATAATTTGGAAGCCAGGGTAGCGTGAGGACGGCACCACCTACATGTCCACCAGTGCAGACCCACAGGATGAGGCAGACCCACAGGATGAGGCCCCTCGGCTGTCCCTTCCTGTAGCTGCCCCCACACTCAGGCTGCTGCTTCCAGACACATTCACCCTGGGGTTACACGACAGGAGGGGCTCCTCACATATCCAGGGGAGCGGGCAGCTCCGCAGCAGGCAGGAGATGCTGGCCAGGAAGAGCAAACGGCTGGGATGAGCAGAGCGGAAGTCGGGCGATGGAGCACAGTAGGGGCAGTCAGGGCTTACTGCCCTTCTCCTCTCAACCTAGCCCCAGGGCTCCAGATGACCTCTCCTGTGACCTCCCTGCCCTCCTGGAGGACAGCCTCCATCTGGGCACCAGTGAATAAGAATTCCAGGAAAACTTTCCAGTCAGGGAAAGGCCAGTCAGCTTGGTTAGTATGAGGGTGGGTGTGCCCAGAAGCCTGACCTCGGGTCCCACACGGCTGCTGGCCCAGGGCGCCCTGCTGCACTGTCCAGAGATGCCTGCCTGTCCCCTGCTGCCCAGGCCACTCACCTGCAAGGTCGCACAGCTCCGTATCAGAAGCGCTCGTGAGAGCTTCTTCTAACTCTGGGTCAAGAGAGATATTTTCTTCCGTAAAGGTCTGTATGGGCTTCTGTTTGGGGACAAATATTTTCCCTGTAAAATACAAACACCTGTGAGTCCCATCCCCACTGACCTCACTCCATCACCCTACTGTGCTGGCCAGCATTGCAGAAGTATAGGCAGCATGGGCCGAGGTTGAGGTCAGCGCCAGTGCGGCATGCGGTACCGAGGACTGAGCCCGGGTCCTTGTGCTTGCCAGGCTGGTGCTTAGACCACTGAGCTACCTCCCCAACCCCAATTTCTTATTCTTAAGCAACAAATTGTCACTTAGGGGATGGTAGAGGCAGTTCTGATTCTAGGTACTCTTATTTCAACTGCAAAGAAATTTACTATGTTCTGAATGGAGTTTTAATCACTGCTCTTCTAAGCTTACAAAACCTGTAACAAAATTAGTCACCCTGGAAACTGACTTTTTTACTATGAGAAAGTCAGCACGTTGATTACCATTTACTACGCAAGACTTGAAAATCTGAAGGAGCGTATCGGTGTTCAGGGCACTACCCGCTGGTCGAACAGCTGACCATGCAGGTGACGCCGCGTCTGCAATCCTAATACTAGGGATGTAGCTCAGTGCAGAGGTCTTAGCGTCAATGCTGCCAGGAAACCCCAAAGCCCAAACCACTTCTTTCCACCTTCATTACCACCGTGTCGATTCCCTCCTACGGAGTCCTGCAAATGCTGCCAGCTGGCCTTTCTGAATCTCCTCTGGCTCCATCCAAGCCAGTCCTCCAGCCTGCATCCGCAGAGGTTTCTCCACATGCTATGTTGCTCTTCTCAGCCCTGCCTTGAGGAAGCCCGAAGTCGTCCACGTGGCCACCAAAGGCCGTGGAGGTGAACCCTGCTCTTCAAGGGCCCCGCCTCACTCTCCCTCACCCTGGATCTGTCTGCAGCCACCCTGTCTTCTCGCATTCCAGAGCCCCGGGAGTGGAGCGCTCAGCCAGCCAGGGCCGGCCTGCTGTCCTCAAGCTCCCCACACTCAGCTCAAGGGCCACTGCTGGCCTCCTCGGGCCCCCTCAGCTTGTGAAGGCATGTTCCTTCGGGGCTGTTCCTTGTCCAGATCACTTTCCTCACCGCTCACAGTGCTATGCGGGGCCGGCTTGTGCGCACAGCACATCAAGGCCTTTCCATCTCGTTCGCCTTCCCCTCTGAGGAAAGTCTATTTTCCTGCTCCCTGATTCCTATATACTGCTCTATTGATATTTTGGGTTTCTCCTGTAAAAGAAGAGACATCCCGTGTAAGCTACAGGCTGCGTCCAAGCTTGAGCTATTACGAGCTGCACTGCCATGAACACGGCTAAGCGTCTCTCAGTGTAATATGGTGCCGTAACTGCTGCGGGAAAAGAGCGTAGACGAGGACCGGCTGCCTAGACGGGTGGGACGGGCTCTCAGGGTCGCCTAGTTTGTACTTCTCCAGTGCCAGAGACGGTGAACACCGCTTCACGCGTGCATGGACTGCCATTCCTACTTCTGGCAGGGTGTACTTATGCCACTTGCCCTTTTTTTTGGATTGGGTGTTTTAATTCAGAGGAGTCTAATTTTTTGAGTTCTTTGTATATTCTAGACACTAGTCCTGTTGGTGCAACAGCTGGTAAACGTCTTCCTCATTCTACAGGTTGCCTTTTCATTCTGTTGGTTCTTCTGCTGTACAGAAGCCTTTTAATTTGACATGAGGGGCTGGGGAGATGGCTCAATGGAGTAAGTGCTTCCCTGGCAAGTGCAAGCGTCTGAGTTCAATCCCCAGTTCCGCAACAAAAAAAAAAAAGATTTGCCTTAATTTGACATGAACCCATTGCTGAGTCTTTGTACTATTTCTTGTGGCACTGGGGTTCTGTTCCACAAGTCACCCCAGGCCTATCTCTTTGAGTTTTACCAATTTTTTTCTTCCAACACGTTCTGTTTTAACATTTAGTTTCCTGAGCCATTTTTAGTTCGGCACATGGTGAGATATGGGTCTGTACTCGATCTTCTGCAAATGAATAACCAGTTTTTCCAATATCATTCATGACAGAGGCTATCTTTGCTCCAGTGTGTGTTTCTTCTCTGCTAAAGATCAAAGAGTTGGGTGTGCCTGAGGCTGTTGCTGTATTCTCTGTCCCTGGCACCGAACGAAGGTGTGGGCAGAAAGAACTAAGGGTTTCTACTGCCTCACTGGCTCCAGGCCTGTACTGCTCAGCACAGCGCAGCCAGCCACACACATGCACCTTCTTACGTCGCCTGAAAATGCAGCTCCCTGGGCACATGGCCACCGACCGTCCTCAGGCTCACGGACACATCTCACCGGCTTGCAACAAGCAGTGTGGCAGCTGTGGCAGCATGGCAGTCACCGTGCTTATTCTGTTTGTGCTGGTTGTTACAACGAGATATGGTGGCATCTGAATCAGTTCTGGTCATGTATTTTCTTATTAAAAAGAGTGCCTCAGTCAATCCACAAGGTGTCTGTGCCAGTGGCGACATTTCAGCTGCTGGCTACAGAGCACCCAAACAAGTGTTAAGCTGGTGTGTTACAGATCTGGGAGCCAGGGTAAGGCGGCAGGCTCTGCGGCCTGCGTGCTGCGCAGCCTCTCGGCTCAGGCTGGCACCGCCCCGCAGACCACTGTGTGAGCAGCAAGGCTCCAGCAATGGGAACTTTTACCATCCTAGTAAGTGCACAGGGAGAGCCAGGATCCAGGCTCTTTCCATTTTCTGATCCTGCTCTGCATGGAGTCCTTTGCTTTTAGGTCTGCACAGCACTGAGAACATATCCTCGCAAAGTCAGGGAAGGAGGGGAAGCGAGGAAGGAAGGGCACCAGCCCACTGGGCCATCCCTCAGCTACAAAGGCGGCTGGGCAGCAAGCCTGGGCTTGCTGGGCTACTGAGCAGGCGACGATAGCACCTGTCCCAGTACTGAGGCCCGGCGGTGGACTCCAACGTCCTCGGAAGCCCCGACACTTCCCAAGGCCGTCCCCACACAGCCTGCACATGTATCTGCTGCCCACGAGCATCCCGCTATCTGCGCCTAAACATATCAGGCGATCCAGCTTGATGAATAAGCCTGGTGATCACCGCCTGTCCAATGGCTTCGATCTATAAAGCATGACTCAAATATGCTGGTGTGAAGTTACGAAGCAGAGCTCACTAGAATACAAGCTCCCCCCTCTGAAGCCAGAGCTTCTCCTAACACACGGTAGCTTATACACTTGTTCTTAGCAGTAGACGCGTCAATGCCAAACTAGACAGTCGTGCACGTGCCTGGTATTCACACAAACTGTGGCGAAGACTTAGATGTGACCCCTCAGCATGGCACACCAAAAACAGAATTAAAACAAACCCTAAAGCGTAGTCACTTCACACTCATTAGGAGGCCTACAATAAAAAGACAGGCAACATGTGCTGGCAGGGATGTGTGTTACTGGTGCTAGTGTTCACTGGTGTGGCCACGTGTAGAAGGCAGGGTGACGGGGTCCTCACGGTGCTCAGCACAGCCCCCTGCCCCTCCTCCTCGTCCCGTCGGCACTCAGAGGCAGGGCCTAAGGGGCACAGCCAGGGTCCAGGAGGGTGGGTCAGTCTGTGCTGAGGGCAGAGCTGGGGCAGGCACGGCCCTCAGAGTGCACTCCTGTCCTCCTGCCCTGGCTCCGGCAGCTTTCTTCTCTGCCCTGAGGTGAGCAATCTGCGTCTCCCCATAAGCCTGAGAGCAGGAGAGCCCACGGACATGAAGGAAAGCCTCTGAACCATGAGACCTTTCAAGCTATACGCTGCTGGGTATTTTGGGCCCAGCAAGGGAAAGCTAACACACTCTGTGAACCAGGAATTGCATTCCCACCACAAACCCAAGAGGAAGGAAAGCACGTCCACGATAACAATTTGCACATAAGCGAAGTGGAGACAACTCAACTGCCCATCCACTGATGAATAGCCAAGCTGTGGCGCAGCTGTGTTACAGCACACTTCTCAGCTTTAGAAAGGACTGCGCACCGGGAGTGCAGCCCTGTGGCACAGTGAGTGCTCAGCGTGCCCAAGGCCTAGGTTCAACCCCAGCTGTACTCGGAACCATTGCAGCGGCTGAGAGATGCCTGCCATCTCCTTGAAGCCAGCAGTGTACAGACAAAACACAGCTGCACTCAGTCCGCAGCGGCAGCACCTAAGATTAGACGCTGCAATGGCAGGAAGCTGGACTGGGGGTGTCCTGGCAGCCAGACTCCTGCCATTACAGCCACGAACTATAAAGGAAAGGTACGAAGGGAGGGCATCTTTTATTTTTTATTTTTATTTTTATTTATTTTATTTTTGCGGAACCGGGGATTGAACTCAGGCCCTTGTGCTTGTCAGGCAAGCGCTTATTCTACTGAGTCATCTCCCAGCCCCATTTTTTTTATTTTTTATTTTATTTTTTAAAAAATGGCAGAAGGATTTTTTTTTTTTTTGCTCCTAATACCTTCAGGGCAGGTTTGGCTGGTTTGAGTTCTGGGGATCGAACCACAGCAGCCTGAGCCTGACTGCTTTGTTGAAGCAGGCACTTAAAGAACTGAGCTAAGGGGCAGGCCCCCAGGAGGGCATCTTTTAGAAGGTGCCTTGAAAAACGACACGAGAATCATTTTTCATTTCTTTGTTAGGTTTTTCAGACAGGGTCTCACTACCTAGTTCAGGCTGATGTTGAACTCACTACATGGTCCAGGCTGGCCTCAAACTTATGCAATTCTCCTACGTCGGCATCCGAGTGCTGGGATTTTATTTTACCTTCCTACCTTCCTTTCTTTGGTGGAACTAGGGATTGAACTCAGGCCTTGTGCTTGATTTTATTTTTCCTTCCTTTCTTTCCTTGGTGGAACTGGGGATTGAACTCAGGCCTCCCTGGCCCCAGTGCTGGGATTTTAGGTGTGCGACACCATACCAGACATGAACCATTTTATGGCATTCCACTTAAAGAAAGGAGATGGAAGCTGGGAGTGGTCTGTAACCCTAGCAACTTGGGAGACTGAGGCAGGAGGATTGCTGTGAGTTTAAGGCTGGCCTGGGCTACAAAATGAGCTCAAATTCCATACTGCATAGTGAAACTTTGTCTCAAAAAAAGTCAGAACTGAGCACGGCTTTAACATGACTATGTCCTCTGTAATACACTAGTGAACTTAAAAATTTACTTCAGCACTTTTCCAACAACAGAGAACTAGGAAGTGTTACACAAAATCAGTGGGCAACAAAACCACACCAATACACGTTTAAGTAAACAGCAACACGCGTCTAAATGCTGCCCATGAAAGACCTCTCAAAGCAAAGGAGGATCTACCACTACGGTCTCACCTCCAAGTCCCAGGCTTACCTTTCTTCTCCCCAGTGTAGGGCACGTAGTCTTCCCTATCCTTATGCTCCAACGCTTCCTTCTCCAGGTATGAGAGGAGGTGGTCTCTGTCAAACGGGCCAGTGGCAGCCTTGGACGTCTGGTTCTTCTGCCGGAGCCCTGCAGGCAGAAGGGCATTCTGCCAGAGAACGAATCAGCTGTTAGGACCACCAAAGGCCGGCGCCCTGAGCATCCACAGAGCTCCTGCGTAGAGTTCTAGAGGACAGTGCACATGGCATTGGACACTGCAGTGCTGCGGGATTCCACAGCAGTGGGGTAAAAGGGCTCTGAACACAGTTCTTTCTACAAATTTGGGAGAATTCATTTACATCATTAAAATGGGTACCTATGTTTTCTTAGAAAAGATGCTACTAGGGGCTGGTGAGATGGCTCAGGGGTCTAAAGCACCTACTTAGAACAAGCTTAGCAAAGCACAGGGACCACGGTTCAATCCCCCCGCACCACATGCCAGCCAGCCCCGCCCCCTGGTGGGCTGAGCTGGCCACACGCACACACACACACACACACACACACATACACACAAATAAATAAAATTAAAAAAAAAAGAAAAGAAAAGATGCTACTAGTACAAAAAATCCTTTAGTTTTTAAATATACAAGAACTGTAATAAAAAATTTTCTTAATACTTAATAACTGCTCAGCATATACATAAGTAGAATAATTCTATCACCAAAGAATTTAAGCAACTATACGTACTCTTTCATAATGATTGCCACTTATTTTTTAAATGTATTGGTACAGGGTCTCACTACACAGCTTGGACTTGCAGTGATCCTCCCGTTTTCAGCCTCCCAGAGCTGGGATTACAGGCATGCACTACCACATCCACCAAGCCCAGTCTTGGTGGCTAGCTCAGTGTGCCCAGGGAGTGGGGCTGGAGCAGTACGTGGCACTGGGGATCGAACCCCAGTCCTAGCACTGGCCTAAACAGGTGCTTAGTCTGCTGAGCTATCTCACCGTCCCTTTAATGACTGCCCCTTAATCATACAGCCTCTTGTGACAGACATGTGCATTGTAGAGAATACCAGGAGATTAATGAGGACTTGTTCCCCATGGCACAGGAGCTGTCACTGCCGCTGTGCTGCACAGTTCCTATCCACACCATGCATGCCCGCAGTAGGAGCCATGGCCCAGGATCCCAGTGGGCACAGCCCTGGAGGGCAGGCTGACAGTGGGGCCAGGGGGAGGGCCAGACTGTTCATGGGGGGCCTTATGAACCTATCCTGCACAAGGAGCAACCTGGAGCCATAGTACTGAGTGAGCGCCTGTTCTCCTCAGAAGCCAGAGGTGCCACGGCCTGGCCTCACCCTAATGGGCGCTGCTCTGTTCGACAGATGAGAGGCACCGGAGGGCTGAGGCTCTTTTGTACCCTCCCTATACTGGCAGTGATGCTAGAGCCTGAGGTGAAGTAGGACCACTTTCCATTACAAGGAGCGACTGCATGTGACAAATGGTAACTGAAAATGTTCATTTTATAAGTATAAACCAACCACTGCAGCTTTGACCATTTGTGAATACCCACGATAATTTTCATAAGCTTTACCTGTGTCTTCTTGCACATAATGACACTTATGACACAGCAAGCTGACTTCTAAAGATGGCCCATAGGTCTGTCCCTAATCCAGCACCAAGTATAAATTCGTGAACCAGACTCAACTATCTATAGGACCGACCATAAGAGCCACGACCTCTCTGCCCCAACTGTGACTGTGAACTGAATGGGTCAGAGCCGAAGCCACTCCCACTCCACTGTGGGTCCACTCCACACCTGCTTCCTAAGGGACTTGGTCAGCCTGGCTGTGCCATCTGCAGCCTTTCACCCGCTCCAAGCTTCCCAGGCTTCCCACAGGCCCATCCTCCACAGCCCTCACTGGCTCGCTCACTCTCATTCATTGGGCTCACCTCCCCACCTCTCCACCCCACACCCTGGCCTCAGCCTCCTCAGACGCGGGGCCAGGTGCCCAGTTAGTTCCCTGCACCGCAGGCCTCAGGGGCACAGCCCCTACCCTTGCAGGCTCCCTGGTAATCTATGCTCCTCGGGCTGTGGCTCCACTCCCTGGCTCACAGCACCCACCTCCTTTCAGATCTGGTGCGATTCTGACTGACAATGCCTGTATCAGGAGGGAGGGGCTCATCTAGGTGGATCACACTTGTCTCCTATACCTGGCAAGTAGCCTCCGGGTGACCCCTGACCTCACTGGATAAAGTTTCTAGGATGCTACTGGATAAAAATGCTGAGACAAACTAATACAAAGTCACTGCGCTCCACTCAGAAAGCACACACGCAGATCCTGCTGATTCAGTGGGGGTGGAGTTGCACTACCTCACTTGCGTGCTCAAGCCTCTGTGAAATGACAGAGTTTCTAATTTTTTTTTTTTTTTTTTTTTTTTTGTACCAGGAATCAAACCAAGACCTCATGCTTGCCATACAGGTGATATGCCACAACAGCCCCAAAATAATATAGCTTTAAAATACATTATATGAGGCTGGGCCTGGAGGCTCCCCATGAGCTGGAGGCCAGCCTGGGACACACAGTAACATCCCATGTAAAAAAACAAAACAAACAACAAAAACCATCAAAAAAGTAGTAAATTCTAAAGGGGCACGGTGGCCCATGCCCCCATCCCAGCTCTCTGGAGAAGCCAGTCTGGGCTACACACGGAGTTCAGGGGCCACCTGACTGCGTAAAGAGAGATCCTGCCTCAGAAAGCCACACATACACACAAAGCTGGGCACAGTGGAACGCACCTGTACTCCCAGCACTCTGAGAGGCTGGAGACAGGAGGCAAGCTGGAGCCCGGCCTGAGAAGTCGGCAAGGCTGCCTCAAAAAACTATCACCACCAACAAAAAAACTGAAAAAGGGCTGCAGATATAGTTCAGTGCAAAGGTCTTGGGTTCTATCACCATGCAGTACCGCAAATCAAACCAAATCAAAAACAAGAAAAAACTGCTGCTATGCATGATGTCTCTCCCGTGTAGTAGTGCAACTCTGTTGTAGTAATACACTCCCAGCATGGCAATGAATCAAACAGCTTTCACCCTGAGCTTAAGCTCCAGCACCCGAAGGAAAGAAAATACAGGTCAAGGCTCCATCCTGAAGGGTGCCTAAGTGAACGCCTGGGCACAGCCGTGTGGGGAACCACTGGCACCTACCTGCCGGGCCTGCAGGCCCTCCCCTGCTAGCCCCTCCTCGGCACTCGTGACAGCAGGAGGCTGAGGTCTCCACAGTAGCCTGGTAACTTATATGACAAATAGTGTCCGCTTGAAAACACAGAGTACATAAGCAGACTATGTAGACGTCCCTGATTCACAACAGCTCAGCTCCCAGATAGTGCAAACACACATCTGCGCACAGGAAGGCTGCACAGGGGCGTGCACCACCCTCGCGCAGCAGGCTTGATGCGGGGTGACCACCCAACTGCAAGCTCTGTAAACGTTCTCAAGGTGACTGGGCTACAGTGCTGGGCTCAGTGTGCTAAGTGCAGAGTCTCTACCTCAGACAGGCCTGTCAGGGATGGCGACTCCAGGACACCGGAGCTGATCCGCTCCATGGCAGGAAGTGACACCAAGGGCTCAGCACCCTCAGCAGGGCACCCTGAGGCCTAAGGCCACAAAACTGCAGGGCACAGGGTGCTGGGCTGTGCCAGCACAGCTGGAGACACTGATAGCGTGCGTGGAGGAGCAAGCAGTCTGCTAGCATGGCCAGAACCCTTAGAGGGAATGAACATGCAGGCGTCCGAGAAGGATGCCCCACCACGAGGGTGCAGGCAGGGGTGGAGCCACTCCTCTGGGAGGGTGGGGAAGCTCGCTGCTCAGCGGCAGCTCTGCGCCCAGGATGCAGCGCCACCGCTCACCTTCACGGGGAGCACCGTCCCCCTTCACAGGGAGCACGCACCTCGGGATCTAGATCATCCAGAACAGTCTCCAGCTGCTTCAGCTCCAGCTCAGACAGCTTCCCGAGCAGCTCATCCTCATCCAGGTCCTTGTACTTCTCCAGGTCCTTCCGGAACGGCAGCGCCATGCTTCCCAGTGTGGGTGTCACCTGATGCTCTTAAGCAATGATTCCTGCTTTGTCTTAAAGCTACAAGAAAAGAAGGAGGACACTTACAATTCTTGGCCACCTCTCCCCACCTAGCACACCTTGGGGTGCCTGACCTGCTCTTCCCCAGGTCGTCACACTCCTCTCCTCTTAGAGAGCACTCCAGCCTTTACCTTTTGGTCTTTTGTTAACAAAACCATCAACTGGGGAAAAAAGAGGAGGGAATGATGCTCAAAGCCATTAAAATACGTGTTTGACAGTATTTAGGGTTTAGAATTTAAACAATTATAATAGAGTAGAAGCCAAATCCACTCTCCCCTCAGGGCTTCACCTGGGTGAGGACCATGCCTCAGCCACTTGCAGCGGCACTGCTGTTTCACCCTGGCTGGGCGAACGGTGACTGACCTGAGTGAGGGACAGCAAGACACCCCCAGAGTGAGCGGCCTCTCCCCCTAGGGAAAATATGTTTCTGACCAGGCAGCAGATGCAAGCATTACTAGGGTGGAGTTCGCGCTGGGAAGCTGTGCATGCACTTAGCAGCAGTACTGTCTCCAACTCACTGTCCCCCGCTCCTTCCTGCTCCCCTCTCCATCATAATTCAGTAAAATGCAGACTGAAATGCTGGTGAAATGCCACTGTGCGTCTACTTCGACAATGCCCACAGTTATCTTAACCACTGTATAAAAATACCACATCTTTTTTACCCATTCTTCAGTTGATGAGCATTTGGGTTGTTTCCAAAATTTAGCTACAACAAAGCACGCTGCAACAAAGTGTGCTGTTACAACACACAAGGGCACGTATATGACGGTGGTATGATGTTTTCAATTCTGGAAAAAGTCAGAAGGCGAATAATTGGGGTGAATGGGACCTATAACTCTAGTTTTTGAGGAATCTCCACACTGATTTCCACAGTGGTTGTACCAGTGCATACTCCCACCAGCAGTGGGCAAGGGCTCCTTTTCCTCCACAGTGCCTCCAGCATTTGTTATTGGTTGATTTTTTGATCACAGCTATTCCTGTTGGGGTGAGATGAAATCTCAGTGTTGTTTTAACTTGCATCAACGATGCACTTTTACATATATTTATTTGCCATTTGTATTTACCATATATAATGTGTACTAAAACAAACAGTGAATATTGAAATTTTAAAAATATTACAGTAAAAGGCATATTACCATTAATCCCCCTCAAAATCCTCCCCTGTGCTTTAAAAACTCTTATCCCATCATTCTTATCACTTTCTGAAGCACTTCTGGAAATTCCCCCCCCCCCCCCCCTTGGTGGTGCCAGGGATCAAACTCAGGACCTTGCGCTTGCCAGGCAAACACTCATTTCACTGAGCTATCTCCCTGGCCCTGGAAATTCTCTTTTAGGGGTGTCTTTAGTTGTGCTGTAACGGCTGCCTAAATGTCCTGAATCAACTCATAATGTCTATCAAACATGGTCATTCTGACTTTGGGGAAGAGCCAGTAGTCTCCTCACTGTGCAAGATTTGTGAATATGATGGAGGAAGCTACCCCATAATGTTGTTAAGCCTGCCTTTCTGTTGGATGGCAGCAGCACTTAGCATATTTTTAAAATCACATCTCAAGGACATTCAGGAAAGAGATTCCCAGAACTGCTTCAGAAAGTGGAAAGAACAATGGAATTAAGTGTGTCAGAAGTGTATTTTGAAAGGGCTGGCCATATAGCTCAGTGGATTAAAGCGCCTGCAGGCAGGGGCCAGGGGTTCTATCCCCAGGCCTGCTGTGCCAGCCCCAACTCCGGGGCGCACTGAGACAGCAACTGAGACTGGGCGTGGTGGCGCATGCCTGTAATCCCAGCTCTTGGGAGGCTGTAAACAGGTGGATCACTACACGCCCAATCTAGTAGTGAGACCCTGAACACCCTGTAGACCCTTAAAAAATACAGGGGGGAAAAAGGTGTATTTTGAGAACAAATAATGGCAATGTGACTTTCACTGGAATAAACTTTTTCCATAAACACGCATGAAGTCCTTGTCAACAGCAATCTATGTATACCTCCATTAACTTTTTTTTTCTTTTTTGGCAGATCCGGGGATTGAACTCAGGCTCTTGAACTTGCCAGGGAAGCACTCATTCTACTGAGCCATCTCCCCGACCCCCTCCATTAACTCTTAATATCTCTCATCCTTTCCTAATTCCTCAGGCAAAAACATCGACTATGGTTAAAGCCAACCTTTCTGCTTCTAACCAGGACACAAATGGCAGACGAAGCTGAAGGAAAACACACAAAGGAATTGGTCACAGTTTGAAATTTATTACCACTAATGTCACAGTGTTCAGCCACGGCCGGGCCCTTGTAACTCAGTCCCACTTTCCGAGCTGACCAGACTTCTCCCACGGCTGTAACACCGCCCACACACCTGCGGGCTCTAGCCCGAGGTCTACGCTTAGCCACAGTGGGCTGCACACCCGCAGCCGTACGATCCTCTCCACTTGCCCCTCGCCAGGCTCTCAGCTAGGCCAGTCCTGCTCGCTGGGACCACGACTGTGGCACGGGGCCTCCCCATCCACGAAGGAGCACCGAGCAGCGCACTGTGCTTGCCCAGCTGTGAGCAGACTGCTGCGCCTCCACACACACAACACACTCTCTCGCCTCACGGTTCTTGCCACACACTTCTTAGCTCCCTTTCCAGCAAAACTCCCAAGCACTTGCCTAGATTCAATGCCTGTTCTCCTCCCCATTTTCCTGCACCTGGCCTTCACCACCTGCACTGTGTGGAGCCAGAGCCCAGCGGCTCTCAGCTCTTGTCACAAGTCCTGCCAGAAGCCACACGTGGTGGTACCTGCTCACGCGGCGGCGGCGTTGCAGCCCTGGTTTTTCTCAGCCCCTGCTCTCTCTTAGCCCCATCTCTTCTTCTGCTGGCTGCTCCCCACCTTCCTTGCCTTTAAATGCTGGACAGCTCCAGGGCCTCATTCTCTCTGCACTGCAATACTGACACTGCACAGCCTTCTCTCTCCAGTCTGGACCTCGCTCCTGAACTCCGCGCTTAATTAAACACAAGATGCAACACACACCTCACAGTTCCCCATCTTTGCTGCAGCCACCTTCCCTGGCATCAACAGCAACTCCGTGCTTTCGGCCACTTGGGTAATTAAGCATTCACTTTCATTTCTCTCACACTCTGCAGCTGACCATCACGCAAATCACGTGCCTTGTCTTCACCAGCTCCACCCCCCTCACCTGGGCCACAGCAAAGCCTCCTAACAGATACCACATGCCACAATCTGGACGCTGAAGTGAAGCAGAAAAGGCCCCTGCCCCCATCCCCTGCCAGCATACTTCAGTTTGTTAGTTGCCCAGGTAATAATAGTTTGTGTTCTGGTTGCTTCTGACTCTGAGAAAGATCTGTCACTCTGATGCACAGTGTATAAAAACCAACCCTCAAGGGACAAGCCATTCTGCCTCTGTATTTCCTGCTCGATTATCCCATAGAAGTCCTTGACCACCAGACACTATGGTCTGATATTTTGGGGGTGATCTGACCAGTCCCCATGAACTTAAATAAATTGGCCTCCACGGGGACAGAAATCAAAATGGTGCTGGGTGTAGTGATCAGGCAGAGCAGTGAGGGAAAATTCTGGGGGCCCAAAGGTGCTATCTTTTACTTTTATACCCTGATGTGGGTGGCAAATATTCTACTATATACAGATGTGTAAGATTTGCAGTACTGTACATTTAAAATGTCCCTTTACTCTTTTTTTTTTTGTCCCTTTACTCTTGTTACATTTCAAAAATATTTAAAATACATGCTTGCTTTTGGGGAAGTAATTATACATATAGCTAATACTAAGAATTAAAGTACCCACAAACTTAGGAAAGACCGCTTTTCCTGTATCTATGGTAATAAGTAGCCACCCAAACCTGATTAACAAGTTGTGTTTGCCAGCCAATCCCCTTCAGCCACTGAACTCTGAAAATCAGCCAATCAGGAAGAGGTGGACACCACTCACTCTGACAGCCAACCAATCAGAATTCAGCTTTCTCAGCTAATGTCAACCCACCATGGCCAATCCTCAAATCCATTTTTTTTCGAAAGCCTATATAAAACACTGCAGTGTCTTCTGCTTAAAAAAAGCTGTGTTTGGCCAGCATAGTTCCCCCTTATGAGAGTGGTAAATTTAGCTCTGTTTTTTTTGACTGGGAATCTCATTATCTTTTCATGATGAAAAATATTTGTGGTATTTATTTTTCAAATAAAAATATTTTAATGTTGATACATATTAGATCAAAATATTCCTTCTAGATAAATTTCCATGTAATATTTTCAAATGGATATGGTTCACTATCCAATAATTCCTTAAGTAGCTGCTTGAATTTACTCTGCCTAAAAAAAATTCAAATCAGGGCCAGCCAGATAGCTCAGTGGATTAAAGAACCTGCTTAGGCAGACACTGGGGCCAGGGGTTTGATCCCTGGCCTGCTGTGCCAGCCCCGCCCCGTGGGTGCACTGAGAGGGCAACTGAGACTGGGCGTGGTAGCACACACCTGTAATCCCAGTGCTCAGGAGGCTGAAAAACAGGAAGGATCACTACAAGTGTCTGATATGTGTAGTGAGACCCTGTAGACCCTATACTAAATACATAAAAACAAAAAACAAAAAACAAAAAAATCAACAGTTCTTTTTCCTCTGCATGGATCTAGCTTCAGGATTAAACAGAAGCGATGTCAAATTATCTCCTGTAGACTGCAGGAGCTGAAGTACTCAGATGTTCCCTTAATTAATATCAGCCCTGAATTGCCCCCTTGCAGAGAGGCCTCTACTTACTGTGGTGCGCTCCTTAGTCACAAGGGCGTCTGAAGTCTCAGAAGAACCTCCAGCCTCCAGTGTCCTGCAACAGAGCATGCTGTGGCCCCAAGCCATGACCCCTGGGCCTGAGACGTTGTCACCAGGGCAGGATGCATGGCGGAGGAGGGGAGAAAAGTCTAATAGGTCACTTCCTTTTTACATGGTTATGCTTCTAATCCACACTAATTACAACCAAAAAAACTAGTTGTAAAAAATGTAGCCAGTGTCCTAGCCCATTAGAGCAGCTTATAAACTTTATTCCTCAGAGGTAATGAGAGGCCAGCAGCCTCAGGGTCTGGTGAGTCCAAGCAGACTCACAGATGGCGTCTTCCAGCGCTCCACAGCAGCTCTTACAAAGGTACGAACCCCACGTACGAGGGCTGCATCTTCAGGGCACTCCTAAGCCTAAATCCACACTGGTGACTGTGGTTCGAAACAGGAGGTGGGAGAGAACCAGGGAGACCACAGTGGACGCCACCACATCCAAAGCACTGCACACATACACATAATATTTACCATCTACAATGCAAACTCACTTTATTTTCGTTGTCCATGACATGTACTGCTTTCGCAGTAAGCAAGACTTCTTTTATACAGTTAAGTAAATATACTGGACGCTGTCCTTCAGCTCACTGACTCTTCCTCCTTCCTTTCCTCCCTTGGACTAAGAATCAAGGCCCTGGCGTGCCACAAAAGTGCTCTACCACTAAGTTACCCTCCTAGCCCTTCTGGAGACAGGTCTGTACTAAGTTGGCAAACTGGACTCCAACTTGCAATCTTCCTGCACGAGCCTCCCAAGTAGCTAGGATTACAGCAGTGTGCCACTGCGGCCAGCTCCGACAGCGCTTTCTCCCCCACTGGTGGTATGAGGAACTACAGGTTGAACCCAGGGAGGGTGGTCACACTGAGTTGCATCTCATGTAATTTTTGCTTGAATTTGTGATGTTCTTAAGATGTAGTGGTTGACTCAGTGTGAGCATACCTGAGACTGCTGCTTTGTACACCAAAGTTTGAAAAACTGGTGGTAACAGAAGCTAATCAACATAGGGTATGTAAACAAGCTAACACAGCCCTGTCCTTCCTGTCTTTGTGGCAGCCTGTCCTGCCATCTTGAATTTTTAAAAATGTGATCTATAGATCCCAACAGCACAAGGAAAGAAAAAGCCTGAAGTTCAAAGGCAGCCAGAACAAAGAATACATTTAATTAACAAGTTATGGAGAGCATCCTTTAAATAGGAAGCAGCCAAATTATTTGTGAACAATTACCATTACCACAGAAAACAGATTACTCACACTGCTGCAAACCCCACCGCTCTCAGCAAGACCCCACCAAGACCCTGCACCTCCCTTTCCCGCTCAACGGCGGCAGAGCTCCGCTTCACTCCCACTTGCTGGACCTCCTGGTGGTGCCGCAGCAGCAGAAATCCCACGGGAGGTCAGAGGAAGCCGGTCTGCACACGACAGCTGCAAGACGGCCAGAACAGCCTCACCTTCAGTACACCACCGCTCAGCACCAAATGTTCTTAACCTTTTTTTTTTAAGTTGGGTAACAGATCTGGTAGACCAGGAAATGCAGAAGCTTTTCCAAAAACTGTCGCAAACTCAAAAATTATTTAAAAAGAAATGACATCATATGAACTAGGCTCTTTGGGTATCAGGTTTCAGAGCTCTCTGAGCCTACT
This sequence comes from Octodon degus, assembly GCF_000260255.1. Taxonomy (NCBI): domain Eukaryota; kingdom Metazoa; phylum Chordata; class Mammalia; order Rodentia; family Octodontidae; genus Octodon; species Octodon degus. The sequence goes on from NW_004524681.1 coordinate 3,111,759, forward strand.
GGGTAATCTAAAGAGCCTCTACCAACACGCTGTGGGCAAAGCCAAATGTGACACGGGGGCAGCTTGTGGGAAAGCTTATCAGTGCGCAGCCAGCAATCAAAATACTGAGTGCATTCCAAGTGCACAATGGAAAGGTTAATCCAAGGGCTCTCTCTCCTAAGGAAGTACACCATGACTCATTCTTCCTCTTGCAAGAATTTTCTTACGCCACTAAGGCAGCAGGCACTTAAGTATATACAAAATCCTAAAACAAGCTAGGCAGTAAGGGGAACTTTATGCTGTGGGCAAAGGTGCTACCTTTTCTCCATTTCATTTCTTCTGAAATATTTAGGCTTTGTTATAGTTTGTGTTTGTCCCCCCAAAGCCTCACATAGTTATTGAGGAGCAGTCTACAGTTTGTGATTAATTCGTGATTGAGGCTGGGATTGTGGGTCTGAGTACTGCTGGGATTATGGGTGTGAGTGCTCCACCCAGCCCAGGAGGGACAGCCTGAATGTAACGTAAGAGAGAGACAGACTTGCTCCCTGTTGCCACTGGGGCTGTCACTCCTCCCTTCTGCTCTTGCTGTCTTGCTGCCTTCTGCCACCATGAACCGCTGCCCTCTGCCCTGTGCCACTCTGCCCTGGAGCCAGCTGGGTATGGTCTGAACCCTCCAGTAACTGAGCTAAATAAACCTTTCTTCCTTCATTTTCAGTGTTGGGTACTGGCCCAGCAACGAGAGAAGCGTAATGGAGACAAACACCTACATGACTGCTGTTACTCATACCTCTAGACTCGCTGATTAGCAGGCCACTGGGATACTTTGACTGAAGGCTGTTCCAGTAATCTAGACATTGCTTTAAAATTAATTTTATTGGCACACTTGTGACATACATAATGATCACATTCATCGTTGGGAATTCCAACCTGTACATAGTATACCTTCTTTTCTTTCCCATTCCTCTCCTTCCCTTCTCCCTTTACAAAATTTTGTTTCTAGTAGACATTTTAATAAGGTAAAGTTTTTTTTTCAAAGTTTTGATGATTTCTCGCTTTTTTAAAAAATTTTATTTGTGTGTGTGTGTGTGTGTGTGGCCAACTCAGCCCACCAGGGGGCGGGGTGGCTGGCATGTGGTGCTGGGGACTGAACCGCGGTCCCTGTGTCTGCCAAGCTTGTTCTAAGTAGGTGCTGTAGACCACTGAGCCATCTCGCCAGCCCCAATAAGGTAAGGTTTTTGGCACAACATGGCAGAGGGGGCTTTAAGGGCTTGCTAGAACTAATCTGAATCACTCAAATAAGCTCACACGGTATGGAAAATGTTAGAGCTTATTTTTATATAAAGATTTCTCAAATCATGAATACAAGATAAATAGAAGGGACAGTCAGCATATAGCTACTATTTGTGTTAATTGCAAAACAATGGATGAAAATGGCCAAAATGTCAAACTGCACGGCCGATCAATGTCTGTAGTAAAAAGTTCTTAAACTATTCCTCTACCCTATTTAATTCTACTTCTACCTTTATCTGTCCATACCACATTTTGCTTTTGACCATTTTTCTAATAAAATCAGTTTTTTTCTTTTTGGATGGAAGGTAGGTCTGGCTGAATTGTAATGGGGGTAAGATACAAATAGTGTATTTTTAAAATTTAGTAGAAAGATCTTCCAGTGTTTTTAAGGCTTTGAGTTTCAGCTAGAAACTATGTAAGTCAAGCTCCCTTCTTTGCTAGAATACTGTGACTGCTGTTTGATGAGTCCTCCAGAGCTCCTCTCTTAGCTTTGTAACCAACTGCAGCAAACACAAACGCCCACTGGAATTTAATTATCACCAAAAGAAGGAGAACAGCAAACCCCCCAGAATCCAGATTCCTCAAGGAAGCCTGCTGTTTCGCTTCTGCGCTGCCTGCGGCCAGCAGACCTACGTGGCTGCTCACCCACTAGGCTCCGCGGCCCGAAACCAGGCCAGCACTGCTCAGCTTCTGGGTACAGTACTGGTTCCTTCTAACGACGACGGACCCCTCCATGCCTGTGCCACACCCCGAGCAGCCTCGCTCCCTCACAGGGGAGACTCTGCCTCCATCCCTAATCCAGCTGCGCCTGGCACAGGAGAACAGGGAGAGAGGTGGGGCCTGTCCACTCTGTCCCTGAGATCCATGGACTTGGGTCTCGCCTGGCTCTCACAGGCCTCGATGTCAGGGAAACCCCACGAACTCATATTGGGAAAAACGGTACCAACCTGCCCTCATCACTGCTGACATGAACAATGTTAAGCAAAAAGGTAAAACTATGAAAGCTGAATCATGCTAGCCAAACAAAACCAAGCAAACAAAAGGCTACCTTTTTTTCTCTCAGGAAAGTGACTTGAAAAACCAGAACCAGATAAGATTTAAAAACTTAAAAAAAAATTAGAAGTGGCATGACATTAATAAATGTTTTTCAGAAAGCAGACAAAGCAAATTTCTACAGCTTGTTTGTTTTCCCATTGATTTCCTAATTAAATTTAGCGTTTTTATGAAAACATGAGTTCTCCATTATAAGTCATAATGCAAAAATATCTCAATTTCAAAATCAAATGTTATTAATACAATAAAAACACTAAAAGTGGCACAACTGGGGGCTGGAGAGATGGCTCAGCAGTCTAAGCACCTGCCAGGCAAGCACAAGGACTGGATTCGATCCCTGGTACTGGATGCCATGCTGGCCCTGCCCCAGGTGTGCCGAGCCAGCCGCTGAGACCGGGCACGGTGGCACACACCTATAATCCAATACCTGGCACGGCTAGAACAGGAGGGTCACTACAAATTTAAGCTGCCTGTTGAGACCCTGTACCAAATACATTTTAAAAAATTTTTAAAAAGTAGCACAATCATTTCTCCCTCAATTCTCTTATTAAGGTAAATTTAAGTCTAGATAAATCGAACTACTGTTTCTATTTTAATACCACAGATCTCAAGAGAAGGACAACAGTGAAAGACAGAAAAGACTTTACAATACATTAGGTACTACGGTAGTGAACCTGTCATGTGTGCCTCAGCAGGCTATGTCTGAAAGCTCTAGATTCACCATCACTGGACTAGGAAAATGGATCTGTTATTTAGGTAAGGGGCCTTTGGGAAATGGGTTCCATAAAAGCTTTAATATCAGGAAACATTCTAAAGACTTTTAGAGAGGTCACCATGCTATTATTCATTCATGTTCATTCCTCAAATTGTCTACTTTTCTCCAGTACAAAAGACTACTGGTTGGGGCTGGTGAGATGGCTCAGTGGTCAAAAGCACCTACTTAGAACAAGTTTAGCAAAGCACAGGGACCGCGGTTCAATCCCCCAGCACCACATGCCAGCCAGCCCCGCCCCCTGGTGGGCTGAGCTGGCCACACACAC
>NW_004524681.1:3115220-3123858 GCF_000260255.1 Octodon degus
AAAAAAAAAAAAAAAGACTACTGGTTAACAAAGACACCTTAGGTCTTTCCAACTGAAACACTCAACTTTCAAAATAGTGCCATGGGCCAGGGAGATAGCTCTATAGAATAAGCACTTGCCTGGCAAGTACAAAGGCGTGAGTTCAATCCCTGGTTCCACAAAAAAGAAAAAAAAGAAAGAAAAGAAAAGAAAAGAAGTGCCGCGACACACGCAGGGGCCAGGGTGCGCCGAGTCTGTGATTGAAACTGGATGTGGTGGTGCGCGCCTGCAATCCCAGCTCCTGGGAGGCAGATCACCAGGAGTCCGATCTATGTAGTGAGACCCTGTAGACCCTATACTCAAATACAAAAAAAGTGCCATGAGAGTAACTTTGGAAGGATCGTAGAACCAGAGGACCTGGACCGCTAAGAACACAGGCAGTGTGTGCTCGGTGCTTGCTATCTAGATGGTGGTACCTTCTGGGTTTTACTATCTACATGGTGGTACCATGCTCATTTGCATTTATGTATTTATTTATTTTTCTGTGGTACCAGGAATTAAACTCAGGAGCCTGCGCTTGCCAGGCAGGCAGCCATTCTACTGAGCTATCTCCCCAGCCCAAACACTTTCTTAAAAATGTATTTAGTACAGGGTCTCACTGCACAGATCAGACTCGCAGTGATCCTCCTGCTTTCAGCCTTCCAAGCGCTGGGATTACGGGCACGTGCCAGCATGCCCAGGGACTAGCACGGCTTCAGGTGCTGGGGATCGAGCCTGGCCTCTGCGCTCTGCCTAAGCAGGCACTTTAGTCTGCTGGCCAGCCCTAAAAATGTGTAATTTAAAGAACAAATTCATTGGACCGCTTATTTTTACTGGTCTACTGAAGGAATAGTTAATGCTTAAACTAAAAAAAAAAATTTGGACCAGTTTTGCACACTTACGTTTGGTAATCTGAACATCTAATTTGAAGACAACAATACGTAATATAATGACCATTGTTGAATTAAAAAAAATTAATCTTTTGTTGTATTTCAATGCTGCGTGAGAAAAACCAGAAATACTGCTTCTGACTTTTGAACTATGCACACCACACCCAGGTCACAGCAAAATGTGCTTTGGTGAAAAGAACAAAACAAGAATTAGAGAACAGTCTATTAAAAGAATTTCAGGGGCTGAGGATAAGGATGGAGCTCAGCGGCAGGGCATCAGCACAGCATATTCAAGGCCCTGGGCTCTACTCCCAACAGGACCCGTCCCCCTAAAAGGCCTAAATACTAATTATAAAACAAACTTAAATCAAAAGAAAAAATCATTTAAAGATAAAATTATATTTCTACTTATTTTTGAGAAAGGGTTTTGCTAAATTGCCTAGGCTGGCCTAGAATCTGCCTGTCTCACCTTTCTTTCTTTTCTTTTTTTTTTTGGTGGTACCAGGGATCAAACTCAGGACCCTGCACTTGCAAGGCAGACAGCCATTCTACTGAGCTACCTCCCCAGCCCCAAGCCTCCGCTTTCTGCGTAGCTGGGATAGTGATGTGTGCCACAACACCTGGGAAGGCCTGGGACTATAGTTATATACTCTCTCCAATGCCACAGCTTCTAACCAAAGATCCTATTAACAAACTGAAACTGGGGTTAAGGCCAGTTTTGTTTTGTTTTTTTTAAACTCAAGACCTTTTCTCTATGGAAACATCAGGAGAAACAAGGCTTCAGAGAGCTGCCTCTGGAGCCGGCCCCCGACAGGAGGCTGCAGCACCTCTCTTCCATTCCTCTTTCCCGGGGTCCTGCCTTCGCTGGTGCAGTCACCTTGGCCCTGTTCTGACTACTGCCTCTCCCTGCAGGCTACTCTAGTTCGGGCTGCCAGGTCCTTCTACTTACACTAAGAACGCTTGCAGTTGCTGCTTCGATCAGGCAGCCTCTTGAGGGCCTCACAGGCACCCCAAATTCAAGTCACCTGGCTGCCCCCTACTTCCCTGAGTGGGGTGCACACGCGCGTGCACGCACACACACACCCCTCAACAACCGAGAGGGTACTTCTCCCTGCAGCCGCTGCATGGCGTACAGACCACTCAGGCTTTTAACTCCTGAGCCCTCCTGGCCACTACGTCTCCTTCTCGAAGGTCCACACACTTAGGCTCACCATTCAGCTTGCCTCTGCCGCTGACCCCATGACTGACGTCCCGCTGGTACTAAGGTCCGCTCCAGGGTGGACGGTGCCTCACCTCTACATGCTAAGGGCGCTGTGCACAGGGGCACAGTGCGCTGTGACGTTCAGGAAACTGTGGGCATTCACAGAGGGCTAGGACTCACCAAGCTTCGTTATGATTAACTTTTAGGTGAATACGGAGTAGTCAGGATATACACGTGATGAGGCACGAACCTACAATGTGCAGAAGCACCTTGACATCTCATGGGGGAGGCAAGGAATTTAGTACCATTCCTAGAGGTTTGGCAAGCCTTGGAATTAATGTGCAATGTTCATCAGAAGAGATTAAAACAGAGCCATTACCTCAGAGAGAAGAGCCAAACTCCCTATTAGGAATAGGGTAAAAGTCAATTTTCTAAGAAAAAGGCTTCATTTCTAGCATTACATGCCATGTTGGCCTCTCCCCTAGGGGCACTGAGCTGGCCACCTGAGACAAGGCATGGTGGTGCACGCCTGTAACCCCAGCACTGGGGAGGCTGAAAACAGGAGGATCACTATGGGTCCCAGCAGCGTAGTAAGACCCTGTACTAAATACATTTAAAAAAAAAAGAAAAAGGCATTGTCCAACAGGTGACCCCAGCTACAGAGCCCTGAGTACTTCAGGAGAAACCAGGACATCTAGAACACGTACCCGAGACCATAAACAAAAGCGGAGGTAGGGGCCAGCCAAATAGCTCAGTAGACTGAAGTGCCTGCAAGCAGGGGCAGGGGCCCAGGGTTCAATCCCAGGCCTGCCGTGCCAGCCCCGCCCCCAGGGTGCGCTGAGCCGGCAACTGAAACTGGGCATGGCGGCGCGCGCCAGTAATCCCGGCTCTTGGGAGGCTGTAAGCAGGTAGATCACTATGAGTCTGATCTAGTAGCTAGACCCTGAACACCCTGTAGACTCTTCCCTAAAAAAAATTGAGGAAAAAAAAAAAAAAAGCGGAGGTACTTGTAAGTGACCTCACAGAGCCAGGAACATTGCCATACGACCCAGCACAAGTGTTACACTTTCTGTCTAGATGTCTCCCCAAAGCCTCATGCAGTCATGGAGTGATTTCTAGAGTGTGTGACCGACTCATGGTCCAATGCTGGGATTATGGGTGTAAGTGCTACATCTGCCCGGGACAGGTAACCTGCACACTGGTAAGAGGGAAACAGGCATGCGCTTGCTGCTTCTCCCTATTCGCTCTTGTTGCTTTTACTGTTTTCCACTACAAGCTGCTGCCTTCTGCCATGTGCCACTCTACCCTGGAGCCAGCCAAGTATGGACTGAAACCTCCACAAACTGACCTTTCCTTCCTTAATTCTGGGCTTCAGGTATTTTGTCTCAGCAACAGTGGAAAAGTAACCACACAATAAGGGATCAGGAAACCAAAACTGGAAAGGAGTGCAGGATTGCTCTCCTACCACACTGCAGACAGTGCAGGAGTTCCTGCTGGGAAAAGCAAGTTGGGGTCATTAAATGACATTCGTAAGATGGCTAATTTTATGTAAGCCATGCTTTGGTGATTTTTTTTTTGGAGCAATTTGGTGGCTTGAGCTAGAATATTTGGAGATGAGAAAAGCACATCAGAACCTCCCGAAGACTGATTTACGTAACTAGCTATGTGAGTCTAGTTAAGTGCTCGGGAGGTCGGTCACTGCCTCCGAAGCAAGGCTCTCTTGTGTTTCACACTGTGCGCATCAGCCTGTAAAAGGCGACGGCTGAAGACAAACAATAACCCCATAATCTACTTCCGGTCTTGACCCTGCCACTTTAATTAGAATTTCTGTATCTAACATGCTACCTTTTAATGTACTTACTCAAAGGCATTTTACTATGATATTTGTATATCAAATACAATATTCAACATGTTATATTTTAGAAATGATCTGTAATTTCAGATGCTTTCAAAAGCATGACACAGTAGCTAATTAGACCTATGAATGCCTTACTAAGTTTTTTTATATTTTAGGGAAGGGTCTACAGGGTGTTCAGGGTCTCACTACTAGATTGGACTCCTAGTGATCTGCCTGTTTACAGCCTCCCAAGACCTGGGGTTACAGGTGCACACCACCACGCTCAGTCTCAATCTCAGTTTCAGCATGCCCTGGGGTCGGGGCTGGCACGGCAGGCCCGGGGATTGAACCCCTGGCCCCTGCGCCTGCTTGCAGGCGCTTTAATCCGCTGAGCAATCGGCTGGCCCTTCCTAAGTTAGACTAAGATATAATTCAGAATAGTTGCTGAACAGCTATTTAAAAACACAAAACTGTAAAATTTCTATTGCATGTGTGATTGGGATTGGTGCTCTCTGTCAATTCATTAGGATTAAAGTGGAGAAGGAAGGTATCAGTACAAATTTGCAAATTACATAACCATAGGACTCAAGATAAAAACAAAATCACAGGTCAAAAATAAAATAAATCTTGAGCTTAGTTGGCCCTTTCCAAGACGGTTACTGCACAGCTGCCCTCTGAGACACATGAGCCAGCTAACTCACCAGCCCCTGCAGTCTGCTGCGTCCACCGCTCTGTTCCACTGGTGGGCCTTTCTGTGGAGGCCTCTGCAGTTGCTAGTAGCCACTGTGTGTCTGCGGCACAACAAGGATCTGTAAGGAACATTGTAAAAAGATCATTGTTGCACATATGTTATTCAGAATATCTCTAATATCAATTAAACTTAAATGAAATGTACTTTGAAAAATTTAAGGATTAGAAAAAAATAATCCATACGCACATATAAGTAAAAACAGAACCCTGTAAAACGGCAGAGATAATGAGAGCCACAAATCTGGTAGGGACAGGTTCTAGAAAAGTTGAGGGGAATAGAAGTGGAAAGAAAAACTGATATTCAAGACTGGTGATAACTAAAGAAAGCAGAACTGAGGAAAGGAGGAAGTCTTTGAAATCACTGCTATTGGCCAAGAAACCCAGTTCACTGTCCCCTGGGAAGAAGGGTTGTCTGGCACAAGTTCTTTAGAAAGAGGCCAAAGGACATTCTTCCTTTAAAAGCAACTGAGGAAAATCAAGAGCACCACACAGGAGCAAAGGGCAACCTAATTTAATCCAGAGAAGGAGGAAGGTTGCTGAGAGCTCAGCATAAGGACCTAAAATGGAAATTCAGAATAATTCTAAGATGAACACTTATAACAACTGCAAATTATGACAGACTTAGAACTGGCTACATTTTAATTACATCATAAGAAAAGCTTTCTTTTATTTGCCTGAATTTCTCATATTAACAAGGAGACCGATATAATAAAGAGAAAAGGAAATAATTTTATTTGCATAATTGCTATATGTTGGGTACTGTCTCTCGCATTAACTACACATGTTATTTAATACTAATTGTTATGGCTTGCATCTAGGTGTCCCCCCGAAGCCTCATGTAGTCAATGGGGTGGCCTCTAGAGTTTGTGGTTAATTCATGATCCAACGTGGGGAGTATGGCTGTGAGTGCTATGCTCACCCTGGGGTGGGTAATCTGCATTACAATGCAAAGCGGGGGGGGGGGAAGGCTTGCTAGAAGCACAGCTGCCCCCCCCCCTCTTTGCTGTCTTCCACCGCCATGAACTGCTGCCCTCTGCCATGTGCCGCTCTGCCTTAGAGCCAGCAGAGTATGGACTGAAACCTCCACTAACTGTGAGCTGCATAAATCTTTCCTTCCTTACTTTTGGGTGTCAGGTATTTTGTCCCAGTAACAAAAGAAGAGTAACTGATGTGTCCCAAATTTTCTGATCAAGGAGATTATGGAGCCACAGAGGAATGTGATTGATGATGTAGAGTGTGCCTAAGGAGAGTCACATGGAGAGAGAACATTCTCTCAGGCTTTCACAGAGAAAAAACTGGTCAAGCAACGGCCGTGACTCATCCACAGGGCTGACACTGACAAAGGATCTGCAAACTGTGGTACAGGGTTTCAGGGTAAATCCTGAGGGGATTTGACTGACCTTGTCGAAACAAAAGTTATATTTCTTGTTATATAGGTCTTGCTTTATCTTGGTCTTAACCATCCAGCACAGAAGTATAAACACGAAGTATAAAAAAGTAAAGCCATATTAATATGCTGAGCTGTGGGGGGCTCGACTCGACGACTTCTGGCATTGCCAGTGCAGTGAATGGCCCACTGCTGTTGTGGACTGCTGGACTATGTTGGACTGTTTTGCTGGATTCACGAACCTACAATGTTTGAATGGCAATGGAGTGCCCATCTGTGATAGGGCTGGACGGGGAGGGGGAGAAGAATGGGGGACCATTTTTGTATCTCTGTATACAGAATGGGATGGATGTGCGGTTGCTTTATTTTGGTTCGGTGAGAAGAAAGATTTGTACTAGTGGTGTTTGGACAGGATATCACGTCTGCGTCTTGTACTATGGATGACTGCTACAGAGACAACGATGTGCAGTGTGTTGATTACTGAAGCTGTCCCACTACTCGGTTTTGAGGCTGTCTGATTGCTATTTGTTTCTCAATAAAATTAGTAAAAAAGAAAAAAAAAAAAAAAAGAGAAGAGTAACAGAGTAATTCTGCGAAATACTACTGTCCTCATGTTATGGATACAGAAACAGAGGCTCAGGGAGGATAAATAGGCTGCTAAGAATATTCAGTGGGTAAGATCAGAATGTGAACTTAAAATACCTATTTTTAAAACAGTATCATACTGCTCCTATAATCTATTTCATTTCTTCCATGTTTTAAATTTTATGTTACTGCATACTACTCATGAACAGAAGCAAATTAAGTGAAAGAAACCAATAGCAAAAGCCACAACTGGAAGCAAAAGCGAAAGAAAAACAAAACTACAACATGAAAGTGGCCTAGTTCTTTGGGAGGTTGGGGCAGGAACACTGCAAGTTCAGGACGTGCCTGGGCAACTTGGCAAGTTCTTGTCTCTTAAAAACTTTAAGAGGAGCTAGAGAGGGCCGGGGAAATGGCTCAGTGGAATAAGCGCTTCCCTGGCAAGTACAAGGGCCTGAGTTCAATCTCTGGTTACACACACACAAAAAAAAAATAAGCAGGTGCTAAAGAAAGTCATGACCACTAAACACCATCACCAAAGATATTTAAAGAATTGCAAAATACTAATCATAAAAAACTGGAAGTTAAGAGGAGCTAGAGATACGACTCTGGTACAGTGCTTGCCCAGCACGCAAGAAGCCCTACGTTCAACCCTCAGTAGGGTAATAGGTCCAACCCTCAGTACCGTAACGGGGAAAAAGTGTGAAACAATGTTATAGTCACTGAGAGCCTATAAAATGCAACCGCCTCAGAAGGCACTATCACAGCAAAGTACAATAAGTGATACAAAATTTAAAAAAATATTAAATTCTCTCTGCACTATCATCTTAACTGAGTATGGAGGACTCCTCTCAAGATGACCAAATTGGGCCGGCCAAATAGCCCAGTGGATTAAAGCACCTGTAAGCAGGCACAGGGGCCAGGGTTCAATCCCTAGGCCTGCTGTGCCGGCCCCACCCCCAGGGCATGCTGAGAGGGCAACTGGGACTGGGTGTGGTGACAAGTGCCTGTAAGCCCAGCACTTGGGAGGCTGTAAACAGGCAGATCACTACAGTCCAATCTAGTAGTGAGATCCTGAACACCCTGTAGACCCTTCCCTGAAATTAATTAAAAAAAAAAAAAGATTATCAAGAGAAGCTTTAGTATAAGATATCTTATAAAAAAGTAACATCTAAAACAGCTTCAAGACAGGCTGCGCATCTGTCTAGTCAGAGCAATCTAGCCTCAGCTGCGGGGGGCTGGGCAGTCCACCGGGGCCCAGGAGCTGCAGGTCAGCCTGGGTAAGTTACGCCCCAAGAACCTGATTCAAAAAAACAAAACTATGGTTTGCTATCTTTATGAACTTGAGCAGATGCTGAACCCTGGGACTCTGCTCTGAGCTCTACCCTGTATAGCTGAAAAAACCTATCAATATTAAGTTCATTAAATGAATTAATATGTAAATCACTTAGGACAGTGTCTAGCATAGACCTCAAAGTTCATTTTTAAGGTCCCTTTTCCTTAGTTCACACCAGACAAATTTCTTTACCCCACAAAATATAAGCAATTAATTGTAGAATCTGGGTAAGAGGAGAATATGAAAGGGATGGACAGACACAAAGAAAGTTACAGAAGGGGGTGTTAGCCGCCACCTATCTACCAATACCACATCTACCAATACCACATCACAACCACTTCTGCTAATATCTTCGTCTTAAGGATCACGAGCACTTTTGAAGGTGGGAAAATATTTTTGCATTACCAAGCTGCAGAACTGCCCACATCGTGGTAAGTACCAAATACACGATAAGACCGTGAGGGAGGGTCGGTGATCTGGATAGAGCACTACGATAACCTCACTGAGTTTAGGCTGAGGCAGTGCTGATGTCTTAGCACTCATGTGATTATCACGTGGGCTGGGGAGATCGCTCCAGAACCACACGCGGTGCCAGCCACCAAAAGCAGGCGTGGAGGTGCACGCTTGTAATCCCAGC
>NW_004524681.1:3123958-3128803 GCF_000260255.1 Octodon degus
TGTTATAGTCACTGAGAGCCTATAAAATGCAACCGCCTCAGAAGGCACTATCACAGCAAAGTACAATAAGTGATACAAAATTTAAAAAAATATTAAATTCTCTCTGCACTATCATCTTAACTGAGTATGGAGGACTCCTCTCAAGATGACCAAATTGGGCCGGCCAAATAGCCCAGTGGATTAAAGCACCTGTAAGCAGGCACAGGGGCCAGGGTTCAATCCCTAGGCCTGCTGTGCCGGCCCCACCCCCAGGGCATGCTGAGAGGGCAACTGGGACTGGGTGTGGTGACAAGTGCCTGTAAGCCCAGCACTTGGGAGGCTGTAAACAGGCAGATCACTACAGTCCAATCTAGTAGTGAGATCCTGAACACCCTGTAGACCCTTCCCTGAAATTAATTAAAAAAAAAAAAAGATTATCAAGAGAAGCTTTAGTATAAGATATCTTATAAAAAAGTAACATCTAAAACAGCTTCAAGACAGGCTGCGCATCTGTCTAGTCAGAGCAATCTAGCCTCAGCTGCGGGGGGCTGGGCAGTCCACCGGGGCCCAGGAGCTGCAGGTCAGCCTGGGTAAGTTACGCCCCAAGAACCTGATTCAAAAAAACAAAACTATGGTTTGCTATCTTTATGAACTTGAGCAGATGCTGAACCCTGGGACTCTGCTCTGAGCTCTACCCTGTATAGCTGAAAAAACCTATCAATATTAAGTTCATTAAATGAATTAATATGTAAATCACTTAGGACAGTGTCTAGCATAGACCTCAAAGTTCATTTTTAAGGTCCCTTTTCCTTAGTTCACACCAGACAAATTTCTTTACCCCACAAAATATAAGCAATTAATTGTAGAATCTGGGTAAGAGGAGAATATGAAAGGGATGGACAGACACAAAGAAAGTTACAGAAGGGGGTGTTAGCCGCCACCTATCTACCAATACCACATCTACCAATACCACATCTACCAATACCACATCACAACCACTTCTGCTAATATCTTCGTCTTAAGGATCATGAGCACTTTTGAAGGTGGGAAAATATTTTTGCATTACCAAGCTGCAGAACTGCCCACATCGTGGTAAGTACCAAATACACGATAAGACCGTGAGGGAGGGTCGGTGATCTGGATAGAGCACTACGATAACCTCACTGAGTTTAGGCTGAGGCAGTGCTGATGTCTTAGCACTCATGTGATTATCACGTGGGCTGGGGAGATCGCTCCAGAACCACACGCGGTGCCAGCCACCAAAAGCAGGCGTGGAGGTGCACGCTTGTAATCCCAGCGCTGGGGAGGCTGAGACAGGAGGATCACTGCAAGTCAGAACTGCGTAGCAGGACCCTGCACCAAATGAACAAACAAAATTTTTTTTTAAAAAATCAATCTATTACCCCTCTATTCTGGTAGAACTGGGAAATCTATTTCCAAAAAGCAGTGTTTAAAAAAATAGCTAATTTACTACGAACAATAAATTTTAGTAACTTGTCTTAAATATTGCTGCGTCTAAACAACGCTAACGACCATGAGGTCAAACAGTTATATAGCAGCACAGACACCAAATGAGACACACGTGCAGACAAGGGAGGTGGCCACTTCCTCCTGCCCTCCCAGACCAAGCAGGTGCTGGGATGCCAAGCTCCAGCCTCTCACAGGGACCACCCTCCCTCCAGCCTGGAAAAGGAAGCACTCGGCCACACTCTCTCTCGCTGTTTGGTACTATATCCGTCCCAAAGCCAAGCCAGACAGGCCAGAAAAATCTATTTCTTCCCTGAAAGTCCAGAAAGCTGGAGAATAAACTCTTAGGTGAGAAATACTAAAGGGAACCCAGGTCTGCAGGGCAGAGGGGAGAGAGAAGATGAGTAGGGCAGGCAGAAAGGAGGTAGACACGAGGCTTAGGGGGCTCCCAAAAGCTCGGTAATCAAGATAATCATATTGTGATGCAATGCTTTTAAAAATCAAAATTAAAATCCTGGATTGGAGCAGAGGCACAGGAAAGAGCCGAGGAGAACCTACACAAGCCAAAGAGGGAGGACAGGGTTCCGGAGTGCCTGTGCTGGTTCCAGCTGCCAGCTCCTTTAGGGGCATGGGGGCATGGTAGCCTTACACCCCCACCACCATGAGGGTTACATTAGGGGGCTGTGTGCCCCACACCTAAAACATGACTAACATGCTCCATCTGAAAAAACGAAATGTGCACACAAAGCTGTTTTCCAAAGTCAAGGCAATATATAATCAGGCACTAAAAGAGCAGGACTGGCAATTAGAGTTACAGAGGCGTGGGGATCACGGTGGGTGGTCAGAGCACACCATCTGCTAGATGGAAGGAGAGGAAAAGCACATAGTCAGCGAGGAGATCAAAGCCCAGGCTGAAAGGCTCAAAGGCTGGAGGGGCGCCAGGGGACGGGAGGATCTCAGTAACACTGCGCTCTGCCGAAAGGGCAGCACACTTCCTGTGCTTTCCTACTGCTGCTCCTCAGGACACACTGTCTACTGCGCACCTGAAATACCCCTCTTCCCTTTCTCCTGTCCAAATCTGCTACTATTCTCCAGGACCAGGAGGAAGACCTCCACTGTCATACTCAAAGGAGACACAGGCCAGAACTAAGGTTTCAGCCGCAAGAAGAGCGAGTGAGACAGGCAGACACAGGGAATGTAGTTTCTGCTGGGGCAGGAGGGAAAGCTAGGGAGCTGAAGGCTGAGACACACAAAAGCCACTCTGGAGGAGAGTCACTTGGGGGAGTAAGACCCTTTGAGCACAGCCTTTCAGATGGGGGGAAGAGGGAGCAGTGGTCTAAGAATACTAATGGGGTGACAGGGGCCCTCCATGAATGGAAAGGGTCTCACCACGCGGCCTGCACCAGGGCCTGGCAATGCACTTCGGGGGTCGGGGGGGGGGGGGCAGCCTTCCGGGCCGCCGGTGTGCTGAGCGAGGACTCCTGATGACCGCCCTGGAGCAGCTGGGGCTACGCACAGCACTGCTCAAGCCTCAGCTCACAACCAGGAGGACCCAATATTTCACTGGTTACAATGTTCCACATGGAACTCCCTCGTGTGTCATTACCAGTAATACCATCCTGCTCAAGGGGACTGTTACGCAACACACCAAGGAGCTGCCACCATCTAACCTACAAGTGTCTATGTATACAAAAACACTGTATGTATGCTGATCAGACAGCTGGTACTGGCCAAAAAAATGAACTAAAAACTCTGGGAACTACCTTAAAAGATGAGGAGAATACACTTGAAATACATTCAACTTTCCAGTGGACTCTTTACTCCTCACTATGCAACCTGAGTTCTCTCCCAGCACAGCGTATTTCTACCCGTCATGCACACGGTGGAACGGGGCTCCGCTGCGCCTGCGGCAGCGCTGGAGCCAGGACTGTGCACCAGGGAGGCGCTCCAGCCTCCACGAGCCGCCTCTGTCCTGCATGTTTGTGTTCCCTCTCCTCCTAGGTGGGTGTAGACTCGGGAGCACAAATGCCCCAAGGCGCATGTTTATCTTTAAAGGTCACTGAGCGTGCACAGCTGTGGAGCACGCACGCCTAAGAGCACAGGTGTAGGCAGCAGCCCCAAGAGCCCACACATCCTGGGTGCATTTCTACCACAGGGCAGACGAAGAGGCAAATCCACAGGACGCACACAGGCGAAGGGTTAAGTGACGAAATCTTCTAAACCCGCTGTGGTGATGGTTTCACAACTCTGCGAACACACTAAAATCCACCGAATCCCACACGTCACACTGCTGAGTTGGATGGCCTACTATACTTCAATAAAGTTGTTATATACTGGAGAGAATGAGAGGTAAGGAAACCAAAGTTGTCCTGTGTTCTGACAGGTAACCCTGTCTTAAGACAAGCTCAGCTTTTTCAGCTATTTTGGTTAGCTTTGGGAGTCAAGATTCCCAAAGCTAAGCTCCCTAGGTACTTACTCTAGATGTCTAGTCTTTTACATCTTTACTAACAAGAGTATTCCACAGAAAAAGAACATCCATGAGTTACAACTCAATCTCTGAACAACAACAACAAAACAACCAAACAACTCTATGATGATTTCAATATCAAAATATGGATGTGGGAGAATAAGACCAGAAAGGGAATAAACAGGAAAAGAGTAATGAGGGTGGGGTGACTTGTACTAAGAATACATAAAGAACTTCGACAAACAAAAGAATGATTCCATGAGAAAAGAGCCAAAATATAAAAATGAACAAATATTTACAGAAGACAATTACTGGGGCTAAATATACAGGTCAGTGACAGAACCTTGCTTAGCATGCTCCTGATCTGACCCTCAGTACCACCTCCTTCCCAAACTGGTGTTATACAACCAACTAGCGCATGACAGAACACTCCACGTCCTCAAGCACCAGGAAGATGAAGTTAAAACCGCACTGAGGTACCATCGTATATCCTCCAGGGTGACTAAATAAAAAGGCTGGCTGGCTGGCATGCAACCTGTAGTCCCAGCAACTTGGATGGCTGAAGCAGGAGGACCCCTTGAGCCCAGGAGTTCAGCGGCTGCCTGACAACATAGAGACCCTGTTGAGACAGGCAGACAGGCAGACAGACACAGAGAGAGACAGAAACAACAGAGGAGGGTGGGATAGGAAAGGAGCAAGAAAGGAAAAGTAAAACGATTACACCAGCGCCGGCGTGATAGCTCAGCAGCCCAAGTGCTTGCTTCAGTAAGTGCAGGGTCTAGGGTTCATCCCTGGCACCGCATGCCAGCCAGCCCTGTCCCGAGTCCACTGAGCCAGTGCACGCCTGTAATCCCAGCACTAGGGAGGCTGAAAATAGGAGGGTCACTAAGAGTCCAAGCTGCATAGCGAGATCCTGCCACCCCCCCCACCCC
>NW_004524681.1:3129531-3130398 GCF_000260255.1 Octodon degus
AAAAAAAAAAAAAAAAAGAACGTTCACTACAACTTTTTTGTTCTTGGCTTTTTTTGAGACAGGGCCTTGCTGTGTAATCTAGGCTGATCTTGAATTTACTATGAAACCCAGACTGGCCTCTTGGCAATCCTTCTGCCTCAGCCTCTTTTTTTAAATTAATTAATTTATTTTTTTTTGCCTCAGCCTCTTGAGTGCTGGGATTACAGGCATATGCCACCATGCCCAGCTTCATAACAACTTTTTCAAGAGCGCAGACCTGGAAACAACCCAGTGTCCATCAAGAGGAAAATGTACTGGCAAACTTGACATGTTCATACAACGGAGTACTATTCAACAATGGAAAAGGACAAATCACCGATCCGGAACACAACTGACTCTCCACAATACTGTCGAACAGCACAAAAAGCACCTCTTATGTGATTCTTTTTATGTAAAGTTCGTGACTGGACAAAACAAATTTGTCAGAATCTAGTGTGAGAAAGTGGTGCTCTGGAGCAGGGAGGGTGAGGGAAATGGCTAGAAAGGGGCAGGTGGGAACTTTGTGGGGTGGTAAAAACCATCTAGTTTTGGTAGAAATTACAATGTATAAAATCATCAGAACTTTAAGAACTGGATGATCTTGAGCATTTACTGAATCTTAATTATACCTCAACAAAAATTACACAGTACAGTCTGGGGTTACAGCTCAGCGGTAGGGAACTCACCTAACACACAAGAGGCCTCAATACGAGCCTCAGAACTAGGACACACACAGCGCAGTACTCCGAGAGGCAGGTTCATGACTTTGTTTCAAATGAAATTCTAGAATACCACGCATGCACTTTCAACTATTTGCCACTTTGGATTTACAACTCTATTCCTTCATTA
>NW_004524681.1:3130653-3132790 GCF_000260255.1 Octodon degus
ATATATATATATATATTACTGGGGATCAAACTCAGGACCTTGCACTTGCCAGGCAGGCACTTATGCTGCTGAGCTATATCCCCAGCCCAAAATAAAATACGAAAAGCTAGGGATATAGTTCAGTGTGAAGCACCTAGATTCAATCCCTAATACAAACAAAACAGAACACAGAAAACAAAACTAAATGGACTACTATATATATATTCAATTTATCACAAATAGCAAATTGAATTTTACTCTTTATAATTTTAATCTGTAGCTAATGGATTGTTACACTCGGGATAATTTTGTTTCCATACTATTTTCCTTTCAATATGACTTTAAATTTGTGCTTTTAAAGGATCTGACAAAAAACTAAGGAGATCTGTGAATCAAATGTCAGTAAGGAGAACAATGACAGAAGACCACTGTGCTTAGCTACTTGACAGCCTAGAGAATAATGCTCCCCCCAACTGTTCTAAGGAAGGCCATTTGTATTTAATTTAAGGGTCAAAAAAGCAGGAAGAATAGTTTGCCAGCTACTTTTGTTCTTAAAAGGTTACACAGGGCTGGGGAGACAGCTCCATGGCATAAGCACAAGGTCCTGACTTATATCACCAGTACAGGGCATGGTGGTGCACACCTGTAATCCCAGCACTAGGGAGGCTGAGACAGGAGGATCTCTACGAGTCCAAACTGTGTAGGCGAGACCCTGTGGGAAAAAAAAAAAAAGACAGTAACACAGCCTGAACAGTAACAGTGGAATCAGACCGGCTTGGAAATTACTGAAGGGCCCTTTCTCCTGCTATTTCACTAGAGCCTCGCTGACTCTTCCTGTGTTCTCCCTTGCATCTTTTCCCAAGGGTCTCTATCCAGAGATGTTTCATCCCATTGCCTCTAACCCTTCCTATAACAATGCTCAGATTGAAGAGATTTTTATGTATCAGCTCACCCCAGATTCTCAATTTAAAAAATGTGCTAATTCATACTACTACCTATTCTGTATAGATGACACACCCTCTAACAGGACACAGGAGTGGCCTGAGAAACAGAAACGACTAGAAAATGGAAAAAAGGTGTCTCTATTTGTTTCTTGTCCACACAAATGGAAGACATCTCTGTCTGAAGGAACACTTTTCTCATGCTTTTACTCCTTACAAATGGCTCCCAGAAGGGCTCTCTGAACCGTCAACAAATGTACACACCTGGGACCAGCAGGGGCCCGGGGTTCGATCCCTTGGGCCTGCCGTTCTGGCCCGGGGCATGCTGAGACAGCAATTGAGACTGGGTGTGGCAGCGCGGCACGTAATCCCAGGCAGATCACTAGGAGTCCGATCTAGTAGTGAGACCCTGAACACCCTGTAGACCCTTTCCTAAAACAAATGTACACCCCTAACCAAAGGAAGCAAGTTCCCAGGCAGAATCATGTCTTCCACATACTCATCTGGTACCTAAGATACTGTTTTGGCTAGGATGAGGTGAAACAAATACTTACTAAATAAGTGAATGACTGAATTAATGTGAATGAAGTGCTGGGCGGGGGGAGGGGGGCATGCCCTTGTAATCCCAGCACTCTGGAGGCTGATGCAGGAGGGTTGTGAGTTTGAGACTAGCCTGGGCTAAAAGTGAGCTCAAGGCCAGCCTGAGCCACATAGCAAGACCTTGTCTCAAAGAGACAAATAATAAAAATTAAAATTTAGGGCCAAATAGCTCAGCGGCTTAGGCAGACACAGGGGTCCCAGCTTGGCAAGCCAGGGGCACGCTGAGATGGTGATTGAGACTGGGTGTGTGGTGTGTGCCTAGAATCCCAGGTCGTTCTGAGGCTGAACACTGGTGGATCAGTGCAACTCCGATCTACGTAGTGAGACCTGGCAGACCCTGTACTAAAATATAAATAATGAAATGAAATGAAATGAAAATTTTAAAAAATGTGATTGAAGACAATCGGGGGCAAGTGAAAAAAGGAATCTGAGAGCATAAGGAAGAAGGGAAAGAAAACAAGAGAAGAAAAAAATGTAGAAAAAACAGTGAAGGAGATCATTTTTGTTAAGAAAGAATAGGATTATTTTTAAAAATGGAGTTGGAGGGGCTGGGGAGAAAGCTTAGTGGCATAAGCACCTGCCTTGCAAACATAAGGTTCTGAGTTTGATCCCCGTAT
>NW_004524681.1:3133267-3143132 GCF_000260255.1 Octodon degus
AAACCCAGGCCTCAACATGCACACTAGGCAACGGCTCTACTACTGGACCACATCCCCAGCAGGAAAAACCTTTGAAGAAACCCCCCACTGTAATTAGGTTTGACCTATAGGTACTTAACTTCAGGTGAAGTTTTTAATTACAGAGTAATGTGGCCCAGATGTTGTGCACAGGGATTAGGGGAAACTGAGCAGCAGGTCGGCGGCATCCTCAGTAACTATTTTTGTTCCTTCGTGCCTAGGACAGAGGTTAAAGTTATGTACATGGCCAATGTTTCCTGAACAGAATAAATTAATTTTTAAAAATCAAAGAATGGGAGATAGCTCAGAGGAATAAGCGCTTCCCTGGAAAGCACAAGGGCCTGGGTTCAACCCCCGGTCCCGCCAAAAAAAAAATCAAAGAATGCTAGGATAACTGTGAGATCATGTAGCCCACTCAACTCATTTTGAAGATGTACAAACTGCAAAAGCAAGAAAGTTACAAGAGCCAGAATACAAAGAACTCGCTTTAATTCACGTTTTGCTCCTTCAGAAGCACTGCACTGGAGAGGACTCTACGTCAATGGCTGTGGGCTCTTAACAGGTAGGCTTTTTAAAGGTGCTTAGTACTAGGAGGAAACAACAGGGACAAGAGCCCGGACAAAACCACTCTGTAACCCTACTATTTTTGACAGGCCAATTCACTAATCAATTTAATCTGCCAAAAAGTTAATCTGAAGGGTTCTCAGAAAAAGAAACTTGAGCTGCTGGAAAATGTTACATGGAGAGAGACTGCCCACAGCTCACTCCGACCTCCACAGTCCATTTCCTGTGCAGCGCGACCTCCTGGGATCGGCTTTCCTGCAGTGTTCACTGCCAGATGACTTTTGGTGCTAAGAGAAGCCAAGAGCATGCTGGAAACGCAATCCCTAACAGAACATTTAACGAGAAAGCAGCGCGGCTGTTCCCTACGTCCCGTGCGCTCCGGGCGGCCTCCAGCAGCCCGGCCCAGCCCCGCAGCCGGACCCAGACGCACGCCCGGGCAGGAAGTCTCCGCGCGACCTGCAGACCGCGACGCCACCCAAGGGCGCGCCCCGAGGTCCTGCTCCGCTTCTGGTGCTCTCGCAATCGCACGGCAGACGCGTCCGCGGGGCCACGCTCCCTGCGCTCGGCTGGGGGCGGGCGGGGCGTCGCGCGATCCGGGCCGCGACGCTCCAGCAGCCCCCAGCCGCGGGGTCCTCCTCGGCCGCCCACGTCTCCGCGACCCCCGCCGCTGGAGGCCGGGGACAGGGGCACAGCGGGCGTCGGAGGGCGCAGTCTCCAGCTCCAAGGCCGGCGCCTCCCCGCCGCACCCACGCCGACTTCCTGGAGAGCACCGGGGCTCGCTCACCTGGCTGGCGCCGCTGGTCTCTCTCAGGATCCGCACGAACCGCCCGCCGCCGTCCGGTTCCCAGGGCTGGCCACCACCTCCGCCCCACAACCAGAAGACGGACCCACCCGTCCGTGCGCGCCCGCCTCCCTGCGCGGTGGACGCAGCAACCCGCCCCGCGCATGCGTACAATCGCCGTGGAGCACGCTGGGACCTGTAGTTCGCGCCGGAGGCGGTCCAGGCCAGCCATTGTCCACGCGGCCTGCTGCCAGGCTCGGGAGGATGCTTTGTGCAGGCGAGCAACAGCCCTCGAGCCACGCGGAGCTGTGCGCCAGGCCCTTGGTAACATCATGCCTTTAGACTTTGACCATCAAGAAGCACACACCACAGGGCTGCTTTTGTGCCTTCAGTTACTGATGCGAGGATTTGACATCAGTAAACTTGCGAAGAACCAGTGTGAAAGTTTGCAAAAACAAATAGCTAATCCCCGACCTAGGGAGGTACACACGAGAGGCCTGCACCAGCTCTGGGCCTTCCTGGGCCTGCAAGCCCCGCCAGGGTCTACACCGCAGGCTGGAATTTGTCGGTGGCAGGAGTAGAACACAGGAGATCTCCAGCAGATTTAAACTCCAATGCTAGTTATAATTGCTTTAAGTGTGTGAAATTACAGAAAATGCACATGAATTGAGTTTTAATGTACCGTATTATGGGTGTATGAGGGAGACCATTTCTTTGGATTCTCAAGCAAGTTTCCACAGTGTGAGCACCCTGTAATGCTAATAAATGTAAGAAGTAAATTTATGCACCAAGTACATGGGGGTGGGAGGGCAGAGGAGATAGTGGTAGGACGGGAAAGATATCAGAACCAGTGCAAGAGCCTGGGATGGAGAGGCGCACTAGCACAGCATGCCATGGCCCCCGCACTGCAAATGAAAGCCTGAACTGAAAACACCCTGAAGCTCAAAGTTACTTGTCCGTGGCAAATAACTGGTGAGTAGGAGAACTAAGATCATGCCAGTGTCTGTGGAAAGGTAGGAAGTAGATCAGGAAAGCTTGCTGGTGGCCTCAGTGGAGGGCTCTGAGAAGAGGAAGGGGATCTCTCTTCTCTTTCATTGAGTCACCCACTAAGATGGTTCTGGCTGCTTTCCAGGACCAGGCTACCCCTAGAAGCAAGGCTTAGCTCTGATACACCTTCAGGAAAGCAGTACACCAAGAGGGCTAAAGGACCTGCCTGCGGTGAATCCCACCTACACCTGGGATACAGACGCCACTTGTTGGTTAAATCTCTCCTGGCCTCTACTTCTGTCCCTCTGGAGAGGCGGCATCCAGATTAAGGAAACAAACACCCTGGAATTTCAGGCAAGCGGCACCCACTAACTCCAGTAAGGAAGATCACTGACCATTTGAGTTTGTTGGTTTGGTTTGGTTTTCCTGAGACAGGCTGTCACTGTGTAGTCCAGGCCAGGCTTGAACTGTCTAGGTCAACCCAGGCTAGCCTTAAGACTTGTAATCGTCCTGCCCTAGCCTCCTAGTGCTGGGATGACAGGCATGCAGGCCTGGCTAGTTTGGGAGGAAAAGCCTTATAAACTGCAGATACTCTTCAAGGTCAGTCATTATTCAATCTTGTGGCCATTGCATTTTATTTTTCACAGCATCTGCTTGTGCAGCAACTTCTCAAAAGTCCTTGGAGACAATAGATTTCTGAGAGCCATTCTATGGAGTACAAGCTCAGCTAATATTTCCTGAACACTTAACATATGCCAACTGTAGGTAGGAGACAGAAGCCTGCTGTCCCAAGGGAGCAAGGAACTCCCACAAGCTCCAAACAAGGTGAGAAATTCCTGGAGACAGTACCTGTCTGTTCTTTGTTCCTTTACCCGGAACATACTGATTAGGGATGTGTAAATTTAAAGAGTTTGGTAAATACTGGAAGGTGATGTAAATAGCAGTTTGTTTGTACCAAATTAGTTACGCATATTCCTTAGCCTGTTTTTAGCCCTCAATAAATGTGAGAAGTTTCTTTCAGTGAATTGAACTGAGGACCTTGTAATTGGTGCTGCTCCACTGAACTACATCCCTGGCCCAGTATCCTCAATTTCTACAGATGAAACAACTAAGCCTCAGAAGAGTTAAATCTCGCACAGTCACATGGCCAACATTTACTTGCAGGCCTAGAGGGGAAGCATAGTGTCCTGACTCAGGTTCTAGCATGACTGATCGATCAGGCTGAGGTCCTTTGGTCCTTGGTCTCCTTGGTCCTCTGATGCTCCCTGTGAGCATGTCCAAGGATGAGGAGAACCTTCCCTGACACATCTGGAGGATAGAGCATTTCTATTCTGATTCCTTCAGTAGTTCTGTATTTCCCACCAAACACCCAAACTTAATCTTTTTTCAGAAGTGTGTTATGAATTCCTGCCACATGTCTGAGATAGTACTCCTGGGGAAAGTAGTGGTGTTCCTCAAGAAGCAGAGTGTGAGCCAGGATGGTGATGCTTGCCCATAACCCAAGCACATGGAGGCTGAGACAGGATTGCAAAGCTGAGCCCAGCCTCGGCAACTGAGTGATCCAGCCAGGGCTTGTCTCGAAATAAAAATTTTTACAAGAGAGGAGCAGTGTAGTACGAAGGCCCGGGGCTCAGTCCCCAGAACTGGCGCGCCCTGCCACACATGCCAAGCACGTCAGGTTTGGCGGTACAAGCGTTCCAGCGACTCCAGGGGCTGGAGCAGAAGGACCACAAGTTCAAAGTCAGCCTGGGTAATTTAGCAAGAGTATGTCTTAAAATTGAACAAAATAATTAAGAGGTCTTGAGGGTATAGCTCCATGGTAGAGCCTTTGTCTGGCATGGATAGAAGCCTGCCACAAAAAAGAAATGGAAGAAAGAAAGGAGAAAGTAAAAGAGAAAGAAGCAAAGCAGAGGACCATAGCCTTCCTGACCACCTTTATTTTAAGGCCCTCCTCGTTCCATGGATCTTTTTGCTCAGCTCTGGTCAGAGAGGGCTTTTAATTCAGTGCCTATGATACTTTTTCTCCCAATATGAAGTGTTAGGAGTATATTACACATGTTTTCTCTGCTAGCTATTGTGTGTTCTCTATCAGATATTATAGCATCTTATTTTAGTTCCTGTTTCTTTTCTTATTTGTCTTTTTCCTTTTCAGACAAGGTTTTGCTGTGTTGTTCAGGCTGGCCTTGAGCTCACTTTGTAGCACAGGCTGGTCTCCAATTTGCAAGGATCCTCCTGTCTCAGCCTCCCCAGGGCTGGGATTACAGGCATGCTCCACCATGCCCAGTGACATTAAATCCAAACCAGAACTGGGTGTGCTGGCTGGCTCATGCCTGTAATCTCACAACTCAGGAGACCGAGGCAGGAGGACTGCTTCAAGTTTGAAGCCAGACTGGGCCATGTGGTAGGTTCAAGGCCAGCCTGAACACAGCAAGACCCTGTGTTGAAAACCCCAAAATAACAAATAAGTAAGCGAACAAAGCCCAGCGAATCAGGTTAGCTCCCGGCTCCGGAGGCTCCCGGCTCCCATCACGCGTACAGTGGAACTGGAAATTCCTTCCCGGAGTTAGTGCTTCTTTTCCCAGCCCTGGAGGAACGTGCGTCCTCCTCGGTACACGGCAGCCTTATTTTGATGGATCTCTGCTCAAGAGTCGCCTCAGCAAGGCTGGGTCTGTTCGCCCTCATTCTGGCCCGGGCTGACTGTGGCTTTCATAGCTGATGGCCTGTTGCTCGTTCATACAGTGAGTTCAGCGCGGGCGTGGCGGCCACAGGCCCCGATGCACCATGGGTAACTCTCAGCATATTTGGTAGTAAGTAAAAGGTGGCTGTCTTGCTATAAACCAGTGTGTTCCTCGGAATCTGTACATTGTGTATTTATTCGAAGTGAATCCATGCCGGCTTTTAGAGATCACTGTTTCAAACCCACCACAGTGGATGATATACTTTCCTAAAATTTTGTTTAAGATGCAAAAATTCAGTAATATGTAATTTGTAGAATTAGCCTCCTTATCTCCACTTTTTTTTTTTTTTTTTTTCTTTCTAACACTGGGAATTGAACTCTGGGCTTCAGATTCTTGGCAGTTACTCAACCAGCACCTATATCCCTAGCCATTTTGAATTTTTATTTTTTAAATATGTTTAGTACAGGGTCTTCACAGCCTCATGACACAGATCAGACTTGTAGTGATTCTCCTGTTTTCAGCCTCCCTGGGATTACAGGTGGGCACCACCATGCCCAGTCTCAATCACATCTCAGCATGCCCCAAGGGCTAGGGCCAGCACAGCATGTGGTGCTGGGGAAGCCGTCTCCGCGCTCTGCTTAAGCAGGCATGTTAGTCTGCTGAGCTAAAGAGTTTTTGAGACAGGGTCTAATTGGCCCAGGCTGCCCCTGAAGTTGTGATATTCCTGCCTCAGCTTGCTGAGTAGCTAGGATTACTATAGGTGTGTACCCAGCCCTCCACATCTATTTATTTATTTATTTATGAGGAGTCTCAGGGTGGCCTTGAACTTGAAGGAATCCTGCTTAGCCTCCCGAATGCTAGGATTACCGACGTGTGCCACCATGCCCAGCTCTCCACACCATTTGAGTCATGCATCTGCACAACTTTCCCACCCCATCTGGCCCAGTCTCATTCAATCACACACATCTGGTTGCTCCTGAGGTCCTGGGACAGTTGCTGGAGGCTGTGGGTATCTGATCCGTTGTATTCTCTCCGGGTTAGCCTGGGCAGTGGGTGGTTGGATGGGCAGGGGGTACTGGAGCACTGCTTCTTACGTCCGTGCAGGTCTGACCTCTCCAGCTGAGAGAGGGCAGGCCAGCATAGGGCCTTGGGGTGAACAGCGGGGCGGACTGGGGGACTGGGGGCCAGCTGCCACTGAGTCAGCACCCGGGGGGGTGGGGCAGGTTCCTGCTGCCCTGATGGACGAGGCTGTGGAATTCAATAAGGAGTTTTTGGTCTAGCTTCTACTCTCGATGTTGTCAGCATAACGTGGAGACCCGTGTTGGCCTTAGTATCGACAGACATTCACTCAGCATAGATCAACTTGGGCTACAAAGTGAGCTCAAGGCCCGCCTGAACGGCATAGCAAGACCCTGTCTTAAAAAGGAAAAAAAAAATAAGTTAAAGCACTTTATATTCTGTTTGCAAAAGTGCTCAGCTAACGTAAGAATCAGACATCACTGAGCTATTTTTATTTTATTTATTTATTTATTTTTCGTGACTGGCTCAGCCGGCCCTGGGGGCAGGGCTGGTGTGGCATGTGGTGCCAGGGGTGGAACCGCAGACCCTGAGCTTTGCCTAAGCTTGCCTAAGCAGGCACTAATTTAGACCGCTGAGCTATCTTGCCGGCCCTCACTGAGTTATTTTGGAGAGACACAACTGGCCAGATAGAACAGTCTTTATGTTCACTTTTGAAGTTGAATTTATTAATTCCCAATGTCTTTTACATTTTTATTTAGAAACCTCATTCCAGACACAAACAAATGTTACACCTTTGAAAGCAGAAGATCTTGGTTAATTAAAGCAATTTACATTCACTTAGCATGAGGTCTGGGGCTAATTCCAAAGGGCCAAAAACTACGTTTCTGGGCCAACCAGAACCTTATTGTCAGGTTATCAGAGTAATAATATTTTACACTTCATACAGTCTGCTTTTTTCCGCATTTATTTACCACAGCTGTTCCACTTCACATTTAAAAGGCAAGTTAGCTTTTTTTTTTTTTTTTTTTTTTTTTTTACTGGGGTCAAACTCAGGACCTTGCCCTTGCCAGCAGGTGCTTGTGCCACTGAGATATAGCCCCGGATTTTTTCTGCTGTTGTTCTTTTTCAAGAGTGGAGATTGCACCCAGGGGAGTCAGCAAGGGTCCTACCACAGAGCTATAACCCCAGCCCTGGCAACTAGTCTTCAATTTCTAACTAGTTGTCTATCTTTCATGAAAAAGTTTCAAATGAAAAATAAAACCACAGGGCTGGGAAGATGGCTCAGTAGAATAAGCACTTGCCTGGCAAGGGCTTGAGTTCAATCCTCAGTTCCGCCAACAAAAAAAAAAAAAAAAAAGAAAAGAAAAAGAAAAAGAAAACCACATAGGATTTTTTTCCAATAACTGCTTAGCCAAGTGGATGTTGCCAATACAAGTTTAAACCATTTGCAGTTCACGAAAGTATTACTTCTTTTGTTCTTTTCAAAGCAACATATAGAACAATCCAAGAGGACCCGCATAACAGGCATCGGAAATGGTAAGATCTTACAGGTGGGTGGCATGCAAGTATTTTACATTGTTAAATGTAAAGAAAAGATGCTGCTTATTCATTTTCCTGGGAAAAAAATGAAACACCTAAGAAAAAGACTTAATTAAATATAAATATTATTTTCCATGTATATAGTTTTTTCCCCCTTTTTAAAAACAAAATGGCAAAAATTAGAATTATAGGTCAGAATCATTTCTCTCTTAACTAAAGATTGTCACTGGCAATATTTGGTACTAAAATAAAATTCCCTTTAAAAGCTTATTTTTTGTGCATCTCGTTCCACCCAAGGGCAGTTCCTACCTACTCTCCGACCCAGAGGCTGCTCCGAGCCGTGTGCTTCGGCTCCCTGCACTCTCCACCCCGCCCCGCTGTGCTCAGAAACGCGCAGGCACACGGATTTACAGAAAAGCCTGCAGAGAGCCAGTTGTGCTATCTCAGCGTCTTCTCTGCATCTCCACCTCTCTTTTCCCATTGATTCTTGGGAGAAAAATAGAACATGTTTTAAAATATCCTCTCAGGTTTCCCATCCCGCCCCACGACAATTCTTTCATTTTTCCAAGCTGAGGCCCCATGCCTCAGGACAGCTCTATCCTGAGTGACATCCCAGCCTCAACTCATCCTTTCGGAGAAAATCTGAACCAAAGACAACAAAAGCCTGGGGAGATAGCTCAGTAGAATAAGTGCTTGCCTGGCAAGCGCAGAGCCCTGAGTTCAATCCTCCATACCACAAAAAAAAAAAAAAAAAAAAAAGACAACAAAAGCTGCTGGGAGCACTGCTGCCCATGTGAGAAGCAGGGAGAACGACTCAGAATCGCAGGCTTGCAAGTTTAGGAGGCAGGAGGGGCTTAGAGACCATCTACTTCCCTCCCAGATGAAAAGAAGATCAGATGGAGGGACAGAGCCTGCCCGAAACCGCATGCAGCTGGCAGCCTCCTACCCAGTGTCCTTTTCCATCCCCGGTGGCCAAAGGAGCTTAATTCTTGTGGGATTGGAGGCAAATGAAGTCCAGGCAAGATTTATTAAGCACCAACTATGTACAAGGCACCTGACTCGACAGGTGTAAAGATACAAAGGTGGCTGAGACACAGCCCCTGCCTTCTAGTGCTGAGGAGGGCCGAGGGGCCATGCATGCTCCATCCCTGCCTTCCTTAGCAGCTCCTGGCCAGGGCTACGGTTGCTGGTGGGGGTCTCTACTGCCCCAGCTAACTGTTGGCAGCAGGTGCCCCTCCCTCAGCCAGCACCTGTCACACCATTGCTGTGTAGGCCTGATAATTCCTGGAGCACTGGGACAATCATCTCTCCTGGGCCCCCAGCAATACCTTAGGACTTAGCCTGCCCCACTGCAGGGGTGACAGAAGGTAGCAGCATCCCAGACCCTCCTCTCACCTCAGCCTCTGCTTGCTTTCTCCTGAGCCCTCTGCAAGGAGGGAGGGCCGACACAAGGCAGGAGTACACCCCATCCCGGGCACCCCCCTCCTCTCTGGGGGACAAGTGAAGCAATTCCAGTGGCTCCATCATGCCATGCTTCGATCCCCTACTCCAGAACACATGGACGATGTCACTGTTGCTCAGAATAGAGCAGACTCAGGACAGCAGGGGACACACCGATGAGCTGACCGTAATACGGCTCCTCTGCTTCCGTGCCGCACCGTCTTGCCCCTATAGTGCTTTCACCCAATAGTCTGATTACGGTCTCACCACAACTCTGGAGGTAGTTAGTGAAGATATTAATCCCTCTTAATAGTGGAGGGAGCCAGGCCTGTGAGCTCATATGGCTTGCCAAAGCCACCAAGCCAGGAAAGCGCGGGGCAAGCGTCCCAGTTTCCTGACCCCCAGTGCAATCCTCATCCCCCAGAAGTCTCTATACTTGGAGGCAGCTGAATGAACTGCCCTTGATCACATCCCTGCTAAGTGTTGGGGATGGGTTCCGGAGGGTTCAGTGTCACCATCTGTCAGGATAGTGCCCTCTGCCACCCCAAGCAGCTGAGCCAGTGTCCTCAGAGTGACGGCCACAGGTAGGCTACCACAGAAGGTCTGGCTGGCTACCCTCACCCTCTTGCTCTTCTGCTCTGTCCTTCCCCTTCCTCCAAGTCCCAAAATGGCCTAAGTCTTGTTACACATACTGCAATTTGAACAGTGCCCAGCGTCGGGCTCCAGATTGAAAAC
Source organism: Octodon degus (assembly GCF_000260255.1). Classification (NCBI taxonomy): domain Eukaryota; kingdom Metazoa; phylum Chordata; class Mammalia; order Rodentia; family Octodontidae; genus Octodon; species Octodon degus. The sequence goes on from NW_004524681.1 coordinate 3,143,030, forward strand.
AGGCTAATTGGGACCGGGGAGATGGCTCAGTAGAATAAGCACCTGCCTGGCAAGTGCAAGAGTCTGAGTTCAATTCTGGCTCCACAAAAAAAAAAAAAAAAAA
>NW_004524681.1:3143232-3151268 GCF_000260255.1 Octodon degus
AAAAAAAAAAAAAAAAAAGAAAAAGAAAGAAAGAAAACTGGCCAATCAATCTCCTGACTGTGTCATAACTCTGGTGCAAGCAGCTGGGAAAGAGGCAAGTAGAGTGGAGTGCAGTATTGCCAGGAAACAAGTGTCAACCTTTACTCACACCCTCCTTCCTCCTGCCAGCCAGCCCTCACTTCACTGAGTGCCAGAGCACAGAGCAGAGCCATCAGCTCTCAAATTGGGGACCAAGAGCACAGTGCGTGTGTCCTCAGGGCTCTGGACACTTTCCTGTGGGCCAAGTGGCCCCAGGAGGCTGGCCATGCACTGTCCATCCGCTGGGTCCAGCAAGGGGCTGCTGGCACCACCCCCCCCCCCGTTCCCGTGTATCTCAGTCCTTTCTCCTGGGGCAGGCGGAGGTGAGGATCAGTGGGGTGATGGGGGCTACCAGGGAGGGCAGCGCAGGCTGTTCGCTCTTGGTTCTCCACCCATTAAGGGGGAGACAGCGCTCAATGTGCCACCAAGAAAGGGCGAAGCACCAGACTCCAGAAGCACTTCTACCTGGGCAGGCTTCACACCACAGAAGCCCGCGCTCAGTTTCCTGTTCTCTGCCCACAAATGCCGAGGCCACTGAATCAAACCTCAGAGGGCATCTACTTTGCAAAAGTACTCTTAAGCCCCAAAACACATTGAAAATTCCATCAAGCCACAATTGCTTCTTCTGTCTCCCTTGAAATATCTAGGAAAGGGCTGAGCACATCTTACCCATCCAAGAGGAAGTATGTGCCACTGCCTTTGTAACCTCCTTGGGACAGTCTCAGCTTGCCAGCATGTGGATGCTTCACACCAGTTTGAGGTTTAGAACATCAAAACTGTTTCCAAGGCAGTGACTGGGGGACAGCAGCTTTGCTAGTGCTAGGGGAATAGGGGAACCACGTCGGGTTCCTCCCCGGCGCTCCCCTTCGGGGTGGGAGCTGCCTTTGGTTTGCTGTTCCAAGCTTCCCTCAGGGACCAGATCTCAGGAATATGGGGCAGGTCGCTGGGATTTAAGTGAAGACGGGCTGATGAGCTGAAAGGCAGGTGCACTGCGTGGGCCCGTCAGCCCCGAGAGGGGCGAGGAACAAGGCTAGGAGAGACGGTCTCCCTTCACTCGGTGGGCCAGAGGGAGCCAGCTGCCTCAAGATGTTCTTTGCTGATCTTTATGCCCAAAATATTTACATACAGCTTGCCCCAGAGGCGGAAGGAGGGGGCTGAGAGGTGTTGCTGAGGGTGAAACGCTACACACTTAGGCAGATGGGAAGATTTCATGCAGGAACAGTGAGATGACTTCTAGCTTCTGCATTTATTTCCTAAAAGCTGTTCTCCATGCAGCTGTGAGATGTGGGGGCTGGGGACACGTGCAGACTCCAGGGAGTCGCGGCTGAGCCTGCAGGGATCTGACAGAGGGCAGGGAAAGAGGACCTGGGAGAGTGCATCTCCCTTCAATCAAGTGTCCAGATGTAGCCAGATACCTGCTTGGGTATCTGGCAGTGCACACGCACACACACACACACACACACACACACACACACACACACACACACGGGTACACGTATTTACATCGCATCAGTTACAGGCGACACTGGGGAGTGACACGCCCAAGAAGAAAGCGCTTCACACACGGCACGCACGCGTCAGGCAGGTGGGGAGGGCGGGGCTGCTCTACGATTCCTACATGGCAGAGACTTACTCCACATACTGTATGCCCGGGCAGGTGTGGGTCAGGAGTCCAGGGAGTGATTTTACCACACAACCCTCCTCTGCAGCGGGGAGGGTTGGAGGTGGGGACACACTCTCTTCCCAAACCAGCTACTGGTTTCCTAGGTATTGCCCAATATCCCCACAAAGTACTGCGCAAAGCAGATACATATAAAGATTTTACATTCTGCCCCAGGCTAATGATCAGGAACGAACTTCCTCTCACTTGCTTTGGGCAGATGGGCGATGAAGGTGTAATGAAATGATTTGGTAGGTCTTCCCAAATTATGTTTATCTTCCAATAGTCATCTTCAATAGGCAAGCATGCATGGAAAGTCACCTGTCAGGCTACTTTACAAACACAGATAATAACAAGACAAAGTGATTAGCAATAAATACGTGATCTCATAAACTCTATTATATATAACCCCACTTTTTATAAGCTAAAAACAATGCTGTATGTTTACAACGTCCTGCTCACTTGGTTTAACACTATCAACAGCTGCCTGTATGGACAAGACAGCCACGGTCCAATTCTGAAGTCTTTCCTCGCTCTTTGCCAACAACTGTTTTAGTCCACATCCCCCCCTCCCCACGGAACAGTGTCAGGTTTGAGGTGCTCAGGCTGAGGGCAAGGAAGAGCAAGCAGGAGCTGAAACACGGAGCTGAGCCCCAGCAGGAACTCAGCACTTAAGGAGCTGGGTAACAAATGCAGGAGAATAGGAAGGAAGATGCAGGGAGATAAGATCCCCTGGGCCTAGGGACCTACAGGGGTGGCCTTAAAAACTGTACCCATTTCACCCCCAGCACCCAGAGGACTGCTGATAAACCAGCAATCTAGAGGGGGAAAAAAAAACCCAGTTTGTGACACATCAGTAATTTCCAAAATATAAATACTCCCATGGCAAGCAGGAAGTCAGACAAGCCATTTGTAGGCGGTATTTCCACCTGCAGACACAGCAGATGTGGGTATCTCAAACAGGAAGCAGTAAAAGGGAGTATTCATGAATATTTATTACTAGTGCCTTCCATATCAGTTTTTAAGCTCAAGTGCGTATCATTTAATTTAATTTTTAATACTGGCCGTGTTGGGTTGGGGTGTAGCCTGGTGGGCGGGTATTTGTCTCCCATGTGTGAGGTCATGGTCGGACCCTCCCTTGCCACCAAAAAACCAAAAAAAACCCAAAAGTGGTGTTGAGCAACTTGTGTGCAAACTTCTGAAAAGAGCAACCAACAACTGGGTCTGAGGGAGGAAAAATAATCAGACTAAAAACAAACAAAAAACCCACCAAACAGTATCTATGCTTTCTAAAGGCTGATGAGAAAATGTAACAAACTAAACAACTGGGGTTTTGGTATTGGAATGTTCTGTTCACGGTGCCCTCAAAAATGCGAACAATTCTCAAGGAGGAGACGAGCCACCGAAGGACCCGCCCTCATGGCCCCCAAGGGCCCTACTTACGGTACCAGGAAACGTCTGCCATTAGGGGCCCTGCTGAAGGCTCCGTGCGCTTCACAGCCGCATGAGCTGCCTTTCCTCTCGCCCTTCCCTGCTACTGAGTCACGTGGGGAGCCTTGGGTGCTATACTTCTGGACTGTGTCCCCTCCGCCAGGGCCAGCAACCTCCTCAGCTCTAGGTGTCCCTGGCACAAGGGACATCATGTTCATGAGGCTCAGAATTAGAGAGGAGAGAAGGGAAGGGACAGAAAAGAGTTAAAATGAGAGGGCAGGAGGGAAGGGAGGAGCAGAGGGAGGCAGCCCCACACAGTCAGAGCGGAGCACTACGGGCAGCAGCAGCAGCGCAGCGCTGGCCAGCAGGACCCTGTCGCCATGGCTGGCCGGAGCCCTGCTGTGTCGCACTTCCTCGCGTCTCCCTGCGTGGCTGCATGTTCCAGTCAAAGGCCTGTGCACGCCCTGGAGTAATCATCTCAGCTCCGTTTCCGTGGGGTTCATCTTTGAGGTGACCAACATCTGAATAGGTGACACTTCATGGTTCTCTTTCTGTTTGTAACTGTCCGCATGGATCATATGGATGAAACTCTACACAATGACCCCAGTGGTCTGCTTGTTACCCTGCGATCTTGTTCTGCTCAGATAAAGCCATCCGAGATGACACCGCTGGTCTTTCATCAGCTGGGCATGTGCATTTAAGGATTTTCCTACAACTAGACAGCGGATTTGTGCTGAATGGGTCACATTTTCTCACCCAGTGAAATATTGGCAATGCTAACTTCTCACATGATGAGCAGAACACTTTGGGTATACTTAGCCTAACTCGAAGCTATGCATGTAAACAGAGGTAGGCCTCCACTGTAACTAGTTAAAACACAGACAACCAACTAAATGCCTTTAGTGATTAAAAAAAGTTCATGTAAGAAAGTGAGGGTGACCCAATATGAAAGTGGTTAAAATCACGGTCAGGGCCATGGTTGTCACGCTAACATCTGCATTAGTCCCTCTGGGCAAGTTGCTGGAGAAGCCCAGGGGCAAGGAAAACAATTGTACACATTGAAGAATCCCAAATAAGTACTGCAAAAACCAGCAATAAAATCATTAGTTGTGTGGTTAACGGAAATGAACAGCCTCTGATAAAATGGTCCCTCGGAGAAGGAGAGGGGTTGGGAGCAATTTCTAAATGGCTCTGTGGCGAAATTTCACCTCTTCCAGTGGACATTCACCTCCGATCTCCTTCAACCCTCTTCTTACGAACTATGAGAGAAAGAGAGAGATACAGAGACAGAGAGACAGAGAGACAGAGAGAGAAATTTAAAAAGCAAATTGAAGGAAGGCATAGCCTTTAAATTCCAAACAATATTAATCCTACAAAACAGCAATCCCGCACACCCGGGGATGCAAAGTATATTAAACTTCATTATTCAACAAATCATGGCAATAAATGGAAATGAAAAAATAAGCCAGGAGGGGGCCGGGAGATGGCTCAGTGGAATAAGCACTTCCCTGGCAAGCTCAAGGGTCTGAGTTCAATCCCCAGTTCCGCCAAAACAAAACAAAATAAAAGCAAAAAAACAGGGCCTGGGGGAATTTGCAGTTACATATAGAAATGGCTGATAGCTGGACCCTCGAGGGCAAGAATGTCCCCATCTCCGTAGAACAGAAAGTCAGGCGTCCTCTGCACATCCTCCTCCGACCCTTGTGCCAGGCAGTCACCCCTAGCTGTCATGAACTGCAGCCATTAATTCTGGTCGTGGCCAGACACCAGGTTTCAGCAGACAGGCCAGAGTGTCTAATCCTCATCTAAAGAACAATCCCTAAGAACAAGCTCCACAGAAGACATGACTCACACGGCTCCTGGGGTCGAAGTGGGCGCCAGGCCACCTGGCCCCATCACTGCCACCTCCTGTCTCTGCCATCTGCCTCCCTGCCCACCTGCCTACCCTGAGCTCTTCTAGCTGCTCTTCTGGGGTTCAGCAGGGTCCCGCCCTGGCTCCCTTTCCACACTGCCCGCTTGCAGGAAACCAGCAAAAGCTGCAGGTACCAGTCATTCAAAGGCCTGTGAGTGCTGCCTCCAGCCTTCCAGGCAGCCTCACCCTGGGGACCATGGCAGGTTAGCTGGTCCCTGCCAGCCTCACCCTCACAAAGCCCCAGAGCTTGAAGTCCTGAGCTGGCCAGCAAGTCTGGGCAGGACACTGGGCAGTTGCCTTTCCCTCTCCCCTCCCCTTGTACCCTGCAGGCCACCACTGCGCCAGGGGAGGGGCACCTGCCCATTCCCTGCCAAGGTTGGGCGCGCTGTCCCTGGACCCAGGCTGGGGATGATGTGGCTCCTGGCTGGCTGGTGAGTGGGATGGCTGCTCGTCCATGTCATTTAGCTTTGCTGCCCCGGGTGGCTGTGACGTCCTTAGATGGAGCCCTCCGGGTCTGTCCCAATTGTCCGTGCTGTGTTATCAGGATGCACCCCACATCCTCTAACAGGAGAAACAGCAGGTTCTTCAGCCAAACGAGGTGGCATAACAGACTTAGGGGCCAAGGGAAACCTGTTCTGAATTTCACCTCTGCTACCTCACACCTTTAGTTTACCTCAGCCCAAGCACTGAAGCATCAGACATCCCCATACTTAAACCAGAGGCGTGAGGCCACCAATGACCCCCTAACCTTCTGCCTCTCATGCAGATGACAGACACCAAGACATGCAGAATAGTGTGGGCCGCCAGATGTGGACAGGACCAGGAGCCGCTCAGCGTGCCCCCTGCCATCACCAGCACACAGGGAGGAGACTGCCAAGGTTCACAGCTAGACATCTCCCAAGCCTTGAGCACCCACAGCTGGGTTTGGGCGGGTGACCGGATCATGGATGATGCTGGGTCATGGGTGTGTGTCTTGGGGCTGTGTGACTTGGGGTCATAGGTGTGTGACACTGAATTGTGGGTGTGTGATACTGGGTTGTGGATGTGACATGGGATCATGGGTGTGCTACACTGGAGCACGGATGTTGTGTGGAGCTGGGTGCAATGTTGGGTGGTGGAGCCTGCCGGGAGGAAGCAGTCACCACCGTGGTGCCCTGGCAGGGTCTACCCCTCCCCCCTTGATCCCTCCCTGCTCCCCCCCGGCATGCCAAGAGCAAGCTCCTCTGCTGCACCACTCTGCCTTGAGGCCCGCGGACTACAGACTGAAGCCCTATCTGCTCTGGGCCAAAATAAGCCTTTCCTCCTTTGGGTTGTGTCTGTTGGGTGTTGTGCCCCAGCAACAGGAAGGCAACAAAGACAAGGACCTTACCCAGGTCGTTATTCTTGGTGATGGCAGCTGCCACCCTGGTGCGCGGCCCCTGCTTGGTGAACTGGTATCCGAACTTGAGGATCCTCGAGTTCTCCTCCAGCATCTGCGCAATCTCCATCTCCACAGCTGTTCCCAGCTGCTGCCGCTGGTGAGTCGCATGCGCACGGAGCAACCGGAATGGGGAGGAAACCGTTTCCGGGACAGAAATGCGGTGAGGTGGACAGAAATGGAAGGGTTGTTGGAAATGCTTCCTCTGAAACAGTCATCAGAGCCCTGCACCTTGATGCTAGAAGCAAGATCCACATAGGCAGCTGGGTCTGCAGGCTCCCAAAATGGAAAAAACTAGAATCTGAGCACTGGGGAAGGCCAAGGCAGGAGGACTGAAAGTTTGAGGCCAGTCTGGGCAGTTAAGCAAGACACTGCCTCAAAATGGAAAAAAATAAAAAAAAGCTGCAGGTCAGGCTCAGGGGTGAGTGCTCCCAATCCAAGCTCCAGTTACAGGAAGGGGAGGCAATTCCAATTAGTTAAAGTAGAACTAATATTTGGTATTTCCAAGTTTTCCAAGGATTTTTTTTCTTTTTCTTTTAAACAGTGAAACTGTCTTAAAGCAGTCAGTCACCACACAGGTTGATAAGGGCTCTACAGTGGTTTTTGGTTTTTTTCCTTTTGCCATTTTATGTATTTGGTACCAGGTCTCACTATGAAGCTCGGACTTGCAGTGATCCTCTTGTTTTCAGCCTCCCCAGTGCTGGGATTATAGCCGTGTGCCACCACCCCTGGACTCTGGGCCAGCTCAGTGTGCCCCAGAAGCAAGGCCAGCAGGCATGCGGGACTGGGGATCAAACCCTGGTCCCTGCGTTTGTCAAAGCAGGCACTTAGTCTGCTGAGCTATCTCCTCGATCCTGATAAGGGTTTTTTGTTTTTTTTTTTTCTTTTTCTTTCAGGGAAGGGTCTACAGGGTATTCAGGGTCTCACTACTAGATCAGACTCGTAGTGATCCACCTGTTTACAGCCTCCCAAGAGCTGGGATTACAGGCGCGCGCCACTATGTCCAGTCTTAATCATTGTCTCAGCACACCCTGGGGGCGGGACCGGCACGGCAAGCCCGGGATCAAACCCCAGCCCCTGTGTCTGCTTGCAGGCGCTTTAATCCACTGAGTTATTTGGCTGGCCTTATGTAATAAGGGTTTGAAAGATTGGTAAAATCCCATTTGGTGTGTGTAGGGAACCTCAAACACTATGCACAGAGGTAAAGAGGACAAATAGCCCTTGAAGGCCAATCAGTCATCTCTCAGAATTTAACGCAGGCTTCCCCAGGTCCCAGGTGGGACCTCCCCAGGGCCTATGAGCAGAAACTCCCCAGAGATGCTGGGCATGTGGTCCTCCCCAAACTGGAGCCACTGGACAGCAACCACGTGAGCGGCCAGCCGGCTGGGCACGTACAGCCTGCAGGGCGGTAAACACTCATCACCACCTGAAAAGCTTGATGTTAAAGGAACAATAAACACATTTCCAGAACGGGACACTGCCATCACCACTACGTGACAAGCGAGTGTGACCATGGGGCGTAGAGACTGTGAAGCCAC
>NW_004524681.1:3152313-3153370 GCF_000260255.1 Octodon degus
ATACCTGCAAATTTAGAAAGATACTGGCACAGGATTCTCAACTCTTTAAAAGTGAGCGCACTAAAAAACAAAAGAAAACCCTGCGAAGGCCTGGTCGGATAGCTGAGCAGACCAAAGCTCCTTCGGAGGCAGAGTGCAGCAGCCTGGGTTCGATCCCCAGCCTGCCGTGCCGGCCCTGCCCCTGAGGCACACTGAGACAGCGACTGAGACTGGGCATGGTGGTGCGCACCTGTAATCCCAGTGCTTGGGAGGCTGTGGCTACACAGCTGGGACTTGTAGTGATCCTCCTGACTCAGCCTCCCCAGTACTGGGATTATAGGTGTGCGCTACCACACCTGGTTTGGGTGGCCAGCACGGTGTGCCTAGAATGGGTTCTGGTGCCAGCATTTGGTACAGGGATCAAACCTGGGTCCTTGAACTTGTCAGGCAGGTGCTTAGACAGCTGAGCTATCTCCCAGCCCGAAGACTTTTCGTTCTTTCTTTTTTTAATGCATTCGGTACACGGTCTCACTATGCAGCTCGTAGTGATCCTCCTGTTTTCAGCCTCCCCAGCCCTGGGATTACAGGCATGCACCACCATCCCTGGTCTCAGTGCCTGGCTTAATGTGCCCGGGGCAGGGCCAGCATGACATGTAGTGCTGGGGATTGAACCCCGGTTCTTGTGCTTGCTTAAGCAGCCAAAGACATTTTAATATTAGGAAAAAGGTAGAAAGGATATAATCTTAGAATTATTATTTTTTTTCTTTTACTATGAATGGATTTTTTAAAAAACCAAACCTTTCCTAGTGCCTAGCCTTGGGTATTACTGGTTTAGTATATGCACATCAGCTGTGCTATGGCTTGTGCCTGGCTGTCAGCCCTGCCCCCTGCAACGAAAATCCCATGGGGGGTCGGGGCCGGGGAGATGGCTCAGTAGAATAAGTGCTTCCCTGGCAAGCGCAAGGGCCTGAGTTCAATCCCCGGTTCCGCAAAAAAAAGAAAATCCTCGTGGGGCACAGGACTTTTTTGGAGGTTCCGGAATCTAGAGTGTGTAATGCTGAGATTAAGGGGCTTTCAC
>NW_004524681.1:3154326-3155332 GCF_000260255.1 Octodon degus
AAGGGACAGAGAGGCTTGTCTTCCCTCTTTGCCCTTGTTGCTTTTGCTGTCTTCTGCCACTGTTAACTGTTTCTCCTCCTAATGTCCCTCTGCCTGGCCACTTTGCCTTGGAACCAGCTGACTAGGGACTGAAACCTCTACAGACTGTGAGTTGAGTAAACCTTTTCGCCTTTAACTTTGGGTGCTGGCTATGTTGTCCCAGCAATGAGAGGAAAATTAACTAAGACAGGCTGTAACTCAGAAATCCTTCAGATCTTCTGGAATGGAGCCCCTGCTCAGAATGTGGAACCCCTGGAGACCCCTATACTCCCTGGACCTTTGAGGGGGCGACTTGCTGATTACCCATCCTATCACTACATCCTGTGTACATCGAAGTATCAAATATCACATGGTGCCTGAGAAACAGGTACAGCGATTCCACATTCAATAAATATTTTAAAAAGGCCATTATCTTGAATTGCTGAAATACAGAAAATGGGAAAACTGGTGGAGAGAAGATAGCATCAAAGAAGTGGTTGCCTGAGATGCCAAAGATAGGTGAGTCCCAGCTGAGGCAGTTCGTCAGAGGACCGCCTTGGGGACTCAGCGGGAGATGGATGGATGGCGCCCCCAGGGACACCAGGGCTCCTGCCCGAAGCTGCCCTGGGAAAGGGCAGCAAGTGACCAAGGCACTGGAGACAGAAGCAGCAAGAGACTCAGGCTCCCCGACCTTCATGGGGGACCAGGAGAGGGACATCTGGGAAAGAGGGACAGTGACAAGTGCCTTCCCAGGGACACAGAAGAAACACAGCTCCTAATCTGCTGGATGTCAGATATGCCGAGTTCACGTCCCCAAGATGGAAGAATGAATGCCAAGGAACAAGGAGGTTGAAAGTCAGAAAGATGTAATGAGACATAACTTCTGAGAGACAGAAGAGGCCCCCAAATCAGGTTTGCACCAAGATAATTTCCCTAAAATGTTTTATAGCGCAAAATCACAAGGTGGTTAAGTAAAACATGGGTCAAA
>NW_004524681.1:3156232-3157503 GCF_000260255.1 Octodon degus
CGCAGGGTGCATGTGCGCCAGGGATTGAGCTTGGGACCTTGTGCGTGCCAGGCAGGTACTCGTGCCTCTAAGCTATCTCCCCAGTCCCGAGGTGATAATTAAATTAGTCAGCTAGGGGCCAGGAGATAGCTCAGTGGCATAAGTGCCTGCCTGGCACAAGGTCCTGAGTTTGATCCCAGGGGGGAGGGGAGGAAGGAAACTTTATCAGAGTTTGATCCCTGGTAATAAATAAATACATAAATAAATACATAAATAAATACATAAATAATTAAGCCAGCTGACCAGATGTGACAACTGCGGAACAACTAAGAGGCTCCTTTCTGAGAGACAAGCCTGTAGTAAGCTGATCTTCACGCTGCAGATTCGAGCTTAGGCAGACCGCCCTGACCTCTAGTCACAAATCCAACGAGCAGCCACATGCTGCTGGGCAGGTTAGAAGAACCAGCTTCATGAGAGCACAAAGCCAAGGCGACTGAGCAGGATGCACTGGGAAGGAACCAAAGCTGAGGTGGAAACTAACTGCTCATCTAACTACACTCACTCTGTCCTTCCATCCCAGGAGCAAGAAAGGAGGAGTGCTGCACACGTGGGGTAAGCACTGGCTATTGCACCTGCTGCTGCTGTTGTTGTTGTTGTTGTTGTTATTATTATTATTATTATTTTTGTACTGGGAATTGAACTCAGGACCTTGTGCTTGCCAGGCAGGCACGTGCCACTGAGCTATCTCCCAAGCCCTGTATTGTATATTTTAAAAGAGGAACACGAAACATCTTAAAAGTAAAACATAGGGTTGGGGAGATAGCTCAGTGGCGTAAGTGCCTGCCTGGCACGTGCAAAGACTGGAGTTCAATCCCTGGTACTACATGCTGTGCTGGCCCTGAAACCAGGTGTGGTGGCGCACACCTGCAATCCCAGGGCTGGGGAGGCTGAGACAGGAGGATCACTAGGAGTCTGAGCTATGCACTGAGACCCCGTACCAAATAAATAAATAAATAAATAATTTAAAAAATCAACAATATTATGTTGTGTGAGAAGAGAGCAGCAAGCCCGGGAAATGTACAGTGAGCACAGGAAGCTGGAAGGCAAAGCCGAGCATATTTCCCAGGATGTTGACAGAAAAATGTCAAGATCATGCCAAGAGACACAGAGGAAAGATATAACGGTCCAACATAAACCCAACAGGCGCTCTGGGGGGATGACATAATAAACTTAAAAAGACAAGAAAAAGAGAAACTCTCAAATAAAAGGGAAAACTTTCCCAGCCCTGGAGA
>NW_004524681.1:3158868-3159959 GCF_000260255.1 Octodon degus
TCCGGGGGCAGGGAGGAAGTCCTGGGCTATTTTCATGGTGTTTTTTCGAGAGGACGAGGAGAAGCGCAGAAGGAATTGGGCGAGAGACCCAGCCAGAGCCCCCCCGGCCGTGAGTGATATTTTGTGCCAGGATGGGCTTGTGGGTTGTGGCTGGGGAGTCGGCTATGTGTGCGGGGGTCAGGGTGGGGGGTGTGCTGTGAGGAAAAGAGGCGAGATTTCATAAATGCTATGTAAGTGATGAGAGCAGAAAAGCATTCAGAAAAGGGGTTAGCTCTTGGTACTTTCTGGGATTGCAGGAAAATGGGAGTTCTGTGTGTGCCATCCCAGCAGCCACCATGAGAATGGAGAATCATAGCCCGAGAGGGTCCTCAGCTCAGTCTGTGTGGGGCACGCTGGACGCAGGAAGTGCACAGGAGGGCAAAGGCGCTGAGACAATGGGGACACCACACCGTGCTTCAAACTGCACTTTGAGGTGGTATTTTGAAGTTTAAAAGAAACATCAAAATTAACTTCATGCACTGATTTTGTTTTTCCTATTCCTCTTCCTCTTCCTCCTCCTCCTCCTCCTCCTCCTCCTTCTTTTGGTAGGATTGGGGATTGAACTCAGGCCCTTGCGCTTGCCAGGGAAGCACTTATTCCACTGAGCCATCTCCCCAGCCCTAACCAGTATTTTCGGACACCAATTCTGTGCCGGCACCATGACCGCAGTCATGCTGTCCAGCCCTCTGTCTTAAACACTCTGATCTACCAAAGAGGTGTGGCTTTCCACCAAGCCACTGGCTGGACAGCTCTGTCCTCCAAGCCTGACTCAGGCCGAGTGGCGGAAACTGGAGAAGCACAGCCTGATACCTGCCCCATTCCTGCTGCACCGCAGGGTGGAGGGCGATTACAGGTGTGCGCCACAACTGTCCCAGACTTTGGCTGGCCCAGCCCCCCCTGGGGCAGGGCTGGCATGGCATGTGGGGCCAGGGATTGAACTGCAGGCCTCGTGTTTGTCTAAGCAGGTGCTTTATTTTATTATTTTTTGTGTTTAGTACAGGTTCTACAGGTCTCACTACATAGATCGGACTCTAGTGATCCTCCTATTTTCA
>NW_004524681.1:3161119-3176937 GCF_000260255.1 Octodon degus
CTGAAATTTCTCATATTAGAATAAAATGTGATTTAACATATTTACATGGACCAAGCTCCTATAGGATTTTGGGGTCAGATTACCCAATACTGCTAACAGAATGTTACTATGGAGGGAAACATTTCAGAAAGGGTGGCCAAGCACATTACTCAGCCAAATGTATCCTGTTTCTCCCTCGGGAAAGAGCAGGGCAGGGTTAGGACATGCCCTGCCTCTGGCAACTGACCCTGCAGACAAGCGGTGGGTGGGGCTGAGCTGCCCTGGGGACCCAGGACCCCGAAGTCTCAGGGGTCTACTCACGATGGCCACGGGGTCGTTGCTGCGGGTGGCGGCCAGGCTGAACTTCTTCACGTGCGTGTTGCTCTCCAGCGCCTTGGCGAAGTCCTTCAGGGTCGGGATGGGGATGTTCTGCAGCACAGGGGACATCCATCGGGTTATCCAGTGACCGTTCTGCGCCGACACCGGGGCCGGGGGCCTGAACGGAGCGTGTCGTGCGGCGCCGGCCTCACGCATGCTGAGCACACTCTACCATTGAGGTTTGCCCCGAGACCCGCGACCTTTTTTTTTTTTTTTTTTTTTTTTTTTTTTTTTTTTTTTTTTTTTTTTTTAATGCGCATCTAATACAGAGGATACGGGGTCTACAGGGTCTCACTGTCTCACTACATAGATCGGACTCCTATTGATTCTCCTGCTTTCAGCCTGCCAAGCGCTGGGATTACAGGTGCGAGCCGCCATGCCCAGTGTCAGTCACCATCTCAGCATGCCCCGTGCGTGGGCAGGGCTGGCACAGCACGCGGGGGATCGAACCCGGCCGCCCCTGCGTTCTGCCTAAGCAGGGAGCAACAACTCCCCCCCCACCCCGAACCAGGGATTGAACTCAGACCCTTGCTCTTGCCAGGGAAGCGCTTATTCTACTGAGCCATCTCCCTTTTGTTTTTTGGAAGTTCAGCTTTTCATTGGCTAAGGACACAGCCCTGGGGACAGAGAGGTTCCGGGACTCCACGCCGCAGCCGGGCTATCCGGGGGCAACAGCGCCTCTTAGTGTCCAACAGGTGAACTGATCCCAGTGGCGCTCCACGGTTTCCCTAACCCGAACGCATGCACGCAAGCACGTGTGCACGCCACTTCAGCCCCTTCCGCCTCCATTCTCTAGATTCTAGCCAGGCAGGCCTGCGTGCCATTCCGCTCCTCCGCACCCTTAGCCTGGCTCTCCTCCTGCCTCCTGCCTCCTGCCTCCAGCCCTTTCTCCCGGGCAGCCCTCACCTTCGGCCCGGCAGCAACCTGGATGCCCGGCAGCGCTCAACTCTTCTTCCCTCCAGCTGCAGTGTTCAGGCCCCTCCACCAGGGTGCGGTGGTCTGCTAGTGTTTTTCTCCTAACATAAGTGTTCACAGGCCGAGTGGACCTTACTTGGTTGTCTCTTATGAACTCAGCACAGCGCTGGCTCTAGGAGGGAGGGACACGGACCCAGCGGGGGGCACAGAGTCCTGGCCACACCACGGGCTTGTTTGTGACCCAACCAACTTAAAATCTTGATGTCCTTCAATGAAGATTAAGTGCGACGATGGATTCAAGCAAAAGCTACAGCACATCCGAGTACTCAGTAAATGTTACTGGATGCTAGGGATTTGCCCCAGAAGGACGCAGAGAACAAGCCTTAGAGATGTCTGTGTTTGCACATGTGTGAGCGTGCACACACACGGCCCCTTCCTCTGAGAGCAATGTGACAACCTCAGATCTCAGAGACCAGGATGCAAGGGGCATCAGGCTCACTTCGCGGGGTCTCAGTGTGAGGACAGTGGGCAGCCCACCGAGAGGCTGCTGTGGGGGCTTCCAGGGACACTGCTGACGGCCACCCGAGCGCCACTGGGGCGGGAGTCCTCAGGCCGTGGCCAGGCCCATCTAGCCCTGTCTCTCGCCTTGTGATCCTCAGCGATTCCGAAGCCATGCACTTTCCAGACGGCCAAAGCTGCATGAAATAACATGGCCTCTGGCTGTTAGTTTTCAGAACATCCTAGAAACTGCTCTTTTAAAAGTCTACTTCTGTGACCAGGATGTGGTGCCTCAAAATCTGTGACTAGACATTGGCCAAGCATTGGCCGTGACTCATCCACATGGCTGCACTGATAAAGGTTCTACAATCTGAGGTACAGGATCTCAGGACAAATCCTGAGGGCATTTCACTGACCTTCTCAGACCAAAAAGCTACAACTCTTGTTGCACAGGTCCTGCTTTACCTTGGTCTTAACCATCCAGCAGAAAAGTATGAAGACGAAATTATAAGAAATAAAGCCATGCTGTTAAGTTGAGCTGTGGGGGACTCAGGTCAATAATTTCTGACACTGCCAGTTAAACAGAAGACCCAATGGTATTATGGGCTACTGGACTCTTTTAGAATATTTTGCTGAGTTTACACACCTATAATATTCAATAACGGAACTTAGAAAAAATGGGGTATACCGATGAATGTCCATTTTGTATCTGTGTATTCAAAGTGGTTGGGATAGATATATAGTTACATTCTGTTAATGAATAGAATGAGTTGTTCTAATGGAGTTTGTAAATAGGATCACAAGTCCGCATCTTGTACAGCAATTAACCACTAAGAAGAATATATGCAGTGTATTATTTGTTGAAAAATTAAAAAAAAAAAATAATAAACTAAAAAAAAAATTTAAAAAAAGCAAAAAACAAACAAACAAAAAAATCTGTGACTAGAGAGGGCTGCAGAAGGTGCCACAGCAGCGGGTGGAGGGGCTGAGCAGAAGGCCGCTGTCACCGTGGGTACCTTGATGTTGTTGAGGTTCACCTCCTGCAGGCTGGGGTCGTTGGCCTGCATCTGCTGCAGGCTGGCCTCCACGTTGGTGGGGTTGGGAGGGTCTTCAAATACCGGCTTGACCTTCTCGCCTTTCACCACATCTGCAACACAGATTTTACCTTTATTTGTTTGGTTTGGTTTTGCTGTATCAGGGATCGAGCCTACGCTCAGGTGAGCAGGCACAGGTGCAGGGCAGAACTGAGTTATAGTTTGTTTTCTTTTGAGACAGGGTCTCCTTATAGAGTTCAGGTTGGCCTTGAACTCACTATGGAGCCCATGCTGGCGTCAAGCTAGCAGTGATCCTCCTGCCTCAGCCTCCCGAGTGCTGGGATGACAGGCGTGTGCCCCACGCCTGGCTCTGATCTTCCAAGTGCTGACGCACCTCTAGCCTCTTGATCATAACCTGACCTTCTCTGGTTTCCAGTTTTGAGGAAGCGATGGAGAAGAAGGGAAGATGTCACAGAAGCAATGACAGAAAATGTGTGGAATACAGAAAACACACAAAGGGCGACAACCTGACATGCACTGCAACCCAGCAGCACAGTTAAAAATAGACAGTGCATTCAAGAAGACTAAAACTGTAGTAAGGACTTAAGCTCCAAAATGGAAAATGAGATACTATTTATCCTTTTTTTTTTTTGTGGAACCAGGGATTGAACTCAGACCCTCGTGCTTGCCAGGGAAGCATTTATTCTACTGAGTCATCTCCCCGGCCCCGAGATACTATTTCATTAGCAACAAATGTAAAAGACATGATCGAGTTGGCGACAATGATGGGAGAGGTATCTCCATGTATTGTTGGTGGGACAGTAAACTGATGAAAGCGTTTGGGACAGTAATCCTTTTGCTTAAGACAGAGTCTGCCTGTGTAGTCCAGGCTGGCCTCAAACTCTGTAATCTTCCTCCTGCCTTAGTCTCCTGAGTGCTGGGATTACAGGCATTGGCCACCACACCCATCAGTAATTTGATATCATCTATCAACATTTAAAATGTGCTATATGACCAACCAAATCTATATCTAGAAGTCCAACCTGCAGAAGAACCAGGCTGGGCCAGCCAGATAGCTCAGCGGATTAAAGCACTTGCTTAGGCAGACGCAGCGACTGGGGTTCGATCCCCTGCAAGCTGTGCCGGCCCCACCCCCAGGGCATGCTGAGACAGTGACTGAGACTGGGCGTGGTGGTATGCGCCTGTGATCCCAGCGCTTGGGAGGCTGAAAACAGGAGGATCACAACGAGTCCGATCTGTGTAGTAAGACCCTGTAGATCCTGCACTAAACACATGAAAAAAGAAAAAAGAAAAAAAACAGGCTGACTACCTAAAGGATGTATTGGGAATATTTCCTGGTGTGTTCCTCATGACAGCAGAACACGATGAACCAATGTTCAGCAAGGGAAAACTGTTACATTCTAGCATGATCAGGAAACAGGACACCACGCGGTCATGAGAAGAGCGAGGTAAACAGATCCTGAAAGAGGTCACAGTTTGAAAAGAGGCCAGTGATGTAATCACAAATCCACCTCCTGAGAGAGGAGAGCGCCTCCAAGTCGCGCTTAAAGGGTAAAATGTAAGTCCTGTGACGGCAGATCAAAAAACTATTTCAATTCAAGATTTATGATAGCAACAGACACACTGTCACGAGTCCCCTTCCCAGCCTCCCCCTTGCTTTGAGCGCACTCATCCTGTGGGCCTTGCCAGTTTCAAATCAGCTCTGGAGTTCTTCCCACGTGTCCTTACGAGGTGGATCAAACGTACAGTGACTGCTGCCGCCACGTGCTGCCCAAGAGGAGGGCAGCCCCCGTAAACGGTGGTGCGTCCTCCTCCACCTCACTCACTGGACCCGGCACCATGCCACTCAGTCACAGTGGCCATAAAAGGGCAATGTTTTGAGTCCACTCAGGATGTCGAGGAGGCCAGGACAGCACACCTAGAGCCCCTCAGGAAAGGAGGCTTCCGGGCTGCTGCAGGCGGAGGCAAGGACGGTGCCCTGAGTGGGCTGGCGGGGCGGGGAGGACTCATGGCCAGTGCTTCTTTACTGTAATAAATGTTTGCAAATGTAAGCATTTGTCCTACTCTTTGGCCACACCTCATGAGAGGAGCTACGGTGATCTTCTGGGAGTCTTGCCGGCCCTGGGCCGCCAGGTGCCACGACGCCTGGTGGAAGGCCCAGTCGCACCTGGACAGGTGGGTTCCTTGGGCAGGGCTCACCTCTGTACCTAACTAAGCCTAGAATGTTCCTGGCACACACATCAAGGTCTCAGGACTAGCACTGGCTGTGCCAGGAACCCTCATCCTCCCTGGATGAGGGCAGGGACAAGTATGCCAGCGAGACAAGAAGCCCCTCGTCCCCCCAGGGAGGGGCGTGGCCAGCTGCCGCACCTACGTTCCACCTTGGCTACTGCTGACTTCGTTGGCCTTTGGGGCTGACCAGGCAACCCATGAGCGGTAATCCTCCCTTCTGGGTGAGCAGACGACCAAGAGTGTGTGTTCTGGGCAGAACACCTTGGTGCTCGTCACAGTGCCCGGGGATAAGCTGGAGCCACCAGCTCCTCCCCGCTCGGCCTTCCGCCCCGGGAGAGCACAGAGCCCAGGCCCACGGCAACTTACTGCGCACAGGCCCCTTGCCACCTTTGCCGTTGGCCGTTTCTTCATCAAACTTGGGGTTGTTGAGCAAATTGTGCACTCCGAGGACGGCTGAGGACAAAGGCATTGCAGAGGAGAGTTAGCTGGGACGTTCAAGCTGTCCCTTCATCGTGTCCCCCGAGCAGCTCTCCGTGTGGGCTCTGAGGCCCTTTCTCACACAGTGGCGCGTGGGGCCCGTTATGAGCCCTTTTCCCACCTGCCAGCTATGCACGCCCTTCCCTGTGGAAACGTGTGGAGTCCCCCGGGGCCCTGAAGGAATGGTCTTGTCCTGTCCCCTACGACTTAAAACTCCCCAGGCCCTGGTTAGGAGACTCTGCCATTCAGATTTCTTTTCCGTAAAACAAGTCAAAGTGTTTTTCCTCCAACTTTTAAAATTTTCATCAGTCTGTGTGTGGCAGGTGAGGGCCCCATGCGCTGCAGGGAGTTGGCCGTGCGGGGACACGCTAATTCTGCTTCCTGCCATCCCTTCTCCCTTCTCCTGTCTCTTGGGCCCCTCCCTACCCGCAAGTGTCCCATGTCCCTGTTTCCTGTCATCTTTTATTTCCCTCTTTCAGTTATTTACAGCTTGGATTGCTCATCTAAGAGAAGCCCTGCGGAGTTTAGGCACGTGGGTCTGACCATTTCCCTTAGCACCAGGGTTGCTGGGCGCTACAAGTGAGTCTTAATTTTTAAGGCGTTATATAGATGATTGCATGTAATTTTTTCAGAACAGCCACGGTCCTTTTCCACTTAAGCCTCCCTGCCTGTGTCTCCGTACTAAAAGGCTTGGTCTTTTCCGGGCCCTCAGTGTCTCAGGGTGGGACTAGGGCAAGGGCCCCAGGGCGGTCGGTGCCTGAACCGTGAACGTCTTGTGATATCTGCAGCTCACACCAGGGGGCAGCACCATGCAGCACCGGCAGGGCAGGGCCAGCTGGGGAAGTCTCCACTGTGTGAATCAGAGAAGCCTAAGATTGTTGGCTCCACCCAGGCTAACTGGGATCACAGGTGTGCAGAACCGTGCCCAGCTTTCCTTTCTAGTTTCTGACATCTGAAGACTCGCTGTGTTGCCTGCACTGGCCCTGAACTCCTGGGCACAAGCTTTCCGTTCTGCCTCAGCCTTCCTGGTTGCTGGGATCACAGGTGCACACCCAGCCCAAGTTTTAATTTTTGTTTGATGCTTTTTCTACGACTGGATCTGCTGCTGCCTTGTATACTTAAAGAACCAGATCTCTAGACCAGCAGGCTTCCAGTTTCCTCCGGCCCGTGACCAGCTTGGGAGGTGTAGCCATAGAGACCCGGGCTGACCCTGACAAATTACTCGTGGGGTCTCCTATGCCTGGCGGTGCGCGAGCTCTTTCCTGTCTACACCTCCTGAGCGCCTGAGTTCCCGGGAGCTCTGACATGGTGGAGGCGGCGTAAGGGCAAGCAGGGTGGTGTCCATCCGCATTGTCTCCATGGTTTCCCTGCAGGGACTCAGATCTGGGTGATCGGTGTTTTTCTCCCCCTCCTTTCTCAGGCATCTCCTGGGCATTCGAGTCCTGCCCTGGATCTGCCCAGAGGAGGACAGGATGTCCCAGGAACTCCAGGGCTGGCCCCAGGGCACCTGCTCATGGGATGTGGAACCTTTGAGAGCGGCGGAGCCGGGAATGATCCAGCACAGAGGCGGGAAGTGTGGGGGTCAGGGCGCGCCGGGACCCACCTGCCAAGTCGTAGAGCTCTGTGTCCGAGGCGCTGGCCAAGGCTTCCTCCAGCTCTGGGTCCAGGGTCACCTTTTCTTCTTGTCGAGTTTCCACAGGCTTTTCCTTGGGGATGAAGACTCTCCCTTAAATCAGGGGAAGAAACACGGGATGCTGAGCTTTACGGGGGCAGGGGCGGTGGGCACCAGCACTGCAACGCGGCTCTGGCCGTGGCGACCTGGACCAAGAACGCGGCTGGCACCCATCGAGGTTCCTGAGTATCAGGGTGCAGCCTGTGCCAGGAACCCACCGTCAGAGGCTGGAGCACTTGAAGATGAGTCCTGTGCCCCGCCACCCAGAAATCTGAGCCCATGGTCCTTACAATGGGAAATGGTGGCACCTGTGCCCCCATCAGGGCCCGGCAGGGGTCCCTGTCCTGTGCCCTCCTCAGCTGGGCCTCTCCCATGCCGCAGCCTGAGACCTGGACTCCCTGTCCTCGAAGCCCAGCCAGCCTGTGTGGCCTGACGGCAACCACATTGCCAAACAGCTCCACCACGGAGCAGGAGCCAGCAGAAGGGGGCACCTGCAGTGGGGAGAAGGACACTGCTCTGGGCACCCTGGCAGGGGCTCCTTGCTGACAGACACCTCTCTTCTGTCCCAGCACCACCTCCCAGGAGGGGACATGGAGGAGCACGGGGGAAGATAAGCACCTGGCCAGGAGACGGACCAGCCTTTCTCAAACACCATTTTCAGAGCATCTACCGCCGGAAACACCCACTCCAGCTCAGCTTGTCTTTGTTTTGGATTCATGACAAGGTTCCTAAGTTCTTCCTTCCTGCACTGTCTGAGGGCCTGAAACACAGGGCCCAGGTGGCCCAACAGTGGCCAGGTTAGGGACAGTGGCTGATGGAGTCCAGCCACCACCGCCGCTGCTACAAGACTGTCCAGCCACCTCGACATTGGCCCCAAGCACATGAGCGCAGCCTTCTGCCTGGTGCTTGATGGCGAAGGAAGATCTTACATTGTCATTTCCACTGTGCTGCCACGGAAACAGCTCTGCAGGCAGGTGCGGTGGCACATGCCTGTAATCTCAGCACTGGGGAGGCCAAGGCCGAGGCATCGTTGCGAGTTTGGGACCAGCCTGGGCTATAAAGTGAGCTCAAGGCCAGCCTGAGCTGCCTAGCAAGAACCTTATCTCAAAAAGAAAAAGGAAAAAAAAAAAAAAGAAGAAGAAGAAGAAAAAAGAAACAGCTTTGCATTTTCAAAATGATCCTGGTCGTGCTTGCATGCACTTTGCCGCTGCTCAACTTCACCTCTCGGCAGTGTTCTCAGCAGCGCAGGGTCCACCCCGTGTGCCCACTGGGAATCCCCGCCAAGAGACAAGTGGTGCTGTCGCGCCCTGGCAGTCACCCCAGCGCTCGGGAGAAAGGGGACTCTGTTCAGACAGAGAGGCCAGGAGGCCAGGCGATGACGTCTACACCCAGTCTTGAGATGGGAAGTGAGGGGATGGAGCCCAGGGCTGCGTGTCCAGGGGCCCAGTGTGACAGGCAGGAGGCCCGGCAGGTCTGGGAAGGTGTGGACTGTGGGGTAGGACTGTGAGAGGTGACACGATCTGCTCTGTACTTTAAGTAGTAGACTCTGGCTGGCCTGGGGTCATTTAAAACCCTGTTAGCATCTGTGGGCCCAGGTCACTGTTTGTAGCACTGGAAGTTTGACAGACTGATTTTCTTCTTTTACAGTACTGGATTTGAACCCTCTTCCTGGGCTACATCCCCAGCCCTCTTTTATTTTGAGAGAGCAGCTGGCTAAGTTGCCCGTGCTAGACTTGAACTTGCCATCCTCCTGCCTCAGCCTCCTGAGTAGCTGGGCTCACAGGTGAGGGCCAGCATGCCCAGTGTGGGTGGGGACCGATAGCTACTCTCCTTCCAAAGGGAGGCAGAGAGTTGGGCGCCAGAGCGGACAGTTTCTGGGTCCCAGCTCAAGCTCAACCATCAAGTTCTGGCCAAAGCGTGGAGCAGCATCCTTGGCCCTTGCCGCCTTCCCAACCCTCATGCGCTCCACGGCCTGGGCCGAGAAGGGCTGAAGGCAGCCCAGGGCTCCTGGCCATGGTCACAGCCCTGGCGCTCAGTTCTGTGCGGAGTGGGCCCGAGTGACTGAAAGAGCGTGCTGGCTGCCCACTGTGGTGCCTGAGGCCAGCGTGGTGCCAGGGGCTGGGGCAAAGCGAGGGTCCAGGAAGCTCTGCTCAGGGCGGAAGACTCTGCCTCGAATGCTCCGAGTCTCCTCTTGGGCGTGTGAGATGGGAGCTAGGCCCAGGACTGCTCCCCGCTTCCCCCAGGACTCCTGCCCAGTCCTGTACTCAGCCACTCTTCTGATTTTCTGAATGAGCAGGCTTTGCTTTTCATAGCAGGTTAGGTTCCCAGCCAAAGGAAGTAGAGAGCACACCGAATTCCCCCCGTCTCTCCTGTCCCCTGCCAATCCCACGCACAGCGCCCTCACAACCCACAGAGCAGCCCACCCAGGCAGTCCTCAGCTAGGCCAGGCTCTACCTTGGGCCACGCTTGCTGCTGGACAGGCTATGGCCCGTGAAGGTGACTCTTTCTGGGCTTTCAGTGACAACAAACAGCAGTGGCATGCTTACCCTAGGTACACCACCACGGCTTGAAAATGTGACGCTTGGAAACCCATTTCTGGGCACAGTCCCCCCTGAAACCTCCAGGGAGGCCCAGCACAGTGACCTCTTGGGGTGCCGCCTGGGGTCCTCACCTTTCTTCTCTCCGGTGAAGGGCACAAAGTCCTCCCTGTCCTTCTGCTCCAGAGCCTCCTTCTCCAGGTACGAGAGGAGGTGCTCGCGGTCGAAGGGACCGGTGGCTGCCTTCTGCGTCTGGTCTTTCTGCCGGAGCCCAGCAGGCAGTGTGGCGCTCTGTGGGGACAGAGGTGTGAGCACGAAGGACGTGTTCCCTGTCTGCAGTCTGCCTGAAGCGGGGATCAGGCAGAGGGGCCTCTGTGCAGGCCAGGCAGCTCTGACACCCTGCATGTCCCTTATCCCCTGCTGAAAGGAGGCTCCCAGTGAGCTCCTCGGCGAGCAGAACTTCCACAAGGTGGCCAAAGGCCTCTCTCTTTGTAACTGCACTTAGGTTTGGCAGGTGAGGGCCCAAAGTGCTCCTGGCAGTCAGGGGGGACTCCAGAAAGGAGCCCCACGCTAACTGCCTCCTGCAGAAGTAGGCAGGCGGGTCCCATGGGAGACATGGACCTCTGCTCCAGTAAGCTTTGAGAGTCCGTCCTTGATTTAAAAAGAGAAAACAGGATACTTGTATTTTTTATAAGTAAATATGAACCCTAAAGTACGTGGCATAGCAGAATGCCATATAAAAAGCTCCATTTCAGTTACATCTTTCCAGTGGAAGCACGACTCTGAATGCTTCTCAGTCAAGGACGACACCAGCAGGAAGGAGAAAAGCACCCGCTGAACAAGCCTCGGAGCACGCCGCTTAGCTCTGCAGAACACCCAAGCGCGCGGCCAGCCCTGCTTACATTCCAGCTATCGGGTTCTCAGTCACCGTAACCCAGCCACTCCGGGCTGTCAAAGACTTCAAGTTACTGAGGCATTTGTAAGAAATGAGATATTTTCTAAAAATCAGCATTTGGGGCGTCAGGCTGCCTAAAATGCTGCCTCTTATGCTTGGAGGATTTATGTGGATTCTTCTCCAAGGCTGTCTCCTCATCTGAAACACAGAAATAATACAATTTTCCTGGAGGGCTTCTGTGGCAAGCAGTGTGGGGCGACCGAAGGCCCCTGTAAGGTCACATCTCTTGCCTTCTTTTCTCTCTACATCAGGTTCCTCCTGCCTCAGCCAGTGGGAGGTATTTTTGTTCATTTTCATCAAACTGGTTTTGGAGAAACACACTGGCCTTTCAGCTATAGGGCCTGTGAGGCTCTCCATGAGCTTGTGAAAGTGAGCGACCCCAGCCGTAGGGAGCCCCGGCCTGCGTCTGCAGGGAGTCCGCGGTCGGCTGGCTGGCCAGGCCCCTGACCATGTCACTGTCATCTCGCGCCACCGTGACTGCCTGCACGCACTCTGCACACCAACCTCAGGATCTAGGTCATCGAGAACATTTTCCAGCTGCTTCAGCTCCTCCGCAGAGAGCTTGCCAAGGAGCTCGTCCTCGTCGAGGTTCTTATATTTCTCCAGCTCTTTCTGGAAGGGGAGGGCCATCGCTGTCTCACACCTTTCTTGGGGACTGTGTCCCCCCCGCCCCGTCGAGGGTCAGCTGTCTGAGCTTCAGAGCACCTCTGCAAAGACGGAAACAGTCACTCTCCTGAAAACAGCACAGAGAAACAGGAGATGTGGCCGCACCGTCTGGGAAGTCCACAGAACACAATTCCACAGAAAGACGCCAAGACCTTCATGGTCGGCACAGCCTGACAGCTTTGCACGGGGCTGCACATCAGTTTATGGTCCTACTTCCTCTATCTTCACAGCAGCTCAGACAGAGGGTGAAGCCTGCACAGGGTGCTTATTCCTACCTTACAGAGGAAGCATGATGCTGAGGGGAGGGATGCATGTCCCCATAGGTCACAGAGCTGTGACCCGTGTGGCCTGCCTGCCCATGCCCAGAGTAGAGACTGCTCTTCTGTCAGCAGCCCACAGAGCCTGTGAGGACAAGGCCATGATTGTGAGGCTTTCCAGGCAGGGGGGGAATGTGGGGAAAGAGTGGTCTCATTCAGGAGGGGTATCGGGAAGTCGTCAGGCGCGGCTGCTATCGGACCGGCGACACTGAAGTCCCTGTCAGTCACAGCTCTCCCGCTGTTCCCTCTCCCCTCCATCTCCAGGCTTCTTCCGCCTTCCTGCCCTATCACTTCTTTGGGCCCCGTGGCTGTTCTCCTGGCAGCCCCTGACTCTTTTTGTGCCACTTTCCTCCTAAGCTGTCACCTAAACTGAACACTGTTCTCAGTGCCTCGCAGCAGATTTCAGAGACAATAAAGATGTGCTGCAGGCCTGCTCTTGGCAGATGGAAAATAAGTAAGAGGTGAGCGCTGCCTCTTGTTGGAAGGGAAGGGAGGAATTGAGACAGCTGTGGGGGTCAGTGCGGGGCAGGCGGAGCCCAATGAAGGAGGGCCTAAGTGTGGTGGAGTGGGAGGCCGACAGAGGCCTCAAGGAAGCCCCTGGGGGTTAGGTACTGGAGCGGAGTGGGTGTGAAGACCACTGGGACATTTGCTGAGGTGCCCAGGCCACACAGCCAGGGCCACACTGTCCCTGGCTGAGTTAGGAAGGCACAATTTACCTCTGGCCTCTGCGAGGGTAGGGACCAGGAAGCAGCCAAAGACGAGGTGCAGCTGACTCAGCTGCAGGCGCTGAGCTCCGGGGGTGAGCCTGCCCAGGCCCAGGCCCTCCCTGCCCGCCCAGGCCCGGGCCCTCCCTGCCCGCCCAGGCCCGGGCCCTCCCTGCCCGCCCAGGCCCGGGCCCTCCCTGCCCGCCCAGGCCCAGGCCCTCCCTGCCCTCGCTGTCCTGCCGCCCTTGCCGCCTCCACATCCGCCAGGGGGCTTTCAATGCCCCTGAAGCCCACAGGAGTCACTCTTCGCCCTGACTTAGCGCAGCTTCTGTCACCAACCTGGTGACTGTCCGTGCTCTCTGCTACCCTCCACAGACGTCACAGACTGGGTTCTTTCTCTAGCCACGCCAAAGTGCGGCCCTGCTGTAACTCCTCTTGTCTGCAGTCTTCTTGCCCTCAGAGCTGCATATTCAACTCCACACACTCTGGTGGACATCCTCCCTTTCCAGACGTGGACGTCACCCTTTCCAGATGCTGCTGCTGTCCCGGGGAGAGCCTGTGTTCTAACCGAGCCTGGACTTCAGCTAGCCGAGGGTGCCCACTGGAGGAAAGCGCCCATGTCCTGCCACCGTACAGATGGGCCTCAAGGCAGTGGAAAGAAAGACAAACAGACCCAGGTGTGTCCCCCTGGAGCACAGCTTTGATGTGAAGAACGAGGGAGGAGCCAGTTATTATTTCCTAAAAACATAGCTCTACTGCAGAGAAAGATGTGGCTCTTTCCAGCCAACTCCCAGGTCTTCCGGCTCACAGGTCTGGGCCACCTCTGTCTGCCCTCCTCTCTCCGACCCCGAAGGTGAGGTTTGCAGGGAGTCTGACCCACAGCGAGCGCTCAATATGCAAAGGATCCTAAGGTACGTTGTGAGCCAGGCCCCTGCCAGTTGAGGCTCCCAGCAGCCCAGTGGGCAAGAGAGTGCACCAGTTAGGAAAAGGGGACCTACGGCTGCAGGCCTGTGTGGAGCTGGGGGTAGGGGTGCACCTGAGATGCTAGCACTGAGAGGCTGTGCAGCAGGCCTCCATGTTTGCCTGGGCAACTTAGTAAGATCCTGTCCAAAATTTAACTTTTTTTTTTTTTTTTTTTTTAAATGTATTTGGTATAGGGTCTCACTATGCAGCTAGGACTCGTAGTGATCCTATTTTCAGCCTCCCCAGCGCTGGGATGACAGGTGTGTGCCACCATGCCCAGTCTTGGTGACCAGCTCAGTGTACCTGGGGGGCAGGGCCAGTGCAGCATGTGGTGTTGGGGATCGAGCCCTGGTCCCTGTGCTTGCCTAAGCAGGCATTTAGTCCACTGAGTTACCTTGCCACCTCAAAATAAAAATAATAATAATAAAAAAGACTTAAAGTAAAAGGTAGGATGGCTTGGGCCTTTAAATAACTCTTCCTGTTATCCAGTAATACAAGTCCAGGAAAAGAAAATAAACCAAGAGGCTTTCTTAGCTTCTCTTTCCACTGCTTTATTTGTATAACTGCCATGGAAGAGGAAAATCAGATACCACAGGAGGTGCCCAGCCATCAGCCCTGCCCACTCACGGGGACAGGACCGAAGCCTCAGGAATTGCCCCTATCCACTAACCCCGATGTCCAATCAGACTTTCCCACAAAAAATAGCCGCTCTTAAGACCCTAGTGAAAGGCTTTCTAATGGCAGAACAGTGCAGAAACTGCCCTATTCTCCATGTCTAGGAAACCTAGGCAAGCCTGGTTCTGACAGAGACAAACATGGGCCAGGGCAAGGCACCTGGGACTCAGGACTTCAGCTGGTCCATTAC
Source organism: Octodon degus (assembly GCF_000260255.1). Lineage (NCBI taxonomy): Eukaryota > Metazoa > Chordata > Mammalia > Rodentia > Octodontidae > Octodon > Octodon degus. The sequence continues at coordinate 3,175,333 of NW_004524681.1, forward strand.
CAGGCGATTGGATCCACAACAGTCCACATTTGTTTTATAATTTTCATAAGAGCCAAATTCACATTTTCTAAAACTAGTAAACTAGAACAAAATCAGCTGTCAGTGTAGCTACCCACAAAACACAGATGGATCCTGTACACTTAATTTCTCTCTCTCTCTCTCTCTCTCTCTCTCTCTCTCTCTCTCTCTCTCTCTCTCTCTCTTTTGGCGGAACCAGGGATTGAACTCAGGCCCTTGAGCTTGCCAGGGAAGCACTTATTCTACTGAGCCATCTCCCCAACCTCTCTTAATATATTTCTTGATGCTGGTAAGATAAATATGATTAACAACAAAGAACTGGGTGTGGTGGTGCACATCTGTCACGCCAGCATTCTAGAGAAAAGGATCATTGTGAGTTTGAGGCCACCCTGGGCTACAAGGTGAGTTCAAAGCCAGCCTGAATTATGGAGTGATACCTTGTCTCAAAAACTCAAAGCTGGGCTGGGGAGATAGCTCAGTGGCATAAGTGCACGCAAGGCCCTGAGTTTGAACTCCAATACAAAAAAAAGGCAAAACAACGGCCTGCATTTTGACTTCAAGCTGTGTGAAGATGGGCCTGTCAAGTGTTTTTCTTTTTCTTTTTTGTTTTTGTTTTAAGCAACCAAATGGTTCCTGCCATACTCTGGGAAGTATCTGCAGAGAAGCGACCTCCTCCCCTGGCCACTGTCCCTTCGTCTGTAAGCAGCAGAGGAAAGGGTGGGCACTGCTGCTTCTCCAGGGCTATGTCCCGAGAACTGTATCGCTAGGGAACATCAGAGTCCTGACACAAGACAGCTGTACCACCACTGGGCAATGTGGCTGGGTGGCCCATGGTGACAGGGCCCTGGGGTCAGGCAGAGGATTGTGCTTATCTCAGAAGGCGCAGCGGAGGCTGGAGGGGTGCTGTCTGTAGGCTGCACAGTGCTCCACACCTATAAGCTCTCAAGTGACAGCTGCCTTGAGACTAAGGCAGCTACGGGCACTTTGGGGGGAGGGTATTCTCTGGGGTCTTCTGTCCCTGTCTTCCTTGTTAGCTCTGTTGCGTACAAGAGGCAGACACTGGAGGTGGGGGTCAGTGTGTTGGTGTGGCTGGTGTCCTGGACCCCCATTCAGCCTGGGCAGGGGGTGGGGCAGCGCTCTGACTGTGCCAGGGCTTCCTCCCCATTTGTCTGGAGTCCCCACTTCTAACCCTGTCTTCCTCCTCATGCTCCCTGGTAGCACCTGCCCTTTCTGGGTTTAACTCCTGTCCCTGCAGCCGGCTCCCCACGGCCCCCCTCTGGGAACCTCCTGACCTGCGCTGTGTCTCTTACTTTTGGTCTTCTGTGTGCGGTCTGCCTTCTGCCTGCTCATGTGCCTTTTGACACTGACTTGTCTCCTTCTGGCACCTGTCTCCATGCTAGGTTGTGACCATGACCTGTGCTATGCTGTGACCCACGGGCGCCATGTGCACTGGCACCCCCAACCTTCCCAGGATGGCAGGCCCAACCACATGGACTGCTGCGGAAGGGGTACTGCCATGGTGTGCAATGCCAGTCAGAGACTCTCCGGCTCCTCTTCCACGTGGAAGATTGGAAGACCTTTCTTTTT
>NW_004524681.1:3177397-3187429 GCF_000260255.1 Octodon degus
TGAGTGGGCCCTTCCCCGCCAAAGGAAGTATGAGAGATTAAGGCTGGAAAAGTAGGCTGGGGTTGAATCATCTGTTAAAACCGGACACCAAAGCCTGAATTCTAACTGTGGGTGACACAAACCATGGGTGACATTTATGATCTATACATTTACTTAGATGTCTTGACCCCACCTCCAGAGATGTTTAAAGGCAGGGTTTCCCACAGTTTGTTCCTGCAGTGCTACTCCCTCGAGATTTTTATCTTTATTACTTCCATGTAAAAATCATTCCATATCATTTTGTAGAGATCCTCCTGCCTAGATCTCTCTGTGCGCCACGATCCATAATCCACAAAGGGCTCTGAACCCCCCCCTCCATTTTATATAGTAAAGAAGTAAACGTGCACCCCTTAAAGCATTCTTTTCATATATATGCACACAAACATAAAACCTAGGTATAGCAAAACTATCCTGGCAGCGAAGACTTTTGTATGAGAGATTATTTCTGTCTTAAGATGAGTTGAAAGCCAGGCATGGTAGTGCATGCCTGTAATCCTAGCACTTGGGAGGCCGAAGCAGGAGGATTGTTGTGAGTTTGAGACCAGCCTGGGCTATGAGATGAGCTCAAGGCCAGCCTGAACTGATTAGGGAGAACTTGTCTCAAAAGGAAAAAGAAGAGAGAGAGGAGAGAAGAGGAGAGGAGTTGAGTGTTTTTCTGGTCTGGTAATAATAAGGAACTCTTTGCAGAACTGGGATTGAACTCAGACCCTTGCGCTTGCCAGGGAAGCACTTATTCTACTGAGCCATCTCCCCGGCTTCATAAGGAACTCTTTGATACACACCCTAGGAATCTACTTGAGCCATCTATCATCTATGAGGGAAACACCTAGTTTTATGGGATTTGCACACACAGTGAATGAGAAGAAACCTACAGCTTCTGTCCAAAAGCTAGGTCGGTTCTTTCTCCAACACTTCCTTAACCTTGAGGACTGCAGCCCATGTTCCTGCACATGTTGACACACTGGTGGGGACCTGACACCTGGAGTGGAAAGGACAGCACTGCCCCGACAGCTCTTGGAGAGGGCCAGAAATTTGAAGTGTTGGGCAATTAATTACTAACCTAGTCAGCCCTATATATTTATATATTCCTGAAGATTAGCCAATCACAACTCAAGAATTTTTTTAAATGCATCTATACTGAACATTTACATAAATTTTTGGTTGTCCTCCCTTAAAAATCAATGTGACAACTATTTATAGACCATTGCATTGTACTTAGTATGAATAACCTAGACATAACTTAAGATATATGGAAAACGTTCAGTGGTTAAGCTGCAGATCTAGAGTTGGTGGGGGTGTGGGTGTCCTAAAATCACATCCTTTGAGTCTGGAGGACAGGGCCATCCTTCGAGATTGGGCAAGGAGATAGACCAGAAAAGAGCACTTCTTCCGATTCATGTAGCTAACAGGACTTGGGAATCTCGAACTTGCAACCCTGGGAACTTGAAGCCATGGGTTCTCCGAGGATTCAGTGACCGCAGGGTCCTCCAAAGCCAGCACTTTGTGTACTTATTTTATCCATCTACAAATCTGTAGGAACATTTAAAGACTGGCCCCAGAAGCACCTGCACACTATCCTCCCAGCTCCCCTGGGGTCACCTTCCTGCCACCTTCCACTTGCTCTGGACGCCAAGGAGCGCTGTCTCTGATGCCCACTTCTCCAGAAAGGGCAGCCTCCTCCACAACCTAAGAGGTCACACACAGCTGCTCAAGTACCTCCCCGCCCCACCATGTCCAGGACCAGCTGTCCCGGTGGTCTATTACAGCCACTGCTTTCTTGTCTGGGCTCTGGACACACGGCCCATGCTCTGATATTGCAAGCCCTTTACAGTGAGAGGCTGGTTATCTGTTAGGCGGATAACCTCACGGTCTCTTAGCAGAAGACTTTCTCCTGCAGGGCTGTGTGGCAAAATACTCGGAAATCATGGAAGATCTGGCTCCCACCTTCCGTGCTGGCAGCACCAAGGCACTGGCCCCAGCCTCCTTCTGAGACAGGGTCCTGCTAAGCTGCGGAAGAGGCGGGCCCTGCGCCCCGCTTCTCCCACAGCGTCTCTCTCTGGCTGTTTTTGGGGGGCCCCCTCCCCTTGACAGCTCCAGCCCAGCCAAGAGCCCCAGCGCTGGCTTCACCGGACGCGCCCCACAGGCTGCATCGCGTCGCAGCGAGGATGCGTGGACACCGCGGTCGTCCTTTCTAACTTGCTCAGGCACTGAGACCTCCCTGCGCGGAGCCGGGCGGGTGCTCCGCACACCGGCGCCCGGACGGGGGCGTGCGGGAGGGGAGCAGGCAGGAAGGCACCGCCGAGGCCCACCTGCAGCGGGGTGAAGGCCTCGCACCCGCGCGGCGCCCGGAGGCCTAAACCCGCCCCTTCCCTCCCACCCCCGCGCGATGTGACAGCGCTGGGGTCCAGAGGCCGAGCCCCTCCACGTCGCCCCCGACCAGCTCTGCGGCGAGGACCGCGGCGCCCTTCACGCACGTCGCGAGGCGTCAGCTGCCTCCGTCCTGGGGCCGCTCAGCCAGCCAGAGCGCGGGGCAAGGACCACGTCTGCCTGGCCCTGCAGGCCCCCCACCCCCACCCCCGCTCCGCGCCTCCGTCGCGACCCCAGCCCTGGCGCTGCCAGCAGGGCGGTGGGGACAAAGCCCGGCGTGGAGACCCGCCTGCGACCGGAGCGAGCTTGCGGAGCCGCAGTGCGGACACGAGATCGTGTTCGCACCCGCGCCCCGCGCCCCGCGCCCCGCGCCCCGCGCCCCGCGCCCCGCTCACCCGTGCGCATGCCCATGCCCAGCCCAGGCGCGTGTCGGTCAGTCGGTCTGTCTGTCCCGCGTCTCTCCAGAGCAGCGGCCGCGGGCAGGAGCTGGGCGGGGCGGGTGCGTCGGCCCGCGGGTGGGGGAGAAGCGGAGCAGCCTGGGAAGCGTAGTCCCCGCCCGGCCCAGCAGGGGTCCCCCTGCTCGAACCTGGGACCCGGGCGGGAGGAGGCGGAGGCTGCGCGCCGGGAGATGCGGCTGAGGACTGAGATGAAGGCAGGAGTAAGGCCAAGGACGCGGATGAGGACAGGGCAGGGCTCGGACAGAGATGAGCACAAGGATGCGCACAGGGACAAGGCAAGGCCAGGGCCGGGCTGCTCCATGACGCATCTGCGCCGTGAGGTGCTCAGCAAGGCGCGGTTCCGAGGTGGAGCTGAAGTTGTGGCGAGAAGGTGTCCGAGAAGCCACGCACACTTGGTGGTCAACAGGACGATGTAGCTTCTCTTGAGTCTTTGTGTCCTCATCTGTGACAGGTCTGCAGCTTCGAGAAGGGACACGTCAGGAGCAGAGGCGACGGGCTCAATTCCCAGTGCCAAAAAAGGAAAAGGAAAGAAAAGGAGGCCTTGTGGACGCTCCACCCTAGCCCCAAGGGCGGGGGCCGCAGGTCTCCACCCTGGCAGAGCGCGCTGCTGCAAGGCTGGTTGTGCCTGCACTGGGCAGGAGTTCCTATCCGCAGGGCTTGACATCACCAGGCCAGCTGGCCCGGTCCCCTGGTCTCTGAATGTGCAGGAAGGTGTCCTTTCTTCTTTCCCAAGGGAGAAAGTACTGTGTGCTCTGCCACACACAAGGGGTGGTGACCAGAACCAACCCCAGATTATGAACCAATGGGGGACAGCCATGTTTCCTTTCAGACGCCGGTTTCTTTTTAAGGTGAACGGTCACTGTGGTAATCTACTAAACTTAGATACTATAATGGAATTCTCTCTTTCTCTCTCTCTGTCTCTGTCTGTCTCTCTCTCTTTACCTTTTTGAGACAAGCCTTCATTATGTAGCTCAGGTTGGCCTTGAACTCAAGAAGCCCAGAAAGGCCTCAAACGCCTGGATTCCCCAGCGCTGGGATTACAGGCTCGCACCACCACACCTGGCAGAATCTCAATCTCTTTCTCTCTCTCTCTCTCTCTCTCTCTTTCTCTCTCTCTCTCTCTCTCTCGTTTTTATGTATTTGGAACAGGGTCTCACTGCGCAGCTCAGACTTGTAGAGAATCTCCTGTTTTCATTTTCCCTGGCAGTGGGATTACAGGCTTGCACCACCACAATTAATTGAATTGGGTGGGTGGCTCAGCCCGCCGCAGGGGCGGGGCCAGCAGGGCATGCAGCATGGGATCGAAGGAATTTTCTCTTTTTTGCTCTGTTTTTGTTCACGTGTGTTGCGGTATGGACCCATTACCACTCGCTGATCATGGCCGGGAGGCACTGGTGCTGAGCCCTCCGGGAGCCCTGCCTATCGGGCTGGGCGCCCCGCCCCTTGGTCCCTGGGGTGCCCTGGAGCACAGCCTTCCTGTTGCTCCCACCTCTTAGGTTTTCTGCTTTGTCACCAGGAAGTGGGGTTTGCCTTGAGCCCTGGTGGGTGACAGTGAGTGGAAGGGCAGCTTGCCACCTGGCTGCAGTCACTTGTCTAGTGTGGGTGGCAGCAGTCACATCGCCAAGAAAGGGGCTGCAGAGGACAGTCCATCTTTAAAAACAATAACATCATTTTGTCCTGGTGAGAAACCTTCCTGCATGTCCCGCCGGAGTCGGTCCACCACCAGCTCGGGGGCAGTTTCTCTCCGGGGAGCACAGCACGAGGCACAGACAGGCGGTGTGGCTTGGGTGACCTGCTCACTGAGGCCATCCTCTCCCCTCCCGTGCTGGGCCCCTGCACACTTTCTGAGTGCATTCAAATTAGGGAGTGAATCAGAAAATGAAGTGAATTCTTCAACACTCTTGGTACCAGTGTGACGAACAAGGGTGCATGGTGTCTGCCAGAGTCCCCACAGCATGTGGCAGCAGCATGACTGAGGACAAAAAAGGAGTGAAAGGGGAGGCGGCAATTCAGCCAAGTCACACTCAAATCTTCCTGCGCCTCTTCAGTTCCAATGTCGCGGTGTGACAGGCAGGATGTCTGCCTCTTATGTCATCTATTTAGCATGGTGTTTTGTTGAATAAGAAGAGAGCCAGTGGTTTTTGTTTTTGAGAAAGCTATTGGTTAAGCTAAGCTGAAAATAAAAGTTTCATTCAGACTACAACAATGAGAAGATGCCTGGTTTTGTGGTACCTTTTTCTGTTGTTTTGTTTTGTTTTTTTGTGATTCCTCGCAAGGAAGGTGACCATGGTGGTCAGATGGGTGGAGTGTTACCTCTGCATCGGCGTAGGGAAGGAGCAGACAGGGATCGTTGCTTACATCGGTCATGATTGTCATCCAGAGAAGAGACACAAGAGCCGTCCTGCCCTCCCAGAGCCAGGTATCAGCCCCAGGAGGGTGTGGATGCTCAGCCCAAGAACGTGAGCTGTGGGGAGGCACATCTGGTTCACCTCTGTGCTGTGAAGGCCAGAAGCTGTAGATGTTCATGGTGAATGGACGAAGAAGCAAGAATGCTCTATCTTTGTATTTATGATTTTAAAACTTAAGGAGATTATAGCACCCATTGCCATCTGTTTGGACCTTTAATTCTAATGTCTCAAGACACCATCAATCCCGCCATGGGCAAAGGTCCCAGGAGCCTTCTCACTGGCCCGGGTAAGGTAAGCAGGCGGCTGACCGTGTTCTGGCAGGGGAAACCCGAGGAGAGGCCTGCCAAAGGGACTCTGGGAAAGCTGTTCTTGCTCTTGAACAGGGACACAGAGGGAAACAGGCCACCAACCACATCCACCGGATGCTGCTGTGTCTGCTGCATGGCCAGAGTGGCCACAAGTGATCCTGGAGCCAGCAGAGGATCCAGCACCACACACTCACGGTGCAGGGTGCACAGGGAGAGAACCAGCTGGGCTCTGTGCTGCTGGCTGGTGACCTGGTGCTGTCCTACTTCCGGGTTTCTTGGTATATGAGATAATAAGTCCCTCACTGCTGAGCCAACTTGAGATGGCCTTTTTTGCTACCTGTGGAAAAGCAGGGCAAATGTGGAAGTAAGTTCTTTGGATGAACTGAAAGGCTACTTCCTGGAGCTGCTGAAAGCAACCATGCCACACATGCACTGGGATTGAGGACGAAGACTTAGCCTCAGACATACCCGAGCCTGCACCCCAACATGTACTGGGGAATGGGCTGTGCCCAACCTCCTTATTTAGCAGTACCAGGGATCGAACTTGGGATCTTGTGCTTACGAGGTAGGCGCTTAGGCCTCTGAGCTATCTCCCCTGCCCTGGTCTCTTTCATCTAAGGTTTATTTCCTGCATCTCTAGACCAAGAGCACCAGGAGGGCTGGGGATACAGCTCAGCAGCACAGTGCCTGCCTGGCAAGCATAAGGTCCTGATTCCTAGAACAACAACAACAATAAAAGAAAGAAAGAAAGAGCGAGCGAAGAGCGCAGGGCTTCATCACAAGCCAGATGAGATAACTTGCGCCGAGCGTGCTGCCGAGGGCCCTAACAGCAGCAGTGTGTTGATGCACGCATTGAGTCCCAGTCACAGCGCATGGCAGTGGGCGTGTATGAAAGAACTGCTGCGTCCTGGTGGTCACGCCAGAGGACGCCACGGCAGTACCAGCAGCCAACCCCAGAGTGCGGGAAGCTACACAGCGAATGGCCCAGTGTCTTCCATAAATAAACTGCAGGCAAAAGAAAAGAGAGAGGAAGTTTTGAGACTTTCGGACGCACAGCAGACAGCCATGCAGAATATGTGGATCTTGGGCTGAACAAAGCAACTGATAAAGTATCACATTAACAGACACTTGGGGGAGGTACGAGCAGAGTGTTTGATTATATTAATGTCCTATGTAACGAGTTCTTGGATGTGATAATTGGGTTGTGATCATGTTTTTGGAGTCCTTGTCTTTTGGAACGGTATGCCACATACGTGTAAAAGAAATGATAGCTGGGACTTGGTTTTTAAAATACCCCAGTGTAGGAATGGGGTGGAATGGCAGGGTGGAGGGACGGGTGAGACAAGATGGGCCATCGGTTGATGACAGACAAAACAGCCTAGAGCGCTGCTCAGTCATCCTCTGCCTCTCTGCCCCCAGCACTGGGGACTGAACCTAGAGTCTTTGCACTGAGCTACATCCCCAGCCCTTTTTTAAATTTTTATTTCTTGAGGCAGGGTCTCACTAAAGATGCCCAGACCGGGCTAGAACCTTCGGTTCTCCTGACTCCGCCTCCCCCAGTGCTGAGATGACAGGAATGCACCACCCCCTCCACAGCAGCAGACCCCAGGCACTCCTCCTCCCATGAATACTTGTTCTCCTTTGGTCTTCTGTAGATTTGCTTGTTCTAGACACTTACCACTAGTGAATTATATGGTCCTCTGTGACTGGAATCTTCCATTTAGCACAATGTTCTCAGAGTTCTTGTTGTAGCATGTTTTAACACTTTATTTTCTTCTTCTTTGAGCCTGGTTCTGTAGCCCAGGCTGGCCTTAAAGTTCTGGACTCAAGGGAACCTCCTGCCTCAGCCATCCAAGGAACTAGGCCCAATTTACTTCAGCAATTTCTTTCTAAAATGGCCAAATAGCATTTTACTGTACAAATAAGCCACATTTTATTTATTTATTCATCAGGTGATGAAATTTCCCTACTTTCTACATTTTGGTCTTTACAAGTAATGCTGATATGCACATCCGTGTGCAAGGTTTTGGATAGACATGTCTTCATTTCTCTTAGGTATCTGCCTAGTTTTGAAATTATCAGAGCATATGGTCACATTAGGTTTAACATTTTGATGAACCAGCAATCTCTTGTAAAATATTTGTACCATTTTACATTCTGACCAACAATAGGGGGAGTGCCAGTCTCTCCACATCTTCACCGACACTTGTTAATGTGCATCTTTTTATTGCACTAACCTAGGGTGTGAAGTAGTACTGTCTTGTGATTTTGATATGCATTTCACTAATAGTTGATTATGCTGACATTTTTAAAAAATATGTATTTATTTGATACAGGGTTTTGCTACACAGTTCAGACTCATGGTGATCCTCCTCTCAGCCTTCCCAGTGCTGGGATTATAGGCATGTGCCACCATACCCAGGGTCATGGGGCCTACACAGCATGCGGTACCAGAGATTGAACTCAGGTCCTTGTGCTTGCCTGACAGGTGCTTAGACCACTGAGCTATCTCCCCAGCCTGATGCTCTCCTTTTAAAAAGATGTTTTCTAACCATTTTTATGTCTTTTTTGGAGAAATCTCTATTCAACTGTTTTGTCTATTTTTTTCAAACTGGGTTACTTGTTAAAGTTCTTTAACTTTGGGGCTGGCCAGCTAGCTCAGCAGATTAAAGCGCAGGGACTGGGGTTCGATTCCCGGCCTGCCATGCCGATCTCACTGAGACAGAGACGGAGACTGGGTGTGGTGGTGCATGCCTGTAATCCCAGCTCTTGGGAGGCTGAAACTGGGAGGATCACTACGAGTCAGATCTGTGTAATGAGACCCTGTAGTCCCTGTATCAAAATACATTTTTAAAAAGGGAAAAAAATATTTAATTTTAATTGGGTTATTAGTGAAAGTTCTTTACGTTTTGAATACAGTTTCTTTATTACATATGCAATTTGCAAATTCTTCTCTTCAGTGAAATAACTGTTTTTACTTTCTTCCTGATATCCTTGGGTAAATACCCTTTATTTATTATTATTATTATTTTTTGTATTTAGTGCAGGGTCTACAGGGTCTATAGGGGCTCACTACACAGATTGGACTTGTAGTGATTCTCCTGTTTTTAGCTTCCCAAGTGCTGGGATTACAGGCATGTGTCACTACGCCCAGTCTCACTCATCATCTCAGTGTGTCCCAGGGGCAGGGCCAGCATGGCATGCCTGGGATTAAACTCCCAGCCCCTGTGTCTGCCTAAGCAGATGCTTTAATCTGCTGAGCTATCTGGCCGGCCCAATACCCTTTAAAGTTTTGGAAATTCCTATTTGTATTTTGTCATCATTTTTATCATGAAGCTATGCTGGTTTACATCAAAGTATTTTTCTCGTTTTAATTTTGTGTATTTGGTACAGGATCTTGGTATACAGCTCAGACTCCTAGTGATCCTCCTGTTTCAGCCTACCCAGCACTGGGATTACAGGTGTGCACCACCACATCCAGTCTTGGTGGCCAGCTTTCGGAGCCCCTGACGGGGCCAGCACAGCATGTGATACCGGGGATCGAACCGGGTCCTTGCTCTGGCTTAGACCACTGAGCTATCTCCGTAGCCCCAAAATAGTTTTGAGTCTATAGAGATAGTCACATGGAATTTTCTTCAGGCCTTGGCTTCTTTTTGTTGAAAGCTTTAAAATGACTGCTTCCGTCTCTTTCCTAGGTCCACATATTTTCAGAGTATATATTTCTTCTCGAGCCAGTTTCATTGGCTTGCATGCTCCTACGAACTTTTTTTTTACTTTACTTAAGTTACCTAATATTTTGGCATATATTAGTTTCTAATATTTTCATTCTTCTCTCATTTCAGTGCTATTAGTAGTGATGTTCTGTTCTTTATTCCCAGTTTAGTAATTTGAGCCCTCTAACTCGGGCCAGCCCAGGAAGAAGTTTGTCAATTTTGTTCATTTTTTTCAAAGAGCTAACTTCTGGTATGGTTGACTTTCTCAATTGTTTTTCTAGTCTATTTTATTTCTACTTCAATATTTATGAGATTCAGCATGAACGACCCCATCGTTTTGGGGTGAATTCTACTAAGCCTTTATGGAGGAAGTGATGACAATTACTCACATCTCTTCTAGAAAATTAAAGCAGAGGGAGCATTTCTTCATTCATCCCGTGAAGCTGGCATTATCACACTACCAACGCCAGCCAAAGATAGTCTAGGAAAGGAAAAAAACAGGTCAGCATCACTCCTGAATTTAGGTATAAGAGTCCTCAACAAAATATTAGCAAACTGGGCAGAGTGGGACGGACCCTCTCCCAGCCCCTTGGGCCGCCCCCCACCACTACGCAGTGCCTCCCCCACCCCACCCGCCGAGTAGGAATTTTTGCCCCGTCCCGGAGGCCCCAGACCCAGTCCTAGCCCAGGTCCCCTGAGTGTGTGCGGAGAGCTTCCTCTTCCTCCTACTTCACCTTGC